>NC_052354.1:42380301-42599640 GCF_009727055.1 Benincasa hispida | reverse complement strand
AGAACCTTGTTGGACATGGTTCGTTCAATGATGAGTTACGCTTCCTTACCAGACTTGTTTTGGGGATTTGCAGTGGAGAGTGTGGTATTTATACTCAACTTTGTTCCTTCCAAGAGTGTTCCAAGAACACCTCTGGAGTTGTGGAACGGTGTAAAGCTAGTTTACGTCACTTCCGCATGTAGGGTTGCCCAGCACATGTGCTTGAGGCTAATCCAAAGAAATTGGAACCACGGTCGAGGTTGTACCTCTTTGTAGGATACCCCAAAGGTACACGAGAGGGTTACTTTTATAATCCATCAGGAAATAGAGTGTTTGTTTCCACGAACGCTATTTTCCTGAAGGAGGATCATATCAAGGAGCACAGTCCATGTAGTAAAGTCGTGTTACATAAGCTTTCCAACGAAACTACCGAAACTTCAACAAAAGTTGTTGAAGAGCTTACTTCATCAACAAGAGTTGTTGATGATAGTTCATCTGGAAGGTTGGTTCCACCTCAAGAGTTGAGGGAACCTCGACGCAGTGGGAAGGTTGTGAACCCGCCTATTCGCTATCTAGGTTTCACGGAAATCCTGGCTATGGTAGCTGATGGCAACTTTGAGGATCCGCTGTCTTATCAGAAGGAAATGGAGGATGTTGACGGGGATGAATGAGTCAAAGACCTGGATCTCGAGATGGAGTCGATGTACTTCAACTCAGTATGGGATCTTGTAGATCAGCCTGATGGGGTAAGATCGATTGGTTGTAAATGGATCTATAAGAGGAAACGGGGTACCGATGGGAAGGTGAAAACCTTCAAGGCTCGATTTTTGGCAAAGGGTTATACCAAGGTGGAGAGAGTTGACTATGAGGATACTTTCTCGTCTATTGCCAGGTTAAAGTAGATCCACATCCTCCTAACTATTGTCGCTTATTTTGATTATGTGATTTGGCAAATGGACATCGAGACGACCTTTCTGAATGGCAATCTTGAGGAGACCATTTATATGGTGCTATCCGAGGATTCATTGTAGGTCAAGAGAAAAAAGTTTCCAAACTAAATCGGTCCATTTATGGGCTAAAACAGGCGTCTCGATCTTGGAATATTCAATTTGATACTGCGATCAAATCGTACAACTTTGACCAAAACGTTGATGAACCTTGTGTCTACAAGAAAATCATCAACGGTTCAGTAGTTTTTTTAGTGTTGTATGTAGACGATATCCTACTCATTGGGACTGATGTAGGTCTATTAACTGCAGGTAAGAATTGGCTAGCGACTCAATTCCAAATGAAAGATTTAGGAGAGGCTCAGTTTGTTCTGGGTATACAGATCTTTCGGGATCGTAAGATCAAAATGCTAGTGTTGTCTCAGACATCGTATATTGCAAGATGTTGCTTAAGTACTCGATGCAGAACTCCAAAAGGGCCCTACATCCATTCAGGCATGGAGTTACTTTGTCTAAGGACATGTGTCCTAAGATGCCTCAAGAGATCGAAGAGATGAGACGAGTCCCATATGCATCTACCGTTGGCAATTTGATGTACGCAATGCTCTATACTCGACCAGACATCTGCTATGTTGTGGGAATAGTCAGTAGGTATCAATCTAACCCAGGCCAGGGTCACCAGACCTCAGTTAAGAACATTCTCAAGTATCTTCGGAGAACAAGGGACTACATGCTCGTGTATGGCACATGGGATTTGATCCTTATTGGATACACGAATTCTAACTTTCTGATTGATAAGGACTCTCGGAATTCTACTTCAGGGTAAGTTTTTACTCTTAACAAAGGAGCTGTAGTGTGGTGAAGCACTAAGCAGGGGTGCATCGCCGACTCCACGATGGAGGCCGAGTACGTAGCGGCTTGTGAAGCTGCTAAGGAGACCGTTTGATTCAAGAAGTTCCTAACAGAACTGAAAGTTGTTCCAGACATATCTAGGCTCATCACCCTTTATTGTAACAATAGTGGTGTTGTGGCGAACTCCAAGGAGCCCAGGAGTCATAGGCACGACAAAAACATAGAGCGGAAGTATCATCTGATCTGCGAGATAGTGCATCGAGGGGACGTGATAGTCACGAAGATCGCTTTAGAGCACAACATTGCTGACCCGTTTACGAAGGCGTTCATGGCTACAGTGTTTAAGGGTCATCTTCAGAGCATGGGTCTACGGGACTGCCCGCAGCTGGACTACGGCAAGTGGGAGATATTTATGTACTAGGCCTTAGTGCCCTAGTTTATTGTTGTATTAGTTGTATGTACACCCCACTCGCTTTAGGAAAAGTGGGAGATTGTTGGGGATGGTGCCCTAAACTCTCGTGTTATGTAGTTTGTAAACATATTTTTGAACAAACACTTGTGATGTATAATATATGATATTTTCTTCACTTCTTGTCTTGGATGTTTTATTTGCTTTACCACAAACCAATAAATCAAAATGTCTGGTTGTCATTATGTAACTTAAACATGTATGTGGAGACATACAAGTGGATCATGTCTTAAGTGATAACCAAAATGGTCTATAGTATATGGACATAGGAGGGAAGCCTTATCCTGGTAATGCTATAGATGTAGCTAGCTTTGTGGAATACTTATATGTGTTGTAACTTGTCATAGATGGTCTGATCTTGATCTCGTGTAGGGGACATGTGAGCGGGGGACATCCTAATCTGGTTTCTCTACTTGAGTTTAGGACATGGTTCTTATCTACTTCATTGTGTTATGCGTCCAAGTAGGCTATTTTTTTTATTAAGCATGCGTCCGTTTGACCTCTTTTAGGGTTTCTTGGTGTAACTCCTTTCCAATTGGTTGTCCCATGCTTTACCTATGCTCCAAAGATAGCCTTTTCCATGCCTCAACTCCTTTGATTCCTACCCATGAGTTAGGCATTCCCTTGACCATGACTCCAATGCATGTTACTTCTTTGCTTTTACTTAGGCCAACCATCCCTTATCATTCCCTTGTTCATTCCACACATGGCCTACCAAGCTACCTAGAGGTGTGATGTATTCTTCTTCCATTAGACTAACTCCAACGCATGATTGTCTTCCCTTGGTAACATTTAGCAATTTATTTCCATGCTAAGTACCTTTGTGTGTATCAACCTCCTAAAGCATACCTATACTTATTTCGCCAACTTAAGCCTCCCTCCTCAACTTCTTAAGGCCAACACAAGCCATGCTTCGAAACACCTTGGGCAAAACTTCACAAATCACTCCACCTCGGAGAATCCTTTGGGAGAACTTCTCGGGTTTACACGATGTCTATTGTTAGAATTGGAACCAATAAAGCTAATACCACGAACACCTCTAGAAGACTTGCCTTTAGACAATATTTGTTCTAAACAATTAGTTTCAAAATTTAACATTCTAATAGACTTGCTCATGGTCTCTTTCTCTTATCTGACTTTTGTGAATTCACATTTCAAATTTGAAATAACTTCCATAAGGCAAGCATTGTCAACAATAAAGACTCAATTCTTGCTTTCTAAACATCAAGAGCCTTAACATCCTCACACCTCTACTCAAAAGATTACGATAGGACATTGCAATAGATGAGTCATGGGATTTTCATCTCCACTAACTTCAATAAATTCATCGATAGGCATTTTTTCCTCTGAACTTTCTAATAAAATGCAACTGACAAAGACCTTGACTTCTTCTGCCAAATCACTATAGTGTCATCAGACTTCTCATCAAATAAAGTCAGAACATAACTTTTGTTTTGCCTCTTCAGAAATGTTGGAAATTCTAACTAATAGTGATCAAAACCTTCACATTCACGACACCTAATTGTTCATGTCATTACCATTCAGTTTTTCATAATCTTTATTTGATCTCTGAGTTTGTTGAACATTTAATCTAGAGTTGTGCCCGATTTAGCCATCCTGAGGGAGTGAAAACCAGATTTCCTCTCAAACTTCTTTAACACACAAGAAAACTATTTTGACAGTAAGAAGATTGCATCAGTAAGATTTTCTTCGGTCTCCTCTATCGATTCAGATGAGTGCTTTTTAATTGAAGATTGCAAAACCATTCCCTTATTCCTCTTCTCAGGTTTTTCACCAAGGGGCATTTCAAAAGTAAGTAAAGATCCAAATAGATCATCAACCTTTATTGCGGTGATATCCTGTGCTTCTTCTATTGTAGTGACTTTCATATCAAACCTCTTAGGTAATGATATGAAAAAATTCTTGGCAAATTTATCTTCAAAAATCTTTTCTCCAAGGCAAGAGATTCATTTGGAATGTCAAGTAATCTGATATTGAATTCAACAAAAGTTTCTTCTTCTTGCATTTCTAGAGCTTCAAATTTTGAGGTGAAGAGTTACTACAAGAAATAACCCATTTAATAGCCTTTTGGGATAACCTTTAATAAAATAGGCTATAACAAATAGAATGAAAAAGGCGGGAGTTGAAATCCCTAATTAATTTGAGCAGCACTTTTCACTCCCCCACCATTATTTTCTCCATCTCCCCAAAAAGGCATAACCCATCGAAATTTTCCTTCCCAGTCTCCAATCCTCTTCGCGCCTAGTCTCCTTCCCACTCAGTCTTCTCGAAATTTTCCATCGTCATTGCCCAGAAACCTTCCCTCGCAGTCTCCTTAGCACAGAAATTTTCCATCTCCTTCCCACGCAGTCTCCTTCGCACAGTCTCCTTCACACAGAAATTTTCCATCTCTTTCAACACAGAAACCCATCGCCATACCCATCCCTCCTCGTCGAAAGTATCCAAAAATCCGTCACTGGCCATATCCTTTGCATAGAAACCTTCTCCTTTTCTCTCTTGGATCTTCTCCTCTTTCATTTTGAGCAATCACGATGCTCGATCTCCACCAGATCTGATTAAAATCCAATGATGGTCGACACTCCACCAGATCTTCTCCTCTTTCCTTTTGGCAGTTGTTTTAGCAACGAAACTAACCAATCATCTAGCGCCTAAAGCTAATTTGTTCCACCATCACATAGATTTCTCCCTCCCTCTATAAAGTCTTACCAATGTGAGGTTATAACTAAAACCTTAAAAGACAAAGTTTTAATCCGTTCTTTTTTTTAGTGTCAAATCCCATTTCGGAAGCTAAATTTTGAGTTTATATACCCTTATATTGAAGTTCATATATCCTAGATTGAGTTTATATACCGTTACATTGAAGTCTCCATATTCATTGATGGATTAGAAGTCAACTGACTACATGTTTGATATAAATGGTCATACCTTGAAGTATCATTTCTCTGGAAGTGATAAATTTGGTGAAATTTATAATAAAGTATTAAACAAGTATGACTCATAGCATAATCTCCTAGTTGTTTCTCACTAACTAATCTTTGTCTTTTGTTTTCAGTGAAGTTGTTGTTTGAGTAGATCATGTTGTTATTGCACAAAGACTCTCATTAGCACATAAATGTAGTACATTACAATGAAAGTTTATAATATACTCCAATTGTTGTTGTGTTATTGCTGAAAAATTGATTTTGCCAATTATTTGACAGGTTGTAATCTATTGCACTGATACATGTGAACTTGAGCCTAAGCTCTTGTTTTGCATCATTACTCAAATTAGAGGTAGGAAGCATTCTCATGTATGCTTGATAAATCTCTGAACAACCCATTTATATAAAAAAATATTTTAATATATATTTTTTTCATTATCTGGTGTTCTTTCTACAATTACATAAAAAATTATATTGTATTGCTGAGGTTCTTAAAGTGAGAAACTTCAAATAAAGAAACTTTCAATTAAAGTACTAGGAGCGTATTGGGTACACATACTAGATTGTTTATGGTCTAGTACTAGAGCATATTGGTTATCATTTTTTTGTTGTGGTTTGAACTCATTTCTTGGAGTCCACTTGGATAATTTTCATTGTAGTTTTATCATTATTCTAAATTTCTCAAGCTAGTTTTTATGACACTTTCAGAGTTAGCTTAGAGTTGGAATCAGAGTAGTAGAAAATATAAGTTTGTTTCGTTCATCTAGTAAATTTGCATGGATTGGATTCAAGTTTGTTTTTGTTTCATCTTTGCACAATATGATCATGTATTAGGGGACACACTACACAAAGTTCAACTTATCTAAAAGTAAGTCACATTTGGTTACTACATTTCATATGGTGATAGTACTCCTTATTTATGATTGTGATTTATGATTCTATAAAAGCATGGATAAAGAAAAGGAGATGACATTTTGGTACTTGTACGGGGTATTGGGAGGTAAGATATTTTAGTTTTTGATGGACAAGTGGATGGGGGATCTTTCTGTTCCTATTTAGATAAGAAACTAAAAACATATACTCCAAAAAACTAACAAAAGAGAGTCTTCCAACCTCTTTCCTCTTTATTTCCTTGATTATAATCTCTTACTTTAAGATGATCTATTCAATGGATATTATTCTCCATTCTTTCAGCTTTTTTTTAATCTCTGTGTATTCGTGGCTCTTTTAACTTTGATTGACAAGTCTTCAATTAGTCTTGGGAGAGGAGATTCTTGTATTTGGGATCCGAACTCTTCTTAAGTGTTTTCTTGTAGCTTCTTTTAATACTAAGTGAACACTCTTCAATTAGCCTTAGGATTGAAGATGTTTTATGTTATTGAAGAAGTGAAGAAAGTACTATTAACTACACATTTAGTTTTTGATTTGTATCATTAGCAAATAACATATCTTTGTATAGGACTTGTGTACGTTCAGCATCATTGGTAGAGATATCCTTAGAATTCGAAAATTAGCATGTTAAAAATTTGAAATGTCTTAGAAGGTAGTTAGAAGTGGATATAGAAAATTGTTGGGATAGATTAGTCTCTTGGTGCTTATACTTTGGTTGTAAGTGAAACTATTTGTCTATAATAAACTGTATATAATTCATCATATGGAATGTTGAGTTTTGTGTATCCTTCTCATTTGAACTTGATTCTCATCTTAGCATGTGTTGTCTTAGTTTTCCCTTTTAACTTCTTGGGCTTGGGCTTGCAAGGGGCATGCCCTATTTGGCAATTTGCAAGGGTCGGCGTCAGCTCAATCACCTCACTTCAGTTATATTTTAGGCCTACACCGGTCACTTGCATGCCCCATTAGGCATAAAGCCCATTTTAGTCCTAAGTTGTTACCCTTGACATGAATCATGTTATCTTCTTGACTTCATTGCTCATGTTCTCGCCAAATGTCGTTTGTACCCTTTGGTCCAAAATTTCCCACAACAAAAACTAAATTAAATAATTTATGGACTAAACATCAAAATTTAGGGATGATTCAAATAAAAAAGAAAAGAACTACGAAATTAGAAGTTTAGTCTGTGAATATTGAGATTTGTTTATTTGTCCCCTAAACTTTTAGAAGTGTGTAACATATTCTTGACCTTTCACACTTGTGTTTAGAAGTTATTGGACGTTAAAATTTTCCTAAAAGTTCAATAACCTTTAAACACAAATTTGAAAGTTCAATAACATACTTTTACAATTTTAGGGACCAAATAACTCGACAAATAATAGCCAGAGTGAGTTTAACTCAATGGTATTGGTATTTGCTCCATCCGTAGAGGTTGGTAATTCAATCTCCCCACCTTGCAATTGTTATAATAAAAAAAAAAACTAGACAAACAATAGTGTATTAGAGGCATGAACATTCAACTACACAAATACAATATAGAACTTGTGGCAACTAGGATGTGACTATTAGGACACTAATCATGTATAAATTCGTGACATATGGGATATCATGTTTAAGAACACATGGTCCTTTTTGGGATGGACATCTATTTATTATAATATTCCCTCTTAGATGCTCAGAAATATGTCTCATTAAAACCTCACTAGAAAAAATCCAATGGAAAAAAATATTAGTAAAGGAAAAAAGTACATATTTCATATAATTTATACTTCTGATGCTTGATTTTATGAAGTGGAAATATGGATGATATGTGTTGATGGAATTGCGTTGTGCACTCAAGTTTTCCAGCAGAATCAAAGTGTAAATTCCTTTGAGTTTCCTGGTATGTCCAGGGTTGAACACAGGGACTTGTGAAAATAGATTGCGTTGGTAATTTTTATGAAAACCTTACGATAACCGAGTAAATAAATTGTTGGTTTGTTGTTGATTGCGTTAATGAAAAAATAAACAAATGCGGTGGATCTGAGAAAAGGAAATTGTGTGATAGATGCAATGAGTATGCGATGAACAGGTTGAGAAGATTTTTAGCTAGTGTTACTTGGGAATGCGTCAGGCTATGCGATCATGTTACAACCATACACAGCAAGTCATTTTCCAATGCAAATGCGATGCTCCTAAGTCTAGAACGCATGTGTTGAATGCAAAATTGTCTATAGAGCTTATTTCTAAGTCTCTACTCTTGTCCTATGTGATGATGCAAAATGCATGAAAGCAAGGTGACCGCATACAATCATATCCTATCTCTAGGATGCATGCGATGCGTTAATAACAAATAGTGCTCATTCCTAAGCTCCTATCTCTTGTATTATATGTTCTAATCTGACTTTCCCGAGCCTAGATTCTAACCTGGCCTTCTCAAGTTTAGATCCTGTCCTTAGACTACCCTCCCGAGTATCTCTAATGGACGAATGAAGCATACATAATACAAGATAATCGCAAAGAATGAAGATTCTCTAGTTGTGCTAGCTAAATGCTTCTCAACCCATTCAACTAATTTAGCTACTCATGCGTAAATAACAGAGAGCGAACAAATATAGAGAAGGAAATTCTATTTTTATAAGTGAGTTGAGTACAAAATGACAATGGAAGTTGAAGGTAGAGAGCCTGGTAGCAATTCCTTGCTGACCGAGGCTTTTACATTGAAATCTCTATTTGGTTCTAAAGATGTTTCTGCTTCCGTAGGCATCGGCCATCTCTCTGCTCTTGAAGCTTCTGACACTCTCCCAAGCTTACCGGAATGACCTGCTGGCACAACCTCCTTCCTCGCTTCTGCCTTAAAATGAAAGAAACTAGGAACAAAGACGTATGAACTAAAGAATGGTGAACTGATCAACTCGTCAACCCCTTCTCTGAAGAACGCCCTTGGTATTTATAGAGTATCCATGGTGAAAGGCGGCTTCTCTCTCATGATTGTACAGATGGGACGATTTTAATTTTGACTGATGCGTCGAATAATTGTCATCGAAAAGTTGAATGTACTTTGTGGCTACTATCGGTTGTCAACTTAATTCGGATTCGACTGTCATCAACTTTTTGTCCCATCGCACTTAATTAGTCTTTCACCCAGATGCGCCCACCATGTTGTGCTGATCAAGTTGCGACGATTCTTCTCGGGCGAATGTTTGCGAACACAATCATCGCAAAGCCTTGCAGTGAAGTTGCGCTCGACTAGTGATTTCCTATGATCGCAATTCTTACATTGCGTCAACGCATATTCTGCACAAAAAATACAAAAATTAACTATTCTAATGCGTTGAACGCATGCGATCGCAATATTATAAAATCGATGCTTAATGGACACAAATTAACATATTTCATCAACGCAATCCAACATTGTTTAAGAACTTAGCACTATGATAACGTGCATTTTTGCCCATTATCACACCCTCAAATTTAAATAATGCTTGTCCTCAAGCATAAGCTAAAGATTCCTTTAGCAAATCAACCGCAAAGTTCTTTTCCTAGATTTCTCAAGGATACTTCGTTCAAATCCTATATGCCAAAGTTTCCTTAAGTCTAATTAAGTCTCTTCTTAAAATATTTCTAAGAATTAGGGACTGCAAGCTTACCTTTCAAAAGGACTTTACTAAATTTCAGAACATCGCATGATTTATTTTAAAAAGAAAATTTTCTACCGGTAATTTGGATGTCAATGATTTTATCCTTGGCATTTAAAAATATTTTCTATCATTGATATATATTTTTTCTGACCTTGCGCTGATCCAAGTGGTACTTGCCTTCGTTTATGGGCTTGCCCCCACGGGTCGTCATGCGGGACATATCCAACTACGAAGCAATGATACTCTTTCTCAACTAAGTAGTTGCGGTCATTTATTCTATTGGTTGATCTTGGTGACTTACTTTCCTTTTGGCTTGCCCCCACGTTGTGTCATGCGGACATCCAACTACGGGTAAGTATCTTTCACAACTTAACTCTTATCAACATAGGTTTCCTATTGCATTGACAGTGGAGTTGTTATTCTCAATTTTTTTTTTAAGATAGCAAGGTTGAAAATAAATACCTCACCCTCAAATTTAAAATGCGGCAATGTCCTCATTGCCAAAAGATTTAAATGAGTCATGAGTTGTAAAGAGAGTTTGAAAGAAAGCTAGCAAACCCCTAACTTCTAGAAATATTTCATGAGGTGACTATCTTAAGACTAAGTTGACTCTAGTATATACGAAAGAAATAGAAGCATATTTTTCATCATTGAAATCATACTTGGAAAAGAAACAGAATGCGGTAAACTACTAAATTTATCTACGTCAAATGATTGCGGTAAACTACTAAATTTATCTACATCAAATGATTGCGGTAATCAAAGAGGATGCGGTTATAAAGCTTTTAAAACTAACATGCGTTGTGATAGCGCAAAATTTGAAATAAAGATAAAGAAGAGTACACCCCCAAATTTGCATTGTCGCCCGCATTGTGTATTGACGCATCCATCTTTGTAGTGAACTCTCTTCTTTAGATTGCGGTGATGGAGTAAGATAAGAGGTTTCTTCGCATAACATCTCTGCAATCCAGCGCCTCGATTGTTTGCAAGAAAAACAAAGAGAGAGTCAAATGATTTAAAACAAAACAACATTTTTTTTTAGATAAGAACAGTGTAGATAGATAGTCAGTAAAACAAAGTAATTGCGATAATAAATAATAACGAGTAAGATAAAAGCTCATGAAGTATTTGATGCAGGAAAAGGATATTCAAAAGGATTGCATCCCTGATGAGGTTGAATCATATAATACTCAAGGACCACTCATTCCAGGTTGGGTTGTTCACGTCCATGGTGGCTTTTCTCTCTTTTCTTTGTCCTCTGGGATTTTTACTGCCTTAATCTAGAGTTTCTCCCCATGAATGCTCATTACAATTTCCCCCTTGCGTACATCAATTAGAGCGCGACCGATTGAAAGGAATGGTCGTCCCAATTTGATGGGCGCATCTCCGTCCGCTTTATAATCCAAAATGAGGAAGTTTGCTGGCAGGATGAATTTATCGATTGAAATTGCGACATTTTTCAACTCTCCTTTAGGGTGTATTTGAGATCTGTTCGCGAGCAGGAGAGTTTCCTTTGTGGGCGTAAGTGTGTCGGCATTCAATTGTTTGAAGATTGATAGCGGCATTATGTTTATACTTGCCCTAAGATCACATAGTGCTTAGCCACTATAGGTCCCTCCGATAGAGCATGGGATCGTGAAGATTCCTGGGTCACCCATTTAAGTGGGATCATAGTATTTTGCGTTGCGGCCGCGACCATTATTGCGATCTTTCCTTCCTCATTTTTTTCCTCTTTCAAACTTTGTGGAGTTACTGGTGGTTGGACTTCTTCTGTCTCAAGATCTAGAGACTTAAGGGTGGATAAAGCCTGTCTCTTATACACATCTAGATGTGTATAAGAGACAGCAATGGGCTTCTCCCCTACTTCCGCAGTCATGTTGTCGCTTAGCAAGGAGACTGCTAAGCATTGTTCCTTCCCGTTACCCCCAACATTGCGAGGGAGCTTAGTTCCTGTCTCTTATACACATCTAGATGTGTATAAGAGACAGCTGCTAAGCATTATTCCTTCCCGTTACCCCCAACATTGCGAGGGAGCTTAGTTGAGCTCAGCAACACTTCTTGCAGTCTGTTTTTCAGCTCGCTTGCAATTTGTCCCATTTGGATTTCGAGATTTCTAATGGATGTAGCTTGGTTTTGAAGCACTGATTCGTTTTTCTCAATGTACTGCTTCAAGAGGCTCTCTAAGGACGAAGATTGCGGTGGTTGTGAGCTGCTAGCTTGGCTTTGCGCTAGATTGTTGTTTTGTGAGAAAAATTCAAGTGGCCCTCCTTTTTGTGCCACAGGTTGAAAACTTTGTTGTTGATTTTTCCACGCAAAATTTAGGTGGTTTTGCCACCCGGGGTTATATGTATTAGAATAGGGATTATCTCTCATGAAGCATGCTGGTTGCAGGTTTGTTGGGCATTCCTCCATCGGGTGAGCATCTCCGCAAATGACACAACTTGCAGTCGTTTGAGTAATTGCGCTGACCTGCCCTTTCTTCGCTCCCGTATTATTAATTGCGATGCCTTGTATCAGACTCATCATCGCAGTCATGTGATTTTGCAGGGATGCGATGGCCCCATTGTTTGCATCATTTTCTTTT
This sequence comes from Benincasa hispida, assembly GCF_009727055.1. Taxonomy (NCBI): domain Eukaryota; kingdom Viridiplantae; phylum Streptophyta; class Magnoliopsida; order Cucurbitales; family Cucurbitaceae; genus Benincasa; species Benincasa hispida. The sequence continues at coordinate 42,587,356 of NC_052354.1, read as the reverse complement.
ATCTTAATCTCTGATAGCTTTCCCTCTAATCTTCGTGATTTTTGGAAATGCGATCAAGTATACTCTTTGCCTCCTCATATGTTTTGTCGAGCAGACCACCAGCGGCTGCCACATTGGCAGCAGTCTGCGAAGAGGGATTCAATCCTTGGTAGAAAATCTCCATTTGTAGGAAATCTGGTAAGCCATTGTGTGGACAGTCTCTTACCAGCCATTTAAACCTCGCCCAAGCATCGCTGAGCAATTCGTCATCTTCTTGTTCAAATTTGTTATTAATTTCCTTCTCCTTGCGTTCTCAGTTGGTGGGAAATACTTCTTCATAAAATTTTCCACCACCTGTTCCCACGAAGTTATCTCTCCTGGTTTGAGAGAATATGTCCATTTCCTTGTCTGATCACACAAAGAAAATGGAAACAGAGTTAGTCGAACTTCCTCGGTAGAGATATTCGGGAACACAAAAGTATTACATATTTCAATAAAACTTTGGAGGTGGGTATGTGGGTCCTCGCCATGCCTTCCTCCGAATTGACCTGTAGTCTGGATCATCTGTAGCATCACTGGTTTCATTTCGAATATGCTTCCATCGAGGGCAGGCCTCATGATTCCTAAGGAGAAATCATAAAGGTTTGGCGATGCATAGTCCCTAATGGGCCTATTGCGATCGTTTGCCAATAGAATTGGATTCGCCATGACATTGTTATCATTTGGTACTCCATTTTCAGGCTGCTCGTCATCTCTTCTTTATCTGACTGTGGTTACCGTTGGCGGTCTCTCAATCTTCGTCTAAAAGTCCTCTCAATCTCTGGGTCGTAATTCGCCAGAGATTGAGAGTCTGCAAAGAAATCAGAAAATTATCGTTAGCATTCTATTTTGCCGAAGTCCCCAGCAACGGCGCCAAAAACTTGATGTTTGATTTTATGAAGTGGAAATGTGGATGATATGCGTTGATGGAATTGCGTTGTGTACTCAAGTTTCCCCAGTGGAATCAAAGTGTAAATTCCTCTGAGTTTCCTGGTAAGTCCAGGGTTAAACACAGGGACTTGTGAAAATAGATTGCGTTGGTAAATTTTATGAAAACCTTGCAGTAACCGAGTAAATAAATTGTTGGTTTGTTGTTGATTGATTAATGAGAAAATAAAAAAATGCGGCGGATTTAAGAAAAGGCAGTTGTGTGATAGAAACAATAATTATGCGATGAACGAGTTGAGAAGATCTTTAGCTAGCATTACTTGGGAATGCGTCAGACTATGCAATCATGTTACAACCATACACAGCAAGTCATTTTCTAATGCAAATGCGATGCTCCTAAGTCTAAGACGCATGTGTTGAATGCAAAAGTGTCCATAGAGCTTATTTCTAAGTCCCTACTCTTGTCCTATGCGATGATGCAAAATGCATGAAAGCAAGGTGACCGCATACAATTATATCCTGTCTCTAGGATGCATGCGATGCGTTAATAACAAATAGTACTCATTCCTAAGCTTCTATCTCTTGTATTATGTGTTCTAATCTGACTCTCCCGAGTCTAGATTCTAACTTGGCCTTCCCAAGTCTAGATCCTGTCCTTAGACTACCCTCCCGAGTATCTCTAATGGATGAATGAAGCATATATAATACAAGATAATCACAAAGAATGAAGATTCCCTAGTTGTGCTAGCTAAATGCTTCTCAACCCATTCAACTGATTTAGCTACTTATGCGTAAATAACAGAGAGCGAACAAATATAGAGAAGGAAATTCCTTTTTTATAAGTGAGTTGAGTACAAAATGACAATGGAAGTTAAAGGTAGAGAGCCTGGTAGCAATTCCTTGCTGACCGAGGCTTTTACACTGAAATCTCTATTCGGTTCTAAAGATGTTCCTGCTTTCACAGGCGTTGGTCCTCTCTCTGCCCTTGAAGCTTCCGGCACTCTCCCAAGCTTACCGGAACGATCTTCCGACACAACCTCCTTCCTCGCTTCTGCCTTAAAATGAAAGAAACTAAGAACAATGACGTATGAACTAAAGCATGGTGAACTGATCAACTCGCCAACCCCTTCTCTGAAGAATGCCCTTGGTATTTATAGAGCATCCATGGTAAAAGGCGGCTTTTCTCTCATAGTTGTATAGATGGGACGACTTTAATTCTTACTGATGCGCCGAATAATTATCACCAAAAAGCTGAATGTACTTTGTGACCGTTATCGGCTGTCAACTTAATTCGGATTCGACTTCATCAGCTTTCTGTTCCATCGCGCTTAATTAGCCTTTCACCCAGATGCGCCCACCATGTTGCGTTGACCAAGTTGCGGCTATCCTTCTTGGGCGAATGTTTGCGAAACAATCATCGCAAAGCCTTGAGGTGAAGTTGCACTCGACCAATGATTTCCTATGATCGAAATTCTTACATTGCGTCAACGCATATTCTGCACAAAAAATTACAAAAATTAACTGTTTTAATGTGTTGAACGCATGCGACTGCAATATTATGAAATCGATGCTTAATGGACGCAAATTAACGTATTTCATCAACGCAATCCAACATTGTTTAAGAATTTAGCACTATGATAACGTGCATTTCTGCCCGTTATCAACTCCTAAAAGAAAATATTTGCTCCTTCTCATGAAAACATCACTTAAATCTCTGAATCGTCATATTCCAATGTTGTGCACCGATATTTCAAAAGTTGTGGTAGGTAATGCCTTTGTAAATAAGTCTGCCAAGTTATTTCTTTCAAACAAATTTGTTGTACAGTGATGTCACCATTTTCTTCAAGATCATGAGCGTAGAAAAGCCTCGATGAAATATGTTTTGTTCTATCTCCTCTAATATATCCTCATTTGATTTGGGCTATGCAAGCTGTGTTTGTCTTTATATAATATCATTGGAAAAATTTTTCTAGAAGAGAAACCACATGTTCCACAAATGTGCTGAGTTATTGCAAAAATTTCAGCATGATTTGATGAAGTGACTGCTATGGTCTATTTTACTGATCGCCATGATATAGCAGTTCCTCAACATGTGAATAGATAACCTGTTAAAGATCTAACTTCGTGTGGATCAGATAAACATTCAGAATCTGCATAACCAACTAGATTAAAATTTGATTTATTTGAATAAAACAAACCAATATCAATCGTTCTTCGGAGATAACCAAGTATATACTTAATTTCGTTTCAATATCTTTTTGTTAGAGAATAACTATATTTTGCTAATAAATTTACTGAAAATGCAATATCTGGTCTTGTATTATTAGCAAGATACATAAATACACCAATTGCATTAAGAAATGATACTTCAGGACTAAGGATTTTTTCATTATTATCTCGAGGTCAAAATATATCTTTCTTCATATCTAGTAAACAAACTTCCATTGGAATGTTCAATGGATGTGCTTTGTCCATATAAAATCTTTTCAAAATTTTTCCTGTATTAGTTGATTGATCAATAAATATCTCATTCGCTAAATGCACAATTTATAAATCAAGACAAAATTTTGTCTTTCCGAGATATTTTATCTCAAATTTTTTCTTAAGATATTCTATTGCATTTGAAAGCTCTTTAGGGTTCCAATTATATTTAAATCATTATCATATTCAGTTATAATAGTAAAATTTGACTGTGGTTTCTTTATAAAAACACACAGACATATTGGATTATTTTAATATTCTTCTTTCAACAAATATTCACTCAAGTGACTGTACCACATTCGTCCTGTTTGTTTCAATCTATATAATGATCTCTATAACTTTATTGAATACAATTTTTGGGAATCTGATTTATATGTTTCAGGTATCTTAAATCCTTATAGAATTCTTATATAGATATCATTATCAAGATATTCATATAAGTATGTTGTGACTATATCTATAAGATGCATGTCCAGACTTCCATACACAGTTAGACCAATTAAATATCTTAGTATAGTTGCATCCACCACTGGATAATACGTCTCCTCATAATCAATAACAGGTCTTTGTGAAAAAACTTATGCAACTAGTCTTGCTTTATATCTTATGACTTCATTGTTTTCATTTCTTTTCCTCACAAATACTCGTTTGTATCCCACAGATTTGACACCTTCTGGTGTTCGAACTACTGATAAAAAAATCCAACATTTGGAAAGTGAGTTTAATTCTGTCTCGGTTGCTTCTTTCCACTGAAGCCAATCTTTTCTATGTCGACATTCTTTGACAGTTTTTGGTTCAAGATCCTCATTTTCACATATAATATCAAGAGCAATATTATACGCAAAAATTTTGACAATAACTACATTAGTTCGCTTCCATCTTTTTCCTATCGTGACATTGTTTATTGAAATCTCATTATTATCTTTAGGTATTTCACCTTCTTTACTAGTCATGTCAAGGATTTCTTCATAGGCATTTACATCTTCAACCAACTCTTTTTAACTATTACTTATTTTTCTTTTTGATGATTTATTTTCCTTACTAGTCATGTTAAGGATTTTTACCTTTAAAGTCTCTGTCATAAATGACGTTATATAACGAGACTAAACACTCGTGGTCGAGTCTTATACAAATTCCTTTATATAGGACACCTCCGCTCCTTTATATAGACCATCTTTAGCACGTCACAACACTTGTAACTATCAACAAAGTGGATCGTATTCGTAGGGTCACCAGGATAAGGTTTTCCTCCTATATCCATATACTACAGACCATTTAGGTTATTACTTAAGGCATGATCCACTTGTATGTCTCCACATACATGCTTAAGTTTCAACGACAACCAAGGATCTTAGTTTATTGGTTTGTGGTAAATGCAAATAAAATATCTCATACTTCATAGATAACAATGAAGAAAATATCTCATATTATTACATCACAAGCATTTGTTCATACATGTTTTTACAAACTACAAGACCTACGAGAGTTTAAGGCATTAACCCCGACAGTGATTTAGTTACTTTCTTTGCATTTATAAATGCATCTGGTACCTGATTTGCTATATTTTGAAAATGAATTATCTTCTGAACTTCAAATTCACATTGAACTGTATGGGGATCTAAATGAAACAATAACGATGCATTCCATGTAATTTCTTTTATTAACTTCTTAATTCATCCCCTTACTATTGGAAATTTTGTCTCACTAAAATGACAAAATCGTGCAGTAAATACATCACAAGTCAGGGTCTCAAGATATTTAGTAACTGATGTAAATCATATCCAACATATATTTCTAACCTCTTTTGAGGACCTATTTTAGTACATTGTGGTAGAGCAATTGGAACAAATACTGCACATCAAGAAATTCTTAGAAGGGAAATATTTGGCTCATAGTCATGGGCTAATTGTAACGGTGAGTACTTATGATAAGTTATTGGCCTAATGTGTACAAGTGATGTTGCATGCAAAATAGCATGTCCCTATATAGATGTAGGAAGCTTAACTCTCATAAGCAATGGTCTAGCAATTAACTGCAAATGTTTTATGAATTATTTTGCTAAACCATTTTGTTTATGAACATGATGTTCAACACTTATCCTATTGACATACAGTAATTATTAAACGTTCGAGATGTAAATTCACTATCATTATCAATACGAAAGATCTTAATTGTATAATCAAGAAATTGTGCTCTTAACCTTTGAGCAAGTAATCTTGCAAATGCAAGATTTTGACTTGATAATAAGCACACATGTGACCATATATTGGATGCGTATATTAATGCCATAAAATATATAAATGGTCCACTTGGTGGGTTAATAGGTTTATATATATCACTATAAATTCATTCTAAAAATGCAGATGATTCAGTCCCTACTTTAGCTAGTGATGGTGTAATTATTAATTTTCCTTGAGAGCAAGTATCGTATAATAATTCATTAGATTGAAGAATATTTTGGTTCTTCAATGGGTGTCCATTTGAATTATCAATACTTTTTCTCATCATTATAGACCCTGAATATAGGGGTGGACAGCAAAACCAATTAAACCGAACCGAATTGCAAAATCGAACCGAACCGAACAGATTTATAAGAAAAACCGAAGAAATTGGTTTGATGTGGTTTGTTGGAATGTTAAAATTGAATTTAAATGGTTCAGTTCGGTTCCAAGTTTGAAAATCGGTTTTTAAACCAAACCGAACCATTTAAATATAAATATATATATAATATTAATATATAAAATATTAATAAAAAGTTCAAAATGTTTCCTTTCTTCCTTAGCATTGGCTATTCGGCTTCGCAGTTCCATTCTTCCGCTTTCGTTTCTTTACTCTTTAAGGTTTGTGGCCGCCGTAGTCGCTCTTCACTCTTCAGTTTGAGTTCGAGTTTGTCAGTCCGAGTCTTTGTCTTCGAGTTCAAAATCGAGTCTTCATCTTCGACTCTTCACTCTTCATTTTAGCTTCAGTTTGAGTTTGAGTCGAGACTTCATCTTCGAGTTTCAAATCATTTATAGTCTTCGTCTTCGAGTTTGAAATCGAGGTTTCGTCTTCCCTCAGTCCTTAGCCGATTCAGGTAAATAAAAAAAATGTTAAGTAACTTCTTTGGTTTAAAAAATTTGTTAAGTAACTTCTTTGGTTTAAAAATTTGTTAAGTAACTATTTGAACTTCTTTGGTTTAAGTAACTTTGATATCTTAGATTTGATAAAAATTTGTTGAGTGTATAAAAAAATGAAGATGTTGACGGTCTCAACAAAAATTTGTTGAGTGCAACCACAAATTTTCTATATAGCCTATGCTATACCAAGTCTTAGATCGGGCATTTGGGTAAATAAAAAAAAAAGAAATTTAATTAAAAAAAATTGTTGGGTGTTAAAGTAAGCACCATTATTTTGATTTAACTATTTGAAATTTGATAACGGTTTTGTTGTCCACCCCTAATCTTAAGTGTTGTTTATTTTGGTAGATTACGCAAAAGAAGAAAACTCCATTATTTTGTCCTAAAAGTTTCACAATCGTACTTACTTAATAAGGCTAATATTTAATATTTTTGTTAAACAGTCCATTCTTCTTCTTTTATCAATTATTAAGTGACTTCTAATCTATAGAGACATGTTTCCTGACCTCTCTAGACAGATATACATATGTACAAATTGATATATAATATGTGGTTGTGGTGGAGCCGACTGCCAAGGGAGGGAAAGGTTCAACAATTCATGAATTCAATGAAATATTTGAATTTTAGTTTAAGTCAATGATTTTCTTTGATGGTAATAAGTTTTCTCTCTATTTTCCCCTTTATAGGTACCATCACAAAGAGAATATGCTCATTTCCTTACCTGATCACACAAAGAAAATGGAAACAAAGTTAGTCGAACTTCCTCAGTAGAGATATTCGAGAATAAAAAGGTATTACAGATTTCAATAAAACTTCAGAGGTAGGCGTGCGGATCCTCGCCACGCCTTCCTTCGAATTGACCTGCAGCCTGGATCATCTATAGTATCACCGGTTTCATTTCAAATCTACTTTTGTCTAAGGCATGCCTCGCATCGTTGGCCAACAAAATTGGATTTGTAATGACATTGTTGTTGTTTGGTGTTTCATTCCTAGGCAGCTCTGCCATCTCTTCTTTATCGGATTGTGGTTGCTGATGGCGGTCTCTCAATCTTCTCCTAAAGGTCCTCTCATTCTTTGGGTCGTAATTTGCCAGAGATTGAGAGTCCTATAAAGAAATTAAAAAAAAACTACCGTTAACAAACTATTTTGCCGAAGTCCCTAGCAACAGTGCTAAAAACTTGATGCGTTATTTTATTAAGTAGAAATATGGATGATATGCGTTGATGGAATTGCGTTGTGCACTCAAGTTTTCCCAGCGGAATCCAAGTGTAAATTCCCCTGAGTTTCCTGGTAAGTCCAGGGTCGATCACAGGGACTTGTGAAAATAGTTTGCGTTGATAGTTTTTAAATGAAAACTTTGCGGTAGCCGGTAAATAAATAAGTTGTTGGTTGGTTTGATTGCGTTGATAAAAAGAAATAAATAAATGCGGCAGATTTGAGAAACAAATTTGTGTTGGTAAATGCAAAGAGTACGCGATGAACGGGTTGAAAAGATCTTTCAGCTAGCGTTGCGTGGGAATGCGTCAGACTATGCAACCATGTTACTACCATGCACAACAAGTCATTTTCCAATGTAAATGCGATGCTCCTAATTCTAGGACGCAAGTGTTGCATGCAAAATGTCCATAGAGCTTATTCCCAAGTCTTTACTCTTGTCCTATGCGTTGATGCAAAATGCATGAAAGCAAGGTGACCGCATACAATCGTATCTTATTGCTAAGATGCATGCGATGCGTTGATAACAAATAATGCTCATCCCTAAGTGCCTATCTCTCGTTTATGCATTATAATCTGGTTCTTCCAAATCTAGATTCTGACCTGACCTTCCCAAGTCTAGAACCTATCCTTAGGCTACCTTCCCGAGTATCCCTAATAGATGAATGAAGCATACATAAACAAGATAATCGTAAAGAATGAAGGTTCCTTCGTTGTGCTAGCTAAATGTCTCTCAACCCATTCAACTAACTTAACTACTCATGTGTGAATCACAGAGCGTGAACAGATATAGAGAAAGAAATTTCATTCTTGTATATAAGTTAAGTATAAAATGCTAATGAAAGTTAAGGTAGAGAGCCTGGTAGTAATTCCTTGCTGATCGAGACTTTTTACACTAGAATCTCTATTCTGAACTAAAGATATTCCTGCTTTCGCAGGAGTCGTCCCTCTCTCTGCCTTAATAGCTTCCGGTGTTCTCCCAAGCTTACCGAAACGATCTACTGGCACAACTTCTTCCTTGCGTTCGCCTTAAAAAGGTGAAAGAAAACTATGGACAGAGGCATGAACTAAAAATGGTGGAGTAATCGACTTCTTAACCCCTTCTCTGAAGAATCCACTTGGTATTTATAGAGCTTCCATGGTGAAAGGCGGATTCTCTCTCCTGGTTGTACAGATGGGACAACTTTAATTCCTGAATGACGCGCCGACTAATTATCACCGATAAAGTCTAAATGTACTTCGTGACCATTATCGGCTGTCAACTTAATGTGGATTCGACTGCCATCAGCTTTCTGTCCCATCACTCTTAATTGTCCTTTCACCAGATGTGCCCTCCACCATGTTGCGCTGACCAAGTTGTGGCGATTCTTCTCGGGCGAATATTTGCGAGCGCGATTAACGCAAAGTCTTATGGTGAAGTTGCACTCGACCGATGAATTCCTATGATCGCATTCTCTGCAATGCGTTAACGCATATTCTGCACACACACAAAAAATACAAAAATCAATAGTTCGAATGTGCTGACGCACGCGACCGCAATATTATAGATTTTATGCTTTATGGATGCAATTTATCATTTTTCATCAACGCCATCCGTCATTGTTTAATAACTTAGCACTATGATAACGTGCATTTCTGCTCGTTGTCAGATCACTTTACTAAATTTTCTAAATATAGTGATGATGATCCACATGCTAAATGTAACTATTATGGTATGGTGTATGCATATCATCCTAGAAGGAATGGAAATTCAACTATGAGAATGCATATTAAACACTACTGTAAAAAAAATCCTTATTAGATTAAGAAGTCTAAGTTAGATGTTGCATAAAGTAAGTTGGTTTTTAAGAAGAATGAGGGTATTGGAGATAGTTCACAATCACATTCATCCCTTAGTTATGAGATGTTTACTATTGAGAGTGCTCGGAGAATACTTGCTGAGATGATTATAATAGATGAGTTGTCATTTAAATTCGTGGAGAACCAAGGGTTTAAGAGGCTTGTGAATGGAACTTTGACGTTAGTAGAACCTAATTTTGTTCTTCCTTCTCGAAAAACAATTGATAAGGATGTTTTGGAAATTTATTATAGCACGAAAGAGATGTTGAAAGACATTTTTATGAAAGAAGGATATAGAGTGTCACTCACAACTGATACGTGGTCAGCAATCCAAAATATGAACTATTTGGTTTTGACTGCACACTTTATTGATAAAGATTGGAAATTATATAAGAGAATTCTTACTTTCACCCAAATTGAGAATCATAAAGGGGAGACGATAGGAAAAAAGGTTGAGAAATATCTAAAATAGTGGGGTATTGAAAGAGTTATGACATTGACAGTTGATAATACTTCGTCAAATGATATTGCCATTGCTTATTTGAAGAAGCATTTTAAGCATGGGTTAGTGTTAGATGGTGAGTTCTTGCATGTTCGATGTTGTGCACATATATTGAACTTAACTGTATGCGATGGCCTAAAAGATAATGATTCATTGGTTCGAATTCGAGATGTCGTGAGGTTTGTTAGATCTTCTCCTGCTAGACTTGCCATATTTAAGAAGTCAAAGAGGAGAGCATAGATAGTAAAAGTATGTTGTATCTTGATGTTCCAACTAAATGGAATTATACTTATTTGATGCTTGAGGCTGTTGTAAAATTTGAAAAAGCATTTGAGAGGTTAGAAGACTATGACACAGTCTACATGAATGAGGAGGAAAAACCAACCACCGGGGATTGAAAAATTGTGAGGATATTTACCAAATTCTTGTCAGTGTTCTATGAAGTAACTAGGCTTTCAGGGTCTTTGTATGTTACTTCCAACACAGTCTTTCATGAGATTAGTATTGTTTAGAATTGCATAAAAAAATATTCAAGTGCAACTGGTCCTACTGATGTGCTTTTGTAAGAAATGACAACGAAAATGTAAGAAAAGTTTGATAAGTATTGGGAAAAAGAAGATAGAACAAATTTATTCTTGTATGTTGTCTTCGTTTTGGACCCTCGTTATAAGATAAAATTTCTTTTGCATTGCCCAAATCAATTATTTGATGTTGATGTGGCAAAATCTGTAGGAAGTAAAGTAGAGGGTGTTTTGAGAGCATTGTTCAATGAATACAATTTGTCACTATCAGTTGCTAATAAGGGTCAATCTTCATGTACCATTAAAAGTTCTCCATTTAGAACTACAAGTGCAAGTGCTTCAGAGATTTTCCGTTTTGATTTTGAAGATTTGGATGAAGATGATTCGCAAAGTGTGGATTCAGAAGTTGATATTTACTTACTGGAGCCTTGTGTTAAACGTGAGGATAACTTAGATATCTTAGATTGATGGAAGGGGAATTCTTCTAGATATAAGATTCTTAGCAAAATTGCACGAGATCTTTTAGCAGTTCCGATATCTACAGCTGCTTCTGAGTCTGCATTCAACACTAGTGGGTGAGTAATTGATCCTTTTCGTACCTCATTATCTCCAACCACTGTTGAGGCACTTGTATGTACACAAAACTGGTTACGTTCTGAACAAATTAGCATTGGTTTACGACAATACTTGGAGGAAATTGAAAATAAAGAGGAAGGTTCATATATTCTAAACATATTTATTCATATATTTATTATAGTAACTACTAATAAGTTTATAATTTGTTTCTTAGTCTTCATAACGGGATTGAACAGAGTGGCAAATGGAAAAAACAAGGAGAAAGAGAATAATGTTTGACAAGCGAAACAAATTTGTTTGTATTGATTGGACTTTTGGAATTCAGCACTAGTGTTTAGCTTATTATTTACTAGCTGGGAAAAAGATTATTTTACCTAATTGCTTTGAAAGTTGCTAATTAGGCCTAGTTGCTCCCTATTCTAGCCCTTCTATCTTAGACAAGAAAATGTGACTTAAACTTTGAAGGTAGTTGTTTGAAATTTGTGTATTGTGTACTTTGGAGAACTTTTTATTGTAGCCATTTGGATTGATATGTTTTTATGAGTTATTGTTGATTGATATTTAAGAAATTTGTGTATTGTGTACTTTGGACATGTTCTTATTGTGGATTGATATTTAAATTATGTGTAGAGTATAAAAAAAAGAGAATATACAAATTTCAAAAAAAGGAAGAAGGAAAATAAAAGGCAATTTAAATTATGTGAAAATTGTGTAAAATAAAAAAAAAAGAATATACAAATTTCAAAAAAAAAAAAAAGGAAGGAAAATAAAAGACAAGAGAGAGTAGAAGGAAGAAGGAAAATAAAAGGCATAAGAAACAAAAAAAAGTTTAAAAATAGGCCAAAAAAAAAAAAAGAGAAACCAATTCACGAAACCGAACTGAACTAAATCGAATGGAACCAGTTCGGTTCAAACCGCACAACGGTGCAGTTTGGTTCTATATATAAATAATATCGGTTCGATTCGATTTGACCTCCAAACCAAACCGAACCAATTCCACCCCTACCTGAATGAACTAATTTGTCATGCCAAATAGCAAATATATCTAGATTCATGAACTTCAGGTTCATTGTTGCATATGTTTTAATTACTCGTATATGAGTATAATATAATCTAGAAGATAAAGCAGACAACTCTTCCAGTATACGTTTTTCATATGAGATAGTAGATATGATAAAAAGATACTCTATATTATTTTTTCTATCAATCTTAATATGATTACCATTACAACGCGTATCTTTAAAACTAAGTAGATTTCTCTTTGATTGACTAGAGAGCGATGCTCTAACAATTGTAAATTTTGTTCTTCTAGGAAAAATAATATTTGCTTTTCTAAATCTCTTAATTAGGTTTGCAGAATCTGATATTATATTGACTTTTGCTTCCAGTATTGTTAGTTTGGAAAAATATTTTCTACTTGTAAATATTATATGTGTAATTATACTATCTGCCAGATATAGATCTTCTTGGCTCATTTTTTAATCACCCAATATATAAAAAATGATCCATGTTTCTTCATTGAAAGAAAATAATTACAATAAGAAAAACAATACTTGGAATATACAAAAATTAACATTAATTCAAGAAAAAAGAACATGAAAACAGAAAAAAGGCACAACATTAATATCAAATATTCTCAAAATCAAAAGAAACATGTTTGTTATACTATCAATTGTGCCAATTTTCTCTTTAGAAGATTTGAAAAAGCGTGCCACATCCAAATGTGTTATGTTGGATGGGTCAAATATGTCATTATCCTGGTATGTAAATTTTGTTTCCACATTTTTTCTCTTTTCCTTTTGAGAGACTTAATAGAGATCAACTAAGTGTTTTGACGTACGATGGGTACGCGATCAATGCCCAGTCATTCTGCATCGGAAGCATTTATTTTCAACACTTTTTGAACTATTATCTTGTAGAGCTTTTTCTTTGTGAAAATAATTTTGTGTGGTTCTTTTGAAATTTCAATGATTAAAACAACCATCACGCAAATAATAATTATTTCTTTCCTTACCACGGTCACGATCTCGACCACAATTATTAAAATTCACAACATCGCTTCAAGAAATGGTGTTATTTTAGTGGATCGAGATTCATGGTTTTTAATCCACGATTATTAAATTTACAACATTCACTTGAGGAAATGTTGTTGCTCTAGTTGGCTGAGATTTATAATTTATTTTTAATCAATAACTCATTATTTCATTCAGCCACAAGAAGACATCAGATGAGTGCAGAATACTTTAAAAATATTTATCTCGATATTGCTACTGCAAAAGCATATTTGAAATATAGAAAAATGTTTTCTCTAACATATTGATTTTTGGAGCCTCAAGTGCATCCATTTACGACGAGTTTTAAGAAGAAAATTTGTTTTCTGATGATCACATTTTTATGACATCTAGCACTAATGACAAATAATTATTACCATTAATATCAAATGCTACCAATTCTAATTTTGTAATATTTTCATAGTAACAATATTACAAAATATTATATTTATAGTACAAATTTAATATGTATCAAACATGCAAAACAAAATTTAATTTATTAATTATAACGAAGAGGGAAAAGTTGATATACCTTTAGGACCTATCTTTAGTAGGCAAAATGATAGCAATTCGTATGTTGAAAAATTGAAGAGTACAATATAAACACAAATATAGAGAAAATATAATATAATAATAAATAAATAAAATAAAACAAAATATAAGAAATATAAAAAAATATGTAAATAATTTTTTTTTTCCCTAAACTTTTAGATTTCTCGCTAATCTTTTTCACCTCTTTCCAAAGACCACAAAAGCTCACTACTTAGGGAACTTGTGGTAACTAGGATGTGACTATCATGACACTAATCATGTATAAATTTGTGATATATGGGGTAATATGTTTAAGGACATGAGCATCTATTTATTATAATATTTATATTAATTAAATTTTTTTTTCCTTTTTCCAATCAATTGATCCATTAAAAAAAATGAATGGTGTTGGCATGTATTTATTTTTTTTCAGCAACATTGTCGCAGCATGGTTGAGAGCACTACTCTCTTCCCACGGATTTTTAAAGATACCGTCCGGAGAAGACATTTTCTCTGACGCTTTTAATAACGTCGACAAAAGCTTAGTTGCGAAAGACGAAAACTCTTGTAATATATATAGTGAGACCCTAACCTTCAAATTTCTGTCCAGTAGACCTCACAGTTTTTAAAAATATTAAATACGTTAATGACTTTAGATGCAAAATGACAAAATTAAGACTTGAATGATCTACCAGACGTAAAAACAAAAGGGAGAAATAACTTTTTAGTCCATAGATTTTAGGTCTAGTTTCCATTTGGTACCTAGATTTAAAAAACGCTATACTCTTAGTATTTAATTTAGACCCCGTTTAATAACTATTTCATTTTTTATTTTTGGTTTTTGAAAACTAAACCTATTTTCTCCCCAATTTTTTACTACGATTTGCATTTTTTTAAGTACAATGGTTGAATGCTCAGCCAAATTCTAAAAACAACAAAAAGTTTTTAAAAACTACTTTTTTTTAGTTTTCAAAATTTGACTTAAATTTTTAAACCATTGGTAAAAAGTAGATAACAAATGAAGAATTTTAAAGGTTGAAGTAGTGTTTATAGCTTAATTTTAAAAAACAAAAACAAAAAATCAAATTGTTACCAAACGGGGTCTTAGTCTTTAAGTTTTGAATTTAGTTTCAATTTAGTCTCTAAGTTTAAGAATGTTACAAATTTACTTTAAAACTTGATTTTTGTTTCAATTTGGTCAATAAATTTTAAGATTTACATTTTTAACATGGTCTTTCATCAAACAACTTATTTCCATCATTAGTGTTGATGTAGATTAATTAATTTAAAATAGTTTAATTAAATAAAAGTAATCAATTTTCATTATTTTTCATCACTATTACAATTAAAATCAAAATTTTATCGTAATGATTTTAAATTAATTAACAGACTTTGATGTTAATAACTAAAAGTGATTATTTAATGAAAATTTAAAGCCAAAAATACAAAATCTTGGAGATAATTGCCCAAAAGACCCATTTTAAATGTCTAAAATGACAAATGAGCCAAATTTTGAAAAAAAAAATGTCAAATGACCATTTGATGATGTCACGATAAAGTGAATTTACAACATTGCCCTTGCTATCTTGTTTTATTATCCAATTTTTTTTTTTCATTTTTTCTTTTTCCTATTCCTTTCTCCCAACTTCTTCTGTTGCATGTTCTTCTTCTCCGACTTCTTCTCCACTACGTCTTTTTCTTCTCTGTTACGGTGAGTTCACATGAGTAGCTCCAAGGAAAGTGTTGTTAATGTCGGGCACCTGGCAAGACTGTGTGAGGAAAGGAAGAGCAAAACCGGTGAAGAAAGGAAGAGCGAGACTAGCGAGAAGGGAAAGAAAAATAGGACTTTTCTGTGTGTGAGCAAGATTGTTTTTTTGCGTGCATGCGAGTATATTTTGGTAATTTCACCCCAATTTGACTTCAGCAAAGGGTCATTCGACATTTTTTTTTTCTAAGGGTCATTCATCCGCTGGACCCAAAATCTCGAGACCTAGAGACTAAATTGAAACAAATGCTAAAATTGTAACACTTTTGAAATGTAAAAATTAAACAGAAAGCAAACTCAAAACTTAAAGATAAAATGTATAGCGTTTTAAAACTTGAAGGATTAGATGAAAACTAAACCTAAAGACAAAACAATATTTTTTCAAAATAAAAATTTAAGAATTCATACATAATACTTTTTACCCTTATCGAAAAAAATAGAAAATTTTGAAATCTATGTTACCCTTTTAAAAGTTTAGTTACTAAATGGACACAACTTCAAAAGTTAGTAAATTTGTAAATTTCAACAAAGGAGAAGATTAACGACCCAGTCAGACTAGAGGGGTAATATAGTAATTATTTACTCGAAGATGTCAATGATCATCGTCGGCTTCAAAAGAGGCACCTGCTGTTGCTCATCAGTTCTCCGTTTTCCTCCGCTTTACGCGTTCGAGCCATTCCCGAAGATTTAGTGTTGTCTGTGTGTTCCTTTTATCCACCTGAGAATCCATTTCCAATTCCGTCTTTCACTGGTCTGTTTTGATTTCCACTTTCTCTCCCTCTCTCTCTATCTGTGCGCCATGGACTGAGCTGACGGTTTCTGATTGTGGTGAGTCTCTTTGTTGACTAGTTTAAGCACACGTACACTTCCAATCCAATCACAGTTACCCAATTGATTGATTGTTTGTTAATTGCTTTAGAATCTATCTGTTGTATGAATTGGATGCTGGAGTTTTGAGGGAAGGGGGATTTTGTTTCTTCTTGCTTGTCATACATGGCTTTGTGTAATTGACTGTTTCAATGGTATCGGATGATTCTGGGAGGATTGGGAACTGGGAATTGCTTATGGGGTTTGAACGGATTGAAATGAAGGATGTTATAGTGTTTTTGAGGTTTTAGTTTATGGAGATTGGGTTGATTTTGTTGCTTTAAGTATTAATTGTAATCTTGTTATCACATGAGAAACCATGAAGTCTTGGTATTGGGTTTTTTTCTGGAAATGATTTATCTCTCATGGTTCGTTAAGAGTCCCATGGTTAAGATCTTAGTTCTCTGGTTATTATGTATGGTAAAAATGGTAAAGAAGTCATGGGTATGAGAGTGTTTCATCTTCTAGCCTGCAAAATGTGTCGATCTAATTAGTTGTAACTTGTGGGTTTTACATTTCTAGAAAATCGAAGTGTAAGTTGGAAGCAAACCGGTTAGAATGTGGAGCGCTTAGGAAATGTGCTGATTAACTTAAAAAAAGATACGGTGTTCAATTTATTATCCCAATTGGTGTTCTAGTGTGCTATACTCCTGTGGTATATGTTATTATTTTTTCTTCTTGATATTTACTTTAGCGTGTTGATCATTTTTGATCACCTGTACTTCATCATATAAGTTTCTGGAAATTGTAGTTTCATATTCTTTTTTGTCTGAAGTATGGGTGTTGGACTTCTCCAGTAGCCAGTGACCGTTTATTACACTAGTGCCTAATGTGAAGGATAACCACCTTAACATGCTTTTCTGTATGAATTCAGATGCTTGTAGAAAATGTTTGATTGTGGCTACAAGTCACAACTGATGGGTGGTCAGCGAGAAAAGTTTGTGAGGTAAAGTGACTCTTATTTTGTTCCATTTTATTATTTCCCCGTAGGTGTTGAAGATGGTTAACAGTGTACTCCCTGCAGTCATGTGAAACTTTTGAACTGTTCAATAAATCTACAAGTTTGGAATTTTGCCCTGTTGTAGCTATATAATTTATTATGTACGTATACAACTTGCAAAACTTAGATCAATAGATAACTTTTTCTTCTATAAGGCTGTTAATTTGATCGATGGACTATTAATAACATTTAAGCCTGCAATTGCACTATAAGTTGCTCCAGCATAAGGCATTTTTAGCTTACTGTGTGGTATACCTATGAACCATAAATCTACATCCAAGTCTTCAAAGAACCTGAGTGAGGAAGAGTAGTATATAACAACGATCACTGTGTCAATATGCATAAATTGTAGACTATGCAGAACTAAGATTTGGGAACTTTATATGGTCCTCTTTCTAATCCTTCTCAATCTTTTCTTAAAAAGGTATTATCATTAATTTTTTGTTGGTTAGAAGGGGGAGAGACAGTGGAACCAGTTCTTGGTATTGGTTTTTATTTTATTTTTCTTGGATAACTGATATATTGGCTAATTAAGCTTCTTATTAGGTTTAACGTCTTAGGCTTTGGTGGCAAAACATTTTTGTAATTATTTGTTAGGTCTTATTTTACTTGATTTTTTTGAAAAAGAAACATAACTTTTCATTGATAAAATGAAAAGAGTAGCTCAAATATACAATAACCTTCTAGAGGATAGAGAAATTGCAAAAAAATTAAGAGGAAAAAAAATACTATTGGGATACAAAGAGAAGTCTTATTTTACTTGATTGGAGGCTATTTCTTTAGTTTGCTTCGTTTTCTCGTGGGCAACCTTGTATTCTTTCATTTCTTCTTAATAAAATTTTTGGTTATTCATAAAATAAAAAGCTTGGCTAGATAAGCTAAGGCCAAGAACCCACGTTGTGAGAAGGTCCCAACTCTTTTCCTTTGAGATATCTATCTCTGAAACTTTGGGTACTTCTTTTCTTAAACAAAAAAAGAAACAACTTTCTATAGATATACGAAAAGGAAGAAAAATTTCAAGGATAGTAGTTTCCACTGTGAATGAAAAAAGACAAAACACCCGAAAAGAAAGAAGCCCAAAAATCTATCTATCCCTTTTCCTATACCTCTCAGTTGTGCTGCATCCATTGAAAGGTTCTTTTCGAATTTTCTATGGAAGGGAACTAAAGACAAGTGAGGCACGCATAAATTGAGATGGGACAATTTTTTTTATTTTTATTTTATTATTATTATTTTTTAAAAAAATATTTTTAATTTTTAAATTTTAAAGAAACATAACTTTCATTATTATTTTTTTTTGTAAAAGAAACAATTCATTGATATATATAAGGGGAAAACCTCGAGCAAAGATATTACAATAGAGATCGCCAATTACTAACTAAAAAAGACAAACTAAAGTGAGAGAAAGGGTGCTTACGAAGAAAAAAGCATTAGACAAAACAAATTCTAAAAATCAAGTACTAGAAGAGCAAGTATCATTAAAAAGTCTTCCGTTCCTTTCACCCCATAAGCACCAAAGGAATGCACGAATGAAGGCCAACCAAATCACTTGTTTAGTACCAACAAAAGGATGACCCACTACTGTGGAGGCCAAAGCATCAGAAATATTATTAGGACAAGTGAAGGACCAATCAAAAGCAGGCAAGAGAAGATCCCAAAAGCTAGTAACAAAAGAACAATGGAAAAAAAAATGAACTAGCGATTCAGCATGCTTATGACACATATGGCACCAAGAGGGAGACAGAGACATATAAGGCATACAACACTGCAAACGATCAACAGTATTGATGGCAACCCAACTGAGCTCCCAAAGAAAGATTTTAATCCTCTTGGGATATCTGTCCTTCCAAATCACCGAACAAAGGTCAGTCAAAACCGAATCCATATCACCCACCAAAGCAGTCTAAGCCTCGAAGGATCAAGAGGCCACAACCAAGCATCAGGGAAGGAATGTAAATGGATAGATGCCAGATGAAGAGATAATGAAGCCCATTCAACAATCTCCAACTCCAAGCAGACATAGAAGAGAACTAAGCATTAGCAACAGTAACCTCAGGTTGCCGCACAAGACGAAAGAACCTTGGATAAACATTAGCAAGGACACCACAACTTAGCCAAGAGTCATTCTAGAAAGACGTAGAAGAACCATAACCAATACGACGTCTAATCCGGATAGCAATTAGGTCAGCAAATGTACAAATGTACCTCCAAGGAGCTCTAAAAGAACCACTAGAAATAGATGAGGGCCAAACATAAGAATAATGCCGAGTGACCAATAGGGTGAGCAACAGTAAGGCCCAACATGGAGTTGTGGTTAAGAAGACGACTCAATCAAACAATGAGCAACTAGTATAAATAAGAAGGGAGAGAGAGGGTCACCTTGTCTTATTCTGCGAGAGGGAATAATTTTGCCACGGGGGCGGACATTAACAATGATGGAATGATTTGTACTGGTTATGCAACCTCTGATCCAAGTGTGCCAACGACAACCAAATCCTTTTATCTGAAGAATAGAATCAAGGAAATCCCAATCAACCGTATCAAAGACTTTCTCAAGGTCTAGTTTTAAAACAATCCCTGATTTATTCCTCTTAGTCTAATCATCAATAAGTTCATTAGCCATCAAAGAAGCGTCAAGAATCTGTCTATTAGCCACAAAAGCAAGCTGATTGGCAGCAATGGTGAAGGGAAGAACCTTCTTTGGACAATTTGATAAAACACGAGCAATAATCTTATAGACACATGGAATAAGACTGATAGGTCTATAGTCCGAAACAGATTTCGAGTCAACCTTCTTAGGGACTAGAAAAATATAAGTCTCATTCAGCTTCACATTAATAACCCCAGATGTATAAAAATCATTAATAACTAACATCATATTAGTTTTGAGTGTAGTCCAGAAAAACCTAAAAAATTCAGCTGTAAAACCATCTGACCTAGGAGATTTATTGACACCAAGGGAGGAAACAGTAGCAGAAACCTCGTCTTCAGTAAGAGGACGCTGAGGGTCTATGGCTTGAGGGGGCGAAATAGGATTCCACTCAGGATTAGTTGGAAGAAAACGTTGACCCATATCTTTTGTGAAGAGAGATGAATAAAATGACAAAAATTTGGTCTCAATCTTGTGTGCAGTCAAAAGACCATGACCATCTCGGGAGAAAATTTCAATAATGGAAGACTTACAGCGGCGGGTAGCAACAATTCTGTGGAAAAATCGGGTATTTTCATCACCCTCAAGAAGCCATTTAATCTTACAACGCTGCTGCCAATGAATATGATCTTGAATGGTAGGTTTTCAATATGTTAACGAAGAAGTCGATGCCACGTTAATTGATCCTCATCAAGGGCACCTTTATCTTTTAGATCATCTAAAATGGTTAATTGCGAGACAAGAGACGGAAGATCATTAACAACACTGCACCGATCCTTATTCCCATCACGAATAATATTTTTCAAACCCTATGGCTAGGATTTACGTTTGAAGTAAGGGAAGGTAAGGGATCGTTTGGTGGGCTCACATAATGGTCAGATAAAGAGAGAGAGGGAGGAAGATTTATATTCTCCATATTCATAGGAGATTTGGCCAAAGAAGGAAAGTTTGTATTCTTCCTGATTATAGGAAATTTGGTCAAATGATCAAGATATGGGGAGAGAGAGTGACCAAATGCTCGGATTCAATAACCATTGACTTGCCTTTTTCATTTAGCCGAGAATCAATTAGATTCACCTTTTCAGCAGCCCCTTTAATGTTGTTTCTTTGTGGAGAGAGAGGGAAATTCTGTTGACCTTGTAAATCGGCACTGATAGGTTGAATTCTCACTAGAGTTTCATCGGCGGCCAACTCTTTTGGTAGACGAATTTCATAAGGAATGAAACCTCGCTTGTTTTCCTTGATCTTCAGACGAGCAAATGAAAGAACCAAGCCCCATTTAGTTTGATTTGAAGGTTGTACAAATCCGCCACATATATCACCAATATATCTAAAAATGTCTTCAATCCAGTGAGTAATTGGGAGATGAAACACATCAATCCAGCCTCCATATGATGCAACTATTTGTTGTTGGAAAGATGATGGTATGGATGGGGAGATAAACTTAACTTTCAAAGGACCAATGGAAGTCCAATCTGAATTGGCACATAGTTTTTGAGAAATATCCGAATTATAAACGTGCAGCAGAGCTTTATCATCAGAGATGGGATTAATAGTACAATGAGATGATATATAGGATTGGAGAGAGTCACAGATAGCCAGCCATGAGTCACCAATTGCAAACCGCCGGACAACCACCATAGCTTGCCAATCAAACTGTGGTAACAAAGGGGCAGAGGAAGGAAGAATACCACTAGAAGTTGATGGGGGAATATCATTATTGGTCATGGAGAGGGGGATGCTTCTTTATTGAACTGCTGCTTTGTAAGTAGAGGTAGTATTGATTGTTGCCTTGATCATTGATTTAGGTTTCCCAGAATAATCTGAAACCAAGGAGAAGAAACAAAACCATCATCTTTTGTCTTCCATAGTAGTGACAAGGATTATGGATCGGTGGCCAGATTGCTCTAAAAGGGTAAACTCGGCAAAAAAAACCATATTTGTTGCTATGTTTTTCAAGCCACAGAGTATCACCATCATCAATCAATTTTCTAAAGTATTTGTGGTTGCAGGGATCGTTGAACAAAGATTGAAAAGAGGAGGCTAACCAATCAAGTGATTTCCACGAGATAAAGACAGAATGGATGTTGGATTGACTTTGTTCTGAAAGCTTGAAGTGTTTTCTGTTAACCGGGACCGTCGGTGTTAGGAGAAAAGTTTCCAGTCAATATATATCGACCGGATGATGGAAGAAGAAGGGGTAATCGATGGAGGCTAGGGCACAGTGGTTAGAGACTGGGGCATGGTGGTCGGGGCTAGAAAAGGAAAGTTCTATGGTGAGAAGGGGAGGGGAGAGAGGAGAGAGGAGAGAGCATTTTTTCCTTCTATGAGTGGGCCTTTCCAATGATCTGTCTATAACTTTCATTATCAAAGAGAAAGATACAAAAAGAGGGGGAGATGAGGTATCCTCACAGAACAACTTACAAAAGGAGCTGAACTAGTATAAATTTGGGTTAGGCTATAATTACCAAGGAATTTAAAAGTAGAGGACCAAGTAGAAACAAAAAGAGTAACCAAACTCCAAAAAAATCTGTCGTTTCTTGATCACGAAAGATTCTAGAGTTTCTTTCAAACCACAACCTCGAAAGGAGGACGAAGATCCCATTGGACCAGAGAATTTTTGTCTGAGTATTTAATTGAGGACCTTCAACTAAATGTAGAAGGGCATTTGAAGCTTTCTTAGGCCAACACCATTGCTTTTGAAAACAGTCTTCCCCAACAATCAACAGCAAAGGAACATAGGAAAAAAAGATGGGACAAAGTTAAACTTCCCCTTGAGGAAGGAGGGTTGGGGATTATTGACATCAAACAGAAATACGAATTCTTATTGGCTAAATGGATTTGGAGATTTCATAGATAGAAACCTGCTTTATGGAGAAAAGTCATTGTTGTAGAATTTGGTTCCACACATTTTGATTTCAAACCGGGTCACACTTCCTTGAAGCACCTCCAAGGGTCCCTGGAGATATTTTCAGTGTCAAAAACCATATATTCTCCACATTTCATGTATAGTCAGAAATTCCAATTTGCAGCTCCATTGGTTTTTGGTCAGATCCCTGGTTGGGGGACAACACTTTGAAAGACAGAAAGAAGGGCCGTTTGTTGTGGTTTGGGGGAGTGTGTGCTGTGTTATGGGATGTTTGGGAGTAGGTGTTTAGAGGTCCGGAAAAGGACCCTAGTGAGATATGGTGTTTAATGAGATTTTATGTATCGTTTTGGGCTTTGGTTTCGAAGTTTTTTTGTAATTATTCTATAGGTAACATCATGCTTAGTTGAAAGCCCTTTCTTTAAAGGGTTGCTTTTGGGGGCTTATTTTTTTCACACCCTTGTATTCATTTTTTCTCAATTAAAGTTGATTTTCCTATTAAAAAAAACACTTTAAAAGACAGATTTCCTTCTCTATTTGCCATCACTCAAAAGTCTAATGAATCGGTTTATGTGGGACCCATGTACTGGAAGCTAGAGTTTTTACCCTAAGCAAAATCTGAAGGATGAAGAAATTGTTGAATGCGCTATCCTATCTCCCCTTTTCTTTTGGATGAAAACAACTTTCATTGAGAGAAAAAATGAAAGAATACTGGGACATAAAAAAAACCAAGCCCACAAAAAAGGGAGCACCCTATACAAGAAGGAGCTCCAACTATGTAACAAAATGGCTATAGGATAATTATAAAAGTCCTTCGAAATTGAAGCCCAAAGAGAAACGTGAAAATGAGTGAGGGACCAAAATCCGAGGGATCCCTATCCACACCCCTAAACACTCTCCTATTCCATTTGCTCCACAAAACCATAAAATCACACCCACCCCCACACACCAAAGAAAACAACCTTTCCTCGAACTCCTCAATCATAGTCCTGACGTTATTGTGACGAGCGATCATCACTCCAAACGTTTAGAAGAAAGAATCCCAAACACACCATCCCATCCCATGCACTTGAATCCTCTTTTGTTATTTCACCTCATCAATTAAATTTTTGTTTTCTGTAAATGAAAAAGAAAAAAAGGAAAAAAAAGGAAAAACACAGGCAAGAAATCCAACTTGTAATGAACAAGAATCTCTAAATTTATTCGAATATAAGATTCTCTGCAAAGAACCATTTTCTTTCAAAGTAATTCCAATTCTGCATCAAGCTGAACGATCCAAGTACAACTTTGGTTTTTGGAAGTGTTATAAAATATGATTTGAAATTAGGGAATATTCCTCTAGATTTAAGCAATATTTAAATCCTCAGATATGATTAGTAAAAATGTTTTATGAAAAGTATTATTGTTTTGAGTATTCTTGTCTTCCTTTATTTGCACTTAACGCTTTATTGATTGAAATGAAAGTTACGTTTTCCAATATTCAGCTTAAGCCATTTGCATATTGCCTTATACAATCTCATATCTTTAATGCTTAGCTCCTAAAATAAACTTTCATTCTACATATTTAAACTTTTGATCTTGTTATTTACTTTTACATGAAGATTAGACATGTACCTAGCACATAGGTTCCTCGTTTAGCATCTTTATGAGCAAATTTTGTTTGAAATAAAACATTTGACTTTATTATTGGTAAGTTTTCTCAGTGGAGGGAGATATTTTCATCTTTCCTTCTTATTTCTTATATTTCTGGATAAGAAAGGAATGTTTTTCGTTAGAAAATTTTCACATGAACTTCTCATAATTGGACTTTAGCAGTCCAGAGTCAAATTAGCATCATATGTCTTATCTAGAAAAGTATTTAAAGCACCAAGGTTGTCATTTATTTAGTTGTTTAGAGTCTCTTTTTACATGTTAATAAGTTTGACTGCTAGAATTAAAATGTCATGGCTTCTTCTTAATGCTATTTAAGTTTCTCTTTTTTATTTTATGCAGTGCATGCATGTGTTTCTACCACAAGAAATCATCTTCTCAATGTTCTCGTTAACATTTGAGAAGCAATGACAAAATATAGAAAAAAAAAGGCCAAAAAATTGCACATATATTTGCATGTGCACATATGTGTGACATTTTGAAAAATTAATTTATAATTGATGAATCAAACATGAAGGGATTCCATAGAAGCCATTGAATCATCCATGGAAGGAAATGGACAAACTTGTTAAAAATGTGTTTTTCCAATTGTCTTCCTTTCTGGATATTACACAATGCAAGACTCAAATCTGACATGCTTTTTCGTTTTGATTATTTATTTCAAGGTTGGATGACTTGGATTCCCGATTGTCATCGCCTTCTGATGGTGGAATGAGAAGATGCGGGTTTAATATAGATGGATTTAACCGTGCAGTCCATGCAAATGAAAAGCCATCTGGATCCTTTAAGAGAGGAATGAGGAAAGGCTCGGAAGGACTTAAATCAATTGGCCGATCACTCAAGTTTGGGGTGTCTCGAGCTGTATTTCCAGAGGATCTTAAAGAGTCAAAGAAGAAAATCTTTGATCCTCAAGACAAATTGCTCTTATTTTTGAATAAACTTTTTGTCATATCATGTATTTTGGCAATATCTGTGGACCCACTATTCTTTTATGTTCCTGTCATTAACCCAAGCTCAAACTGTCTTGGCATTGATAGAAAGCTGGCAATTACAGTGACAACATTGCGGACCATCATTGATGTTTTCTATCTTATTCATATGGCTCTCCAATTCCGGACAGCTTATATTGCTCCATCATCTCGGGTGTTTGGGAGAGGTGAACTTGTGATTGATCCTGCACAAATAGCAAAGCGATACTTGCGGCGGTATTTCATCATTGACTTGGTGTCTGTGCTGCCCCTTCCACAGGTTTATAGACACTAAATTAGCTGTTATATTCTATATGCATTTCTCTCCATTTCTGAGATTTTTTTCTCTACGTAAATAATCTAAGCTTTCCACCTTGTCAATCAGCATTAGTATGTTGCATTGTCCAATGCTATTTTTACTAAAATGTTGCGGTGTCAAATCCCGTGTTACCTTTTGTTTAATTATTATTTTTGTGGGACCCTTGTTTGTCTGCTTGTAAATTCTGTTTCTAGGTTTGTCCTTACAAGCATGTTTACATATTGTACCAGTTCGGGTAGATAGCCCAGAGCCAAAAATCTCTTGTGAATTATGTCAATGGTGCAAATACTTTCAAGGGCAAGAGATCAGAAGAATATTTTTCGTTTTCTCTAGTGGCTTTCATCTTCTTTATGACGTTATAGGAGGTAGGAGAGAGAAGCTGATCTTCAAATGTAAAGGAGCCTTGTAATGATGTCATAGAGAAGAACCCATCTTTTTCAACGATCCATGTTAACTGATCCAGCAGAGGGCTTAGCATTTTGCTGTTGTTAGTTTTGAAAAGTCGTTCCAATCTTCAAGTCTATGACTCTAAGAGGAATTCTTGGCTCCATAACCATCCATCTTCCTCTTTCTGTATCCCACATCTAACAAGTGTAATTGTTTTGCCAAGTAGAGAAAGCATAGATCCTATGGAAGCTACTTTTGAGAATTGAGATGCCTCTGCCAGTCCAGTAATTATACCAAAAGAAGGTACTGATGCCATCCTTATTAATAAGAAAGGTATAATTATGAACATACCTTTAAGCTTCATGATGCAAAAATGAAGGCTTCTTGTGCTAATTAATCTGCATATTGAGGGAAGCTTTTAGTTGTACTAGTTGAGTATTTGACTCAAATCATAATCTTCATGGAACCTCTGAATCCACTTGGAGAGAAGAGCCATGCTTTTGTTCTTGGTTTTAGCTAGACAAAAGCCATCTTTCCAAGTTGGGGAAGCAACTATTTTCCTGTTGACAAGTGTAATCCCCCTTCTTCGTTAGTGCCCTCTCAAAGAAAGTTAACCAGCGCCCTTTCAATTTTTGTACATATTTTCCTGGGGGCAGCAAACACTGAAGGATAATAGGTTAGGAGGTTTAGAAGGATTGCTGGAGCAAGGGTGACTGGCTAACTCAAAGCAGAACCTATCCCATTTTCTAAGCCCACTGATTATTACCATTATTATTATTTTTTGCGTAATGGCACCCCTTTACACCCATGAGGCCGATTCTTTAAACATTACACAGGTCCTTGTATACATATTGCTAAACAAGTTGCACTCATCCACAATAATATCACTAATGTAATTGGCAATGGTTCATCCACCTCCTTTTGGAATGGGTTGGCACCTCCCCCCTCAAAGTCGCCTATCCAAGATTATATGCTCTCTCTAGCCAAAAGGGGCCAAACATTTCTCAGTGTTGGAACATGGAATTCGATTCTTGGGACCTTGGATTGCAGCAAAATCTTAATGAATATGAGATTGCTGAATGGGCTAATCTATCCAAACTTCTTGTGGCCCGCACCGACACCATGACTAATGATACTTGGAGATGGAATTTGGACAAGTCTGGTCAATTTACCACCAAATCTCCCATACAACATCTTGCATCCAATGGTAATGATCAAAACGCTCTCCTTTATGCTAATATTTGGGGGGTTCCTATCCGTAAGAAGATTTGGTTCTTTTTGTGGGGGGTTAGCCATAGTAGCATTAACACAGCCAATACTCTCATAAAAAAGGCTCCATGGATGATATCCGCTCCAAGTCGGTCCATACTCTGTTGTACTAAAGAAGAAACCATCATGCACATTTTGGTTTTTTTTGTGAATTTGCTAAATCATTTTGGAGGATAATTTTAACTTCTTTCAACTACCAAGTGGTTTTCCCAAATGATCCTCTTACTATACTAAATATGCTTTTTATTGATCATTCTTTCAAGAAAGAGAAGGCGATTATGTGGGACTACACCATCAAATGCTTCTTTTGGCATATTTGGAATGAACAGAATCGCCATATTTTTTAAGATAAGCAAAAATTTACACAATTCTTTGATCATCTTTTGTACACTTCTCTGTCTTGGTGTAAATTTACCCCTTTTTATTGTGATTACAATCTTACTTCCCTTATGGCACAAAGGAATAGCATCATGTAATCTCTTATGGCACGTTTGCGTTTGTAATTTCATATTATCAATGAAATTATAATCAATTTCTTTTTCTTTGTTGCATATGGGATCTTGGGAAGGTCCAAATATGTAATGGGAAAGGATTGCATCAGGCAATCCCATAAGGAGGCAGTGTTCTACTTCTTTTGTATTTAGGTCTACACTAGCCATAGTTGATTTAATGATATTGATCTTGAGCTTGAGAATACCCTAAAGGCTGTAATGATCAGAAGCAAATTGGTCTCCTTGCTTTGATCATCCACATGGAAGAGGAAGGTATTTAGGTTTATGACAACCTTGTGGTTTTGATTATCTAACTCCCTTTTTAATTAGCATTTTAATAGGCATTGTTGTAAATTTTGTTTTGGAGAAATTCATATGTTTGTCTTTTTTAACTGAGAAATCAGGATTTCATTGAGGAAAAAAACGGAAGAATACCATAGGGCCAAACAAGAGCCAAGAAATAAAGGGCCTTACAAAAATGGTAGCCAGAAAGGAGCCTAATAGGATTTAATCTGTGATTTATTGAAAATTCACAATCTTTATTGAAAATTCACATTCTTATTAGTTCCAATTTAAAATGGTATTGCCGTTCAAGTCACACTCTTATATTCACAGTCTGATTTTCACATGTTCCAATAATTCGTGAGTTTTTCTAGTAAGATTGTGAATATTGAGAATTAATCTGCCATTTATTTATACACAGATTGTGGTTTGGAGATTTCTTCAAAGGTCAAAAGGTTCAGATGTATATGTGACAAAACAGGCCCTTCTTTTAATTGTATTCCTTCAATATATCCCAAGGTTTTTTAGAGCAGTACCATTGACTTCAGAGTTGAAAAGGACA
Organism: Benincasa hispida; assembly: GCF_009727055.1. Taxonomy (NCBI): domain Eukaryota; kingdom Viridiplantae; phylum Streptophyta; class Magnoliopsida; order Cucurbitales; family Cucurbitaceae; genus Benincasa; species Benincasa hispida. The sequence continues at coordinate 42,558,542 of NC_052354.1, read as the reverse complement.
ACAGGCGTTTTTGCAGAAACTGCTTGGGCAGGTGCTGCATATTATTTGCTATTATATATGCTTGCAAGTCATGTAAGTCCCTCCTTTTCCCTTCGTAGTTGGTCCACAGCTTGTTAAGAATTCTGCATTTTGTTTTATTTATAATTAATCATTGCAAGTTATATAGAAAAAGGATAAGCAGCTAAATTTTGGCTTTCCCGTTAAGAATCCATAAATTAAAGAGAATTTTATTGTTTGTAATTTTGCTCATTAGGAGAAATTTGACCTTAAAGTTTCAAGTTCATCAAATTAAGTCTTAAAGTTGATTATTCATGAAATTGATAACCCCCTTTTTGTTGGTTAGTCATGAATTTGATAACCCCCTCTTTGTTGTTCCCCTCTTAAGATTTCTGGCGAAGTTTGAAAATCCTTGTCTGGATGATACTATAAATGCGCGTGCTTGTTTTAATATGTGTGTTGGATGGATGGAGTTGGGGATTTTAGTGCTTGGCTTATTGCTATTATTGCTTTGATTGTATAAGTTTATAGTTGGGTGGACATTTTCTATCCGACTTTTCAATATTTTAGTGGCTGGATTTTGGATGGTTTATTGGTTAATTTTAGATACATACTAATTTGATTTTCAGAAGGGCTATACCAATAATATGTTAGTTTACACTATGAACCACCAAAGCATTGCTTAGAAAGGGAAGATTTTTGGGAGGAATTATTGTGATTTTCATGTTTTTTGCTCGGGTAGGTGGGAATTGGTGATTTCGATATCGCACTATGGTTGAGCTGTCATCTTATATCAAGCTATTTGGCATTGTCAATTTGTCAAGATAGATCTAATCGTTCCCATGGTTCTTTTTAAAGTCATTTGAAATGGGCTTGAAGATTTTCTTTTTGCAATTGGTTAGTTTTCTGTTAGGCTGTTTTGAATTCTAAGAGTGCAACTTCTATTGTAATTTTCATTTTATCAATATATTTTTTCCTTCGTAGAAAAATTAACAGATTAACAGACTTGCAGAGGTAGAAGAACTAGAGGGGTGTTTTTTCTTCTCTCTCTCTCTCTCTCTCTCTCTTGTGTGTGTGTGTTGGGGGGTGGCTTTGCAAGTTGGGTTTAGGTATCTACTAGCTTGAAAATGAAAAATTCTGTTTGAGGTGCAAGTTCAGAAAGGTTGGGTTTAGGAAGACTTCAGGGTGCCTCAAGGTTTAGGAAGAAGCTCAAACTGTGTTTTTGGGTGCAGGTTTAGAAAATTTAATAATTAATGTATATGTTTCCAAATCTTTTTTTTAATGTAATTCACTTTAAAATAAATAATGATAGTTAATAGTATTTATTTTATTAAACTAGTGAATTAACTTAAATGAATTATTGGGAAGAATTATCTTTAAGTGTCATTATTTTTTTTACTTTGATTTTGATACAAATTTTTTAATCTACTTTCGAGTTAAGAGTAAATTGAAGTTCTTATTCAATTGTATTAAGTTGATGGTTAGAATTTAAATTTGTATAAGTTTTTAAATTTAGTTATTTTATTTTGAGTATTAGTTGTTTTAAATTATTTGATCTTTTGAATATTTCTTTAGATGTAATATAAATTTGCAAACATAAACCTATGCAAGGATAATGTGGTCGAACCAATCTTTTTAATTTTTTATAATATAAACTTATGTTATTTTAATATGCCAAAATGTTTTTTTGACAATAATTTGCCAAAATACTACTTATGTTATTTTATAGAGTAAAAATTTGTTAAAATTATAAATTTTGTTTCATAATGAAATATTTATTATCATGTTATTTCATTTAACTGAAGAAATACAAAATAAACCAAGTTCGAGGCATTTGGAACCTCCCTCTAGAGTATGCTAACTCAAGCCCTAAACCTCTCAACTATTTCCTACCTTTACTTACTCTCCCTCCCTCTATTTATAACAAGATTCAGTAACTAACTTCCTATCTAATTACCCCTATACTCTTGACTAATGCCATACTAATATATTTTTATCTAGGTACGTTACATCTTTCTGCTTTTTGTAACTGTCAATTAGGGCTTATTGTGTTGGATTGAAGTTTATTTCATAGTCAGGGTTGGAACTCTTTTCTTTTGTCCTCGTAAATTCTTTCATTTTTTTTTATATGAAAGCTCGATTTTTTAGTTTTAAAAAATTGAAACCCACAGTTAATAATAATAGTTTATGCTCGGATATTTCCATTATTTTTATTAAATTAAAACAATATTTATGTTATAAAATTTAAATGGATCACATTAAATTATTATTGTTCTTGAAATCCTAATGAAAATTTAAAATAAAGAAATAAAATTTTAAATCTTATGTGTTTATTTAGAAAATGGCTGAGATTTCAAACAATAAGAACTTTCAAAAGTATAAACAGATCCGTTATCCACCAAATTGAGTTTATTTTTACTTGATTTAACGTTGCAGATAGTAGGAGCATTATGGTACTTGTTAGCTGTGGAACGCAATGATACATGTTGGCAGAAGTATTGTAATGCCCCTATTTGCAGGAAAGATTTCTTGTATTGTGGTAACCAAGACATGAAAGGTTATGCAACTTGGAACCAGACAGGTGTGGCTGACCTTAAGTCAAGTTGCAAACCTGCTGATGAAAATGATCAGTTTGATTTTGGAATCTTTCAACAGGCGTTGTCCTCTGGTATTGCCGCCTCCAAGAATTTTATCGCTAAATATTGTTACTGTCTGTGGTGGGGACTACAAAACTTGAGGTATGTATTACCTTATTTAAAGAAGCCAGTGGATTGTGTCTGCCGTGGATGTTAAAAGGCTGTTGTTCGCAGAGAAATCTTTCCCAGGGAATTTGTACTATATAATGCATGTACCTCCTGCTTCACTCTCAATAGTCATATCTATGCATTATGCACCCATGTTCACGTAGAAAAAAATTGTGCATCATATACTAAGTGTCTGCAAGAAAATGTACATCAAAGTTGATACAATTGACCTTTGATTATCTCTTTTCGCCTTATTGATTGAATCAAGGTTGAAAATTTTCGTACATGATCTTTTACCCAATAAATTATATGAAAATGATAATTAGACTTGAAAATGCATAAGCATACGGGCCCATGTTTTTGACTGAAGTGCTATTAGTTATTTTATTTTTATTTCAATTCTTGGCAGTACGCTTGGGCAGGGGCTTCAAACAAGCACGTACCCGGGTGAAGTGATCTTTTCTATAGCATTAGCTGTACTTGGTCTCATTCTCTTTGCCCTTCTTATCGGCAACATGCAGGTAACACCATAGTTCGAATTAAATAATGACTGGGTTTGTGGTTCAAATTTCTTCTTTCCTTTTTCTAGTTAATGTTGGTGTTGAGAGCATTGGAGGTCTGGTAGGCCTCCTGTTTTCTTTGTATGATAATTAAAGATCTGATTAAAATTATAGGCTTGTGATGCTCATCTGAATGTTTAGCATTGACATTCGTCAATAGAAGAGTTAAAAGAAAAAAAACAAAAAAAACAACAACAGACGTGATTGGTGTAGGTTTTTCTTCTGAATCTTGTTTCGAGAGTTGATGTGCTTGTAGGCTTCCAAAAAAAAAAAATGACTATTTAGGGTTTAATTACTTAGTTTATCGGCTGGGAAATGTGTTCAGTGCATTTGAATAAATTATAGAATATAGGTGAGATTCACAAAGTTGATCAAATTGAGTATCTAGGTTAATTAATTAATGAAGCTACAAAGGTCCTGCAAGAAGAAAGGTCGCTTGAGTTTAGTTAGTTGCCCCTCTGTGCAACACATATAGGGGCCATGGGAGCATTAGCGATCTGGTACTAGCAATTGACTTGCTTCTTTCAAATTGTTTCTATATGGAATTGTGATGCCAGGATCGTGGGGAATTAAAATATTAGGAGTTTTCGAGCAATTAAAATTTAAGGACCTTGTTTTGTAGTTTGCATATGTGCAAAGTGGCCCGGACATTGCTAGGCTCCTTGTCCATCCCTTTAAATATGTTCTTCTAATTTCACCCCAAAGATTCCACATGATACACACTCCCGCCAATTACAAGAAACAACCCTTATTGTGAAAAGATGGATGGAGAAGGAATTCTCCATTTATATCTCCCGTGCCCCTAGGACGGGCAAGCATCAAACCAAACATCTGGAAAAACAAATTTCAAATTGCATGTGCAAACTCACATCTCCAAAGAATGTAATCCAGGCCTGACTTTGTTTTCGGATAAAGAATATAACAAAATGAACCCACTAACTATGTAATCCTCCTCGAGAGTCGATCCAAAATGTTTGCACGTTCATATAGAACTTGCCAAATAAAGGACCTCACTTTTTTAAGAATCTTAAACTTCCAGAGGGCAGAGAACAGTCTTATTAAAGGGAGTGGGATTTGGCAAACAACGAAACAAATTTCCACATGTTCATTTAATTAGTCTTAGTAGCAAACTTTATTTTGTGCGCTTAATGCAATTGTGGCTACTGTTTATATTTTATGAGCTAATGCTATTATGGCATCTGTTAATATTTTGTGAGCTGATGCAACTCTTGCCAACTTTTTGGATGGTTTGGCTGAAATGGCTATAGAATTTTTTACAATATGGCCTGGTATGTGCAATTTGCAACTTTTCTAGTAGTTAGATGGAGTTCCTTGTCTGTCTTCCTTTTTACTTATGTCATTTTAATTTAAGACAATTGCAGATCTTGTTATTAACTTCCATTGGAAAGTTATGTGGTAAGTATCTTATCAACTTCCTTGGGACATGTCGATTTAGCGTTTGTTATTTTTTAACAAACTATAATTAATGGCATCTACAATAATAGGAAGATTTAAGATATTTCTTGCTTTAGCATTTGAGATGTAAGTAGATATTTTGGCCTCTTTACCCATCTCAGCAGTAAAGAGGTTGACAGATTGGAGTAAGTGCTTAACTGAGATTCTAGTCTTGTGAAGTTCAATATTATGTTCTAGAGTGGAAAAGAGTAAACCATGTACGTAGACATTCAGAAACTGATGTAATGTTATTATGGCAGACTTATCTTCAATCTCTAACTATAAGGCTTGAGGAAATGAGGGTGAAAAGGCGCGATTCAGAGCAGTGGATGCATCACCGCTTGCTGCCGCAAGATCTTCGGGAGAGAGTCAGGCGTTACGATCAGTACAAGTGGTTAGAGACTCGCGGGGTGGATGAACAGAGTTTGGTTCAAACTCTACCTAAGGATCTCAGGAGAGATATTAAGCGGCATCTTTGTCTGGCTTTAGTAAGAAGGGTAAGGCTATTGCTTGCTTGCTTGCCTTTTTTTTTTTTTAAAAAAAAAAAAAAAATTTGGTTGTTTGGTTTCATATTCTTTCATTTTGCAAACGTGGGGATTGTTTTGAATATTCTCATTTCTCACAATATCTGCCACAAATATTTAGTACAAACTCAAAGGGTGGAACTAAATTTCTTTTAAAAAAAATCCATGTAAATAATATGTCAGTTCATGATAACTTATCGAATAATCGTTAAGTCTTTGGCTTTACCTAGGGTAAGGCTGTTGCTTTGGCTCTTTTTCCTTATTTCATTCTTTTTATCAAGCAGTACATTTTTTTTTTACCTCAAGTATGAATATTCTAACTATATCTGCTACAACAGTTACACATATTTATATCGTGGAACTAAGGGCCTGTTTGGATTGACTTGAGAAAAAAGTGTTTTTCAAAAGACTTATTTTTATTTAAACACTTTTGACAAAAATGGTTGAAAATACACTTCAAAAACTATTTTGAGTGGTTGCCAAACATTTCAATTTTTTCCGAAATGACTTATTTTTTAAATTAAACACTTAAAAATGCATTCCAAACACACCCTAAGTTTTTTCGAAAACTCTTTCACATGGATATAAACTGATAACTTGTTGAAAAATTATAGGCTTTAGCTTATAAGTTACTTTCATCCTAGGATTTGTTTTGCGCTCTATAATTCGTTAACATTTTTCATAATCCCTGATGATTTCTAGGTTCCTCTGTTTGAAAGCATGGATGAGAGGCTGCTTGATGCTATCTGTGAGCGGCTGAAACCATGTTTGTTTACGGAGTACACTTACATAGTTCGTGAAGGTGATCCAGTTGATGAGATGCTCTTCATTATACGTGGTCGGCTCGAGAGTGTGACCACAGATGGTGGGCGGAGTGGATTTTTCAACCGTACCTTTCTGAAAGAAGGTGATTTTTGTGGTGAAGAGCTTTTGACCTGGGCTTTGGACCCGAAATCTGGTTCGAATCTTCCATCTTCTACAAGGACGGTAAAGGCTATTACAGAGGTTGAGGCTTTTGCCCTCGTTGCTGAAGAGTTGAAATTTGTGGCCAGTCAGTTCAGGCGCCTTCACAGTAGACAGGTGCAACATACGTTCCGATTCTACTCACAACAGTGGAGGACCTGGGCTGCTTGCTTCATTCAAGCGGCATGGCGTCGGTATTCCAAGAGAAAATCTATGGAACTTCGTCAAAAGGAAGAAGTTGCCGCAGAAGAATCTGAGGGATCTCAAACTGCTACAAGCGGAGGCTCTTATAGTATTCGTGCAACTTTCTTAGCTTCCAAATTTGCTGCCAATGCTCTCAGGGGCGTTCAACGATATCGGAACGCAAAGAGCGCTCAGGAATTGATAAAATTGCAGAAGCCTCCAGAGCCAGATTTTAGCGCTGATGATGCAGATTGATCCATTATGTATTGTGACAAAAATTGAATGTATTATTATCTGACTCATGGTTTTTATTTTGAAATTGATTAGGTGGGGTGAAACTAATGTATTATAGATGTGCTTGTAGTTTGTAACTTGTAAAAAAGTTCCTGAAATCAATCTGGAATATGTATTTTATTTGTGCTTTATATTTTATTTCGAAGGCTTCTGCATACCAGGTTGGAAGCTAATGGACAGAGGGATTCTCTAATCCTCCATTCTTTTAAAAGTGTCAAAATAGGAGTGTCAAAAAATTTGGCCCCTTATTACATTACATTAATCCTTTTAGTATTTTGAAATCCTTAAATAAAGGATTCCAAAATCTTGTGTCCCCATATTTTGGTGTATTTGTGTGATTAAATTTCTCGAAGAACTCCTGTAACATCAGATGGTTATGTTGCTCTCACTAACGTAGCTTTTGCCACATTGCCAAAAGACGTGAGCAATTATTCTCTCTAAAATGAATGACATTAAAACTTTTTGGCTAAATTATAATAAACTCTGTTAGCACAGACCGAAAATGTGCTAATTTCCTTAGTTTAATTCAGACTTATTTTAGGATTTTATACGTTTATTCTATGATTTTGTAGATATTGAACAACTAAGAGGTAGAATTGACTATTGGAGTTGATACGGGACGAAAATGAACCCAAATGAAGCTTTGGAACATCAATCATGAAGAGAGAGGACATGACGAAATTGCCCTTAGTGCTTGGCACAGTGGTGCCTTGCTTAGCGTTGCGCTTGGCGCAATTTCCAGAAGCTACACTTTCAAGGTAGCACTGCGTCGCAGCGTTCCGGAATTTGACGAACAGACATGCCCGTGTATGTGCGCTGTTGCGCCTCTGCTGCCCACCCCTTTGCACTTCGATAGATATGGCCAATGCCGCGATACCAACACTTTATATAAATGAAATATTGCCCAATTTAGGTCATTTCACCTGCAATTTTGGTTTTCTTTTGATTGAACTTCATTTTGGCACACTATGAGTGTTAAGATAAGTAATTTCTAGTTTATGGTAAGATTAAAACCTATTAAATCTTGGTTGGGAGACTTGAATTTTCACTTCTATGATATATGTTTGATATTTCTCTGTTCTTGAATAAAATATTAATTTCTATGCATTGAATTTATGAGTTTCTGGGCATTTCTCATTAATTCCTTGATTGTCAGAGAGTAGGAACACATCTAATGTATTTTTAATCTCAAAAGGCAAAGGGTGAAAACATTTTTGGGTGTGATTTTAGATTGTTTAGAACGATTTTTTCACAAACATATTGCATGATTAACCAATTTCAAGAATGAAGGGATTGACCAAGGCTCGAAATAGCAAGGAACGAAGTAGCTCGACCGATAGGGAGAGGGGGAGGAAGTGATTTTTCTCTGCAACTTCCACCAGCTTCGGGGTCTGGGCCTGATCCCCTCATTTCTTCCTCAATTGCAGGCGACGCTGGCTCGAGTTCTAGTAATAGAGATTCTCATTCTCCTTCTTTAAGACAAACACTTCGATATATTGAAAGATTTTTATTGGAAGAGGAAGAGGAGGTCTTACCATATATATTACTTATGTTGTCGCATATGGGTTCTTACTTATTAGTAGCATATCCGCTGTTAATATCTTTATGCTCTTAACCTGTATCAGCCAGTTTAATAAAAATGCTTTGTCTTGTTGTCTATTTCAGCCCTATTTGATTTAGTAAGGGGGAAGGCTTTCTTTAAGAATATCCTTTTGATAAAAAAAAAAAAAAGTGCTTTTTTTTAAGATGTATTGGTAGGCCATCTAGTAGTCTTCCGTAGGCCACTAGGGGAATGGTTTACCACATATATAAAATAAGTTGGGGTTTCATCCCCTAGTGTAAATAAGGTTATCTGACTTAATCCATCTGGCAATAAAATAAAGAAGGTGCTTGCACTTTGTTCTCCTATACCTCTATGCTTTCTGGATCATTAGTCATCCCTTTTTTTTAGGGCTATAGAGAATTCTTCCTCTTAAGGCTAATTCTCTTCCTGGGAGGGTTCTAGATACGAGATAGCCTGAGGGTAAGATTTTCTATGGCAGATGCTTTTGAATATTACTGCTTTCTTTATTATATGCTTTCCTGGAGGACTACTATCATATTCTTTCCCAAAAAGGGAAAAGAAAGGTAGTTTGACCCGACCTTGTTCAAATTCGATTTTTTTCTAGGATGATACTTTGGAAACCACATTTTCCGTCTACTGGTCTCGGGTTTCGGATGAGCCAGAATCGTAGGTAGATCACTCTCTCTCCGAATAGATCGCTCAAGCTTCCCTCTTCTAATATCGCTCCAAACGTTAGTATTCGAGCCATCCCCGATGATGGATCAGATATACCTTTTCAGAACTTCTCTGATCGAGAGTATCAATCTCCAAGTGTTGGAGGTGTGGTAGGATGGACATACATCCCAGAAGGTATTCCCGCGAATGTAGTGTAGTGTTCCCGGATTCAATTGACCCATAAGCAAGGTTTGTTGGAAACTTTTTTCCATCCATGTTAAAGTAGCACAGCAAGATTGCAATCCCAAAGCCTCCAGACCCCTTAGCCTTCCTTCCGCTTTCGGCCGACAGACATCCTTTCATGCTAAAGGAATGATTTGGATCTTTTGAGTTCTGGCTCAGCCCACAGCACAGGAAAGGGTTAAAGATCCTGTAAATACGTTTAAGCGTGCCTTTCTAGATCACAAAAGCCGATAACCAGAACTGTTATCTAGAATAGAACGGATTTTAAGTAGACAAGTGTCCAGCTATAGGAGAGACTTTTTGCTTTGATTAGTAATTTAGTCTAATCGGGTTATTAAATCAACTTAGGTAGATTACCTTTCTTAATGTGGGTGTTTAATTGATATGGACATTGGTAAATCCAATTAGTTGAGCATCTTGGTTGATTAAGAAAATAATTAACACATTAGGGCATGTAGCTTTGGTTGTCTTAGGCACATGTGTTAGGGTTAAAACAAGCGAGCATTGCATAATTGTAGAAGTTCTATGATCAACCAAGTGAATGGGTGGATTTCAAAATCCTTAGACTAGATCTTCAGTCAAATGGAATTCCAGTTTTAAATTACACATTTACTTTCATGGGAAATTTATATCAATGAGTCAAATTTTGAGGCCCACTCGAAATTTGGCTCATCTTTAAAAAACACTCAAAATTTTGCCTTCTGATAACATCAGTCGCGTGTGAAATGTCCGTTTAGTCTCCAAAATGCATGCATCCCAGATTCTTCCTCACTCCTCTTATTTTGGACTCCTTTCTCTTGTTGCATGCTTATGGTGAAGTTTAAAGGTTGAAAATCCAGGGACCGTTTTTGAGATTGAACTTGAAGAATCTTAATACTTCAAATACATGTTCATGACACTAGGTCCTTGCTTAAAATAAGAATTGTCATCTAGTGATCATTATTGATGACACTCATTTGAAGGGTAAGTACAAAGGCACAATTTTGATTGGTATTGCAATGGATGGTAATATCCAGATGTACCCTCTTGCATATGCTACCATCGACAATGAGAATGGCCAATCATGGAAGTGGTTTATGATGAATTTAAAAGCTACAATTGGGGAATGCCCTAATCTTGTATTTGTTTCAGACCAACATTAAACTGTCACCAATGCAGTTGATCCTGTATTCCCAATAACATTTCAAAGACTTTGTACATTCCACTTAAAGAGGAATATCAATAAAAACTTCAAGGATGAGGCGGTGAGAAAATTGTTTGTTAGTGCAGCAAGAGCGTATCGAGAGTTCGTGTTCAAAAGATATTGGGACCAAATATTTGACTTCAAGAATGGTAGCCTTAGAAGATATTTGGAGGATGTGGGTGTCGAGTAATGGGCACGATGTTATCAGTATGTGAATCGATATGATAGCATGACCAACAATAATGTCGAGTGTTTCAATTCGGTGACGAAAGAAGCAATGAAACTGCCAATAACAACACTATTGGAATACATAAGGTGTTTGATATAACAATGATTTTATGAGCGACGAAATATTTGGCCTGTTAGCACACCGACACATTCAAAATATGAAGAGGAAATTATATCATAAGAGTGTGAGAAAGCCAGGCGATACTGAGTCAACCCCATCGATTGTTACAGGTTTCATGTCAAAGTGGTGGGTTAGATGGTATTGTTAGCCTTACACTTGAGCGTAGTTGTGGACAGTTTTAGTGCTTGGAGAATCCGTGTTCGCACACTATTGTTGTAGCTAGAGAGCAGAACATCAACCCATTCACTCTATGTAGCAGGTTTTATTATATTGAGTCGCTTGTCCTTGCATATGCAAAATCAATATATCCACTTGGCCATGTGACTGAATGGAAGAAACCGCCAAATTATGTTGATGTTAAGATTCTTCCACTGAAAAAGGTCGTTTGAGTAGGTTGAAGGCGGGTACAGATGATCCCATCCGTTGGAGAACATTGGCCTCTAAAAAAATGCATACGTTTTGGTGGTGTTAGCCACAATAGATAGACTTTTAATGAGCTACTTAGTTGGCCATAATAAGCAGACAGACTTTTAATGAGCTACTTAGTTGGCCATAATAGGCAGACAGACTTGTAGTAAAATATTTCATTGTATTTTACTTATTGTAACACATTGGCCTCTGTTTTTCTCTTGGTTCTTCCTCTTCTCTTGGTCCTTCCTCTCAATTCTTCCTCTCGTTTCTTTATCTCCTTCTTTTTTCTCATACAATTTTCTCGTTTCTTCTTCTTGCCACTTGCCACGCTCTTGTTTTGTCATCTCGATTGTTTTATTTACATGTATTAATGGTGTGCTTTTTATTGGCTAGGCTGGTAGGGGAAAAAAATCATGTACTGTAATCTAAATTGTGACATTTACAATTTGTACAAATAAGCTCACAACTTGAAAAATACAATATAGTAAATGAATGTATTAGACCGTAGCTCATAAACATATATAGTCTAAAGTCTGACATCTTCTCTTGAACTAGATCTAGAAACCATATGTTCAAAAAAATTTAGATAGAAGAAACCACAATCTAATGTATTGCGACCTTGTATATCTCATTTTTCTGCACGATAAACTTGCCATGGGTCATGATGTAAGTCTGGTTTCTTCTGATAAAGCTTGCAGAAGTAAGCCAATGCCGATAATATATGTGTCAAATACATCAGAATTAGTGCAATATCATTCATCGAGATGTACGATGGCATGAAGTCGTATAACAATATCTGTCCTCTGTTCACGTCAAGCACGACTAGGATCCAATGTTCACGTACATTGATTGCACTATACACGTAGTCTACGTCAACCCATCCTGGTTGGTGATTCGGCTCCAAACCAAGCACAAGGTCAGTTACACTATCTTCTTTCACCCATACAGCCGCGACTTCTTCCTCGGTCCTCTCGTGTATTACTTTGAACAAGCTTTCAGGTGTAAAAAAGTTCAAATGACACTATTGGTAATGAATGGATGAATTATTAATGAACTAAGTATACAAAATGAATTAATGAATGAATGAATGAATTGAAAAAGCATATATATACCAATATTCTTGGTGGGAACCTCGTGAACTCATGGACGCATATCGCGGGCTGAGCAAGCAACTTTCTCCGCAAGAACATGAATATGCTCTTAAGCACCTACAAATGAAAGTGGAACATATTACTAACCAAAACATAGTACATGTGACGATATAAAACTTGTATAACCAAATTAGTCCGTACATCACATTCAACCCATTCACTATCCTTCATTAACTTACGAAATATTTCTTTTGTGGTTGTGCTCATCCTAAAAAAAGCCCCCATGCCGGGTACGTAAGGCTCCACAACATTGCTCGTCAGCTATTGTAAGAAGGTGATGAACCATTCCTCTAGCACTAGATGGGCTGGATCATAGCTAACCCTATCAACTTTACCAGGAGGACAAGCACCTGAATCGTAGTACTTTCTCTTCAACTTCGATTTTTTCAATTCAAACAGAGGGGCATAGGGTTTAATCTCTTTTCTCTTCCTACCCGTACGTCTTGGAACCTCAGTGACCTCCTCGAATTTTTTCTCCAACTTAATTTTCAACTTATCTTTTAGAGGCGAGATTGGACATAATTGGATATCATCATTGGTAGAGGATGGATCTAGTATTGGTAGCTCGATGGGAGTGGTGGTGGTGAGTGTGGCATCAGTGGTTTGACTTAGTGAGGGTGAGAGTCGTGGTGGTTATATGTAGTATATGGATATAGGAGGGAAACCTTATCTTGTTGACACTACGGATGCGACCCACTTTTTAGATAGTTACAAGTGTTGATGTGCTATAGATGATTTGATCCTGATCATTCATGTGAAGACATGCGACTGGGGGTGTCCTATACAAAGGAGTTTGTATAAGACCGGATCACGAAATGTATAGTCTCGTTATATAACGACATTCATGACAGTGACTCCACTTCACTAGAATGACTATAGGTAACATGACCTTAATCCTGAGTGAGTTGGGAACTCCTACCTTTGAGGGTGGTCTTTTGATTTGCATGGGTGCGTGTGACCAGGTCGCCGATCAAACCTACCACTTTGGAAATTCGTCTTATTGGGGAGCTGTGAACTCAGCTACACAAGGTGGAATTCGCTCCTTCCTCGAAGTAGGGGTAAGTAGATAGATTTCTCCCTTAAGGACTGATTCTAGGGCTTGAACGATGTGGCGCCACACATCTTCTCATGGCCCGAGAGGTGTCCACTCTTAGTAGGACTATGATGTGTTGTTCATTAGAGGGATCAGTGGTACTTAAGAAGTTAGATGTAACTACAGGGGCAAACGACAAATTGGCCCAGGTGTACTTACGTATTATTGATTGGTTATATCTGATGGACAAAAAATATAATCTGTAGTGAGAAGAATGCAGCTGTCGATCTTTAAATGAAGTGTCCCACAGTTAACGGATGGTGGATCTTGTGACTAAAGAGTTTAGTCAGCTATTCACGTACCGTTGGAGCTTCAAGCTATAGGTTCATAAGGTTCCCTTGGTAGCTCAATGGATTCAATTTGAGAAATCAGTTTTTGGGTTATTTTGAAGTGTTCAAATTGACAAGAGGGAGTTTGATTATATATGATATGATTAAATTGGTTCAGTTATATGTGATATAATTGATATGATATAAGAGATACATTATTTAGAGGAAAATGATATAAATATGATTTATATCAAGTAAAGGAGAAAAGAACTATGGTTTAAATATTACATATGATCGTGATATTAAAACTATAGGTTATAAATATAATATGATAAGTTAGTTATTATATTTATTTATAATTAAAACAATTATGAGATAATTATGGGTGGTTTCTTCTATAACCGTGCGTGAAAGTGGGAGGTTGTATTTAGTTTTCATAACTGAAGAATAAAATGAAAAATGTTTTCATTTTGGAGGAGAATCGCTGAATCGCATCATTTGACTACACTACCAATCGTTTAGCTCATAAGAGACTACACGACAGCTTCAAGTGTTTGTCTAAATGATCGTGTCGCATTTTACTAAACGATCGCGTGGCTAGCGAGTTTTTCTAAATGATCATGTAAACGATCAAACCTATTTTACTAAACGATCGTATACCTTTACTAAACGATCAAGCACAACGTCTATATGATAGACAGTATCCTTCTCCCACTTGCTTGATCGTTGAGTTCGATCGTAGTTTTCTCCTTCCCTCTACCAAATCTAACAGAGCCTACACCTTCTATATTCTCATTCCAAGAATACCAAGGTTACTAAGTGGCAGTGTCCGAGAGGCTACTTGTTCGTAGAGAAGATTGTTCGTGACTACTAAACGACTCAGTAGACGATCTGGGTGAGAGCGAGATATTGTTGTCTAAGGTCTTCACGGGAGTGAAAGGTTAATAGAAGAAAAGTTCTTCAAAGGTATGGCTCTCCTTCCCTTTGTATTTATTTATAAAAGAATGTCGTAATTTGTTCTAAAATGCATAATTTTTTAGTATGTTTGTTAATGCTTGTAATTTTGTCACAATGAATTTGGAACGATCTTGCTTCCGCTCATGGGTTCTCTTTGATAAGAGTTCCTTCACTTGGTATCAGAGCGAGGTTCTAATATTCCAAATCCATTGATGTATAGAATAGCATTTACACTCTCAGTGGGTAAAGCATGTCTACATTCTGTTTAAGTGTTAAATATGTTTGTGGATGTGGATTGATGGAGTTTCTGAGATGATTGCCTTTGAATGTTGGGTTCTTTTACATTCAAAGTTAATTATAAGGGCCCCTGTGTTTTTGGGCATGTTAACTTGCTATCGAGTCTGTAATTCAAAGTGTTTGAGTTAGTGTGAGTCGCTCGTGATAAAGCTTCAAGGCAAGGAGTTGCGTATTACTTCGAGAAAGAAGAAGGGCGTTGGTCAGATCATGTAAACGATGGGGGTAAGCAATCGTAGAGTATGTGATTCTCGGCTGCAAGGTGGACGCATGTGCACTAAACAATCGTGTAGCTCAGCAAGCTTCATCACTTAGTCACTGACTACACGATCGCGTAGTAAAAGTTACTTAACGCTTATTCTATGATCGTCTAGATGATCGTGCTTCACAACAACGTAGTTGTTTGTACAATCGTTTAGACTTGCGTTGTTTTTAATTAATGGGCTAAACGATTGAGTGGCCTCATGCTTCATCGCATTGTAAATGGTACTCGATCGTAGCTAAGCGATCGTGGTTACTCGCCCGTTTTACTAAACGATTAGGGAGACTTTGCCCGGGCGGTTCAAGACCCAGTTCGCTTATGAACCGGTTTGCTCGATGGATTTATGTAATAGATAGAATTTAATTTTCGATTTTTTAGGCTAATCATCCCGGCCCATTAGTTTTGCGAATGTACATAAGATGTATGTTTGATTTATGTCATATGGTATGCCATATAGTTGAAATCCCACCTTAGGTTATGCATTGGTCATGCATCATCTCTATATTACAAGTGTTATGATATAGTAGTTTGCATGATTTAAATTACTTTAAGAGCATGCTAATGCATCATATAATATAAGAGTTATATTTATGCATGTATTAAGCATAGACATACATCATCTTTATATTATAAGTGTTATAGTATAAGGGTGTATGGAAGCATGTATGCTTAGTTCATTACCAAGTATATAAGAGTTATATATAGTAATGAATGGACATTATATGAAGCATGACACATAGGTTAAGTTTATAAGAGTTATAAATACCTAGTTGTGCATAGCAATGTGGAATGGTTTGGTTGTTTCTTCTATAAGTGTAAGAGAAATTAGAACTAAAATCGATAAGAAAGACATGCATGCAAACTTAGGCTTGAATCATGGTTTTAAAAGAGTTTTAAAACTTGGTGGAGATAGACCTAAGATCATGGTTCTAATGCGATTAGCAACCTAAGGTTTAATCTTTTAATTAGTTTAATAGGATTAAATTAACTAATAAAAGATTAAATATGTAGCAAATCTATCTATAAGGGACCTTTTGTCTAAGGCGGGTTTTGTCTAGGCTGGGGTACTTAAACTGACAGAAACATAACACCCCTACTTGGAAACTTACCTGAAAAGGTGAATTTGATAGATTTGATGAATGCATGCAAATTTGAGGATAGTCCATTAAAGAGTTTATGGGACTTAACTTGAACTTGTTAATTTGAAAGACAAGAGTTGTTTTTTAGTAAATTAAATCGACTTAGATAAAATAAGTAGTCGGATGGTCTAAGTTAATGAACCTCTAGGTAGAACATTCAATGGAAGGTACTTGGGGTATATGATATTTCACTTAAACCTCTTCATGTTTCTCCCTTTATGTTCACACCATGAGATCTATCCTCGACCTCATGGCACGCTGGGAGTGTCTCCCTAAAAGATGGTGTTTGGGTAGGTCAATACTAAGGTGAATGGAGAGAATGTTCATAGTAAGTGGGAGCAGGACGTGTGACAACATATCCCACGGTCTCTCTCATTAGGTTGGATAACATTTATGTGCATCGCCTCGAGGCACCCTAGGAGTGCCCCCCTATAGGATGGTAGTTTTGCATGAATCTTTGTCTGATCTCCGGTATAGGATAAGGTCGCTTTAGTCTCTTGTCCTAATATGCTTTTAAGAGTGTCTCATCCCAGTAAAGGGGCATCTGATCGCCCCACCAGTGACGTTTGTCCTGCCTCACTAAGGCATCATTGCGAAATAGATGTCTTTTCATTTAGGGTACATGGAAACTATTTTGCTAAAACTCCAATTAGTATTAAAAGTGGTATTGCATAGACTCATTTAAGTTTTTTCGTTTTGCAGCAACATAATGGCTACAGCCACATTAGCTCTATTAAGCTCCGAAAAACTGACTGGTGAGAACTAAGCTAGTTGGAAACACACGATCACTACAGTTTTAATCATCGATGACCTGAGGTTTGCCCTTACGAAGGAGTGTTTTTCTATTCCACCTCAGAACGCCACTCGAAATGTTCGAGAGGCCTATGAGAGATGGACACGAGCGAATGAGAAGGTCCGAGCTTACATCTTGGCTAGTTTGAATGATGTTTTGGCCAATAAGCATGGGCCCATGGTCTTAGTGCATGAGATCATGGAGTCTCTGCGGGGAATGTTCGGACAACTGTCTGGACAGCTCAAGCATGAAGCTCTGAAATGCATTTTCAACTCCAAAATGGAGGAAGGCATATTTGTGCGTGAACATGGTCTAAACATGATGGTCCACTTCAATATGGTGGAGATGAATGGGTCGCGCATCGATGAGAACAGCCAGGTTAGCATAATTATGCACTCATTGCTAGATAGCACAAAGGTACACGAGTGGGTTACTTTTATGATCCTTAGGAAAATAGAGTGTTTGTTGATGAACGTTACCTTCCTGTTGGATGATCATATGAGGGAGCACAGTCCAAGTAGTAAGATCATGTTGCGTGAACTTTCCAACGAAATTACTGAAACTTCAACAAGATTTGTTGAAGGACCTGCTCCATTAGAAAGAGTTGTTGATGGAAGTTCATCTAGGAGGTCAGTTCCACCTCAAGAGATGAGGGAACCTCGATGTAGTGGGAGGGTTGCGAAACCACCTGTTCGCAAATGGGTTTCACTGAAATCCTGGCTATGGTAGCCGATGGAGAGGTTAAGGATTCGTTGTCTTATCAGAAAGCAATGGAGGATGTTGATCGGGATGAATGGGTCAAAGCCATGGATCTTGAGATGGATTCGATGTACTTCATCTCAGTATGGGATCTTGTAGATCAACCTAATAGGGTTAAGCCTATAGGTTGCAAATAGATCTACAAGAGGAAACGCGGTGCCAATGGGAAGGTGCAAACCTTCAACGCTAGACTTTTGGCAAAGGGTTATACCCAGGTGGAGGAAGTCGACTATGAGAATACTTTCTCGCTTGTTGCCATGTTGAAGTCTATCTGCATCCTCCTGTCCATTGCCTCATATTATGACTATGAGATATGACAAATAGAATCAAGACTGCCTTTCTGAATGGTAATCTTGAGGAGACCATTGATATAGTGTAGCCCAAGGTCAAGAGAAAAAAGTTTGCAAATTGAATCGATCCATTTATAGGCTGAAACAGGCATCTCGATCTTGGAACATTCGATTTGATACTACGAACAAATTGTACGACTTTGACTAAAACGTTGATGAGACTTGTGTCTACAACAAGAAAATCATCAACAATTCAGTAGTTTTTCTAGTGTTGTATGTAGACGATATCCTACTCATTAGGAATGATGTAGGTTTACTGATATCAGTTAAGAACTGGCTAGTGACCCAATTCCAAATGAAAGATTTGGGAGAGACTTAGTTTATTATTGGTATTCAGATCTTTTGGGATCGGAAGAACAAAGTGCTAGCGCTGTCTCAGACATCGTACATTGACAAGATGTTGCTCAAATACTCGATGCAAAACTCCAAAAGGGGCCTACTATCTTTCAGGCATGGAGTTACATTGTCTAAGGAAATGTGTCCTAAGTCACCTCAAGTGGTTGAGGAGATGAGACAGGTCCCATATGCATCTTCCATTGGCAGTTTGATGTATGTGATGTTGTGTACTGGATTAGACATCTGCTACGCTGTGGGGATAGTTAGTAGATATCAGTTTAATCCAAAACAGGGTCACTAGACCGCCATTAAGAACATCCTCAAGTATCTTTGGAGAACGAGAGACTACATGATCATGTATGGATCTAAGGATTTGATCCTTATTGGATACACGGGCTCTGACTTTCAAATTGATAAGGATTCTAAAAAATTCACTTCAAGCTCACTGTTCACTCTTAATGGAAGAGTTGTAGTATGGTGAAGCACTAAGCAGGGGTGCATCGCCGACTCCACGATGGAGGCTGAGTATGTAGTGACTTATGAAGCTTCTAAGGAGGTCGTTAGGCTCAAGAAGTTCCTGACTAATCTGGAAGTTGTTCCAGATATGTCTAGAACCATCACCCTTTATTGTGATAATAGTGGTGCTGTGGCGAACTCCAGGGAGCCCAGGAGTCACAAGCGCGAAAAACATATAGAACAGACAGTTCATCTTAATTCGTGAGATAATGCATCCGAGGGGACGTGATAGACACGAAGAATCGCCTTCGGAGCAGCAAACGTTGCTGGACCCCGTTTAACGAAGGCTCTCAGACTACAGTTTAAGCTTCACCTTGAACATGGGATTACGGGATACCTACGGGCTGGACCAGGGCCAATGTGGGAGATTTTTGTACTGGGCCTTAGTGCCCTAGTTTATTGATTTGTTACTTGCTGTTATGTACACACACTCGCTTTAGAACAAGTGGGAGATTGTTGGGGTTGATGCTCCAAACTCTCGTTAGGTCTTGTAGTTTGTAAACACTGTATTGAACAAACGCTTGTGATGTAATAATATGAGATAATTTCTCTACTGTTGTCTAATGAACATGAGTTGTTTTATTTGCATTTACCAAAACCAATAAAATAAGATCTCTGGTTATTGTTGTAAACTTAAAGCATGTATGTGGAGACATACAAATGGATCATGTCTTAAATGATAACCAAAATAGTTGTAGTATATGGATATAGGAGGGAAACCTTATCCTGGTGATACTACGGATGCAACCCACTTTGTAGATAATTACAAGTGTTGTGACGTGCCACAGATGGTCTGATCCTGATCATTCATGTGGAGAAATGTGAGCGGGGGTGTCCTATAACAAATGAATTTTGTATAAAAACCAGACCACGAAGTGTATAGTCTCATTATATAACGACGTTCATGATAGAGGACTTCACTTCACTAGGATGACTATAGGTAACATAACCTTAATCCTGAGGTGAGTCGGGAACTTCTAGCCTTTGAGGGCGGTCCTTTGATTTGCATAGGTGCGAGTGGGCCAGATTGCTGACTCAAACCTAACCACTCTTGAGGATTCCGTCTGATTGGGGAGTTGGGAACTCAGCTACACGCAAGATGGAATTCACTCCTTCCCCGAAGCAGGGGTAAGTAGATAAATTTCTCCCTTAAGGATTGATTTTGGGGCTTGAACGATGTGACGCCACACACTTCTCATAACCCGAGAGGTGTCCACTCATAGTAGGACTATGATGTATTGTTCATTATAGGGATCAGTGGTACTTAAGGAGTTAAATATAACTACAGGGGCAAAACGATAAATGAGCCAAACTGTACTTACGAGTATCTGTGAAGGGTTATCGTATTGTTGATTGGTTATATATGATGGACACAGAAATATATCTATAGTGAGAATAGTGCAGTTTTCGATCTTTAGTGTAGTGCTCGACAGTTAACGGATCATGGATCTCGTGACTAAAGAGTTTAGTCAGCTATTCATGTACTGTTGGAGCTTCAAGCTACAGGTCCATAAGATCCCCTTGGTAGCTCAATGGATTCAAGTTGAGAATTAGTTTTTGGGTCAGTTTGAACTGTTCAAATTGACAAGAGGGAGTTTGACTATATATGATATGATTAAACTGGTTCAGTTATATGTGATATAATTGATATGATGTATGAGATACATTATTTGGAGAAAAATGATATAAATATGATTTATATCAAGTAAAGGAGAAAAGGACTATAGTTTATGTTGGGAGTGGTGTCCTAATTCTCCCAGAGTCTTGTTGTTTTGTAAAGATACACATTGTTTGATGAATAAAATAATTGTTATTTCATTCTGGCATTTACTCATATCCAATAAACAAAGCTCCATGGTTATCTTATGTGAACTTAAGCATGTATTATGTGATATACAAGTGGATCATGCCTTAAGTGATAACCTAAATAGGTTTGTAGTATAAGGATTAAGGTGGGATACCTGATCCTGGTGACACTACGGATATGACCCGCTTTGTGGAGGTTTACAAGTGTTGTAAACTATTACAGATGATAGATCCTGACCATTCATGTGGAGACGTGCGAGCGAGGGTGTCCTATACAAAGAGTTTGTATAAGACCTGGACCACGAGATGACTAGACTCTGTATATAACGTCGTTGATAATAGAGACTCACATCTCACCTAAACGACCATAGGTGACACGACCTCAATTCTGAGTGTTCTGGGAACTTCTACCTTTGAGGACGGTCATTAGAGGTTATCGATCTTGAGTGTTTATGACTGTAATTTGTAATGTTCATACATGATTGTAATTTGGAATGATCTATTCTGTTGCTCATGGAAATCCTCAAGTTTGATTTCCTTCTGTTTAAATGTTACATATGATGTGATATTAAAACTATAGGTTATAAATATAATATGATAAGTTAGTTATTATATTTATTTATAATTAAAAAAATTATGAGATAATTGTGTGTGGTTTCTCCTATAACCGTGCGCGAAAATGGGAGGTTGTATTCTGTTTTCATATCTGAAGGATAAAATGAAAAATGTTTTCATTTTGGAGGAGAATCGCTGAATCGCATCATTTAAGTACACTGTCAATCGTTTAGCTCACGAGAGGTTACATGACAGCTTCAAGTGTTTGTCTAAACGATTGTGTACACGCACCATTATCTAAACGATCGTGTAGCATTTTACTAAACGATCGCGTGGCTAGCGAGTTTCTCTAAATGATCGTGTAAACGATCAAGCCTGTTTTACTAAACGATCGTGTACCTTTACTAAACGATCAAGCACAAAGTCTACACGATAGACAGTATCCTTCTCCCACTTGCTTGGTCGTTGAGTTCGATAGTAGTTTCTTCATTCCCTCTACCAAATCCAATAAAGCCCACACCTCCTGGATTCTCACTCCGAGAATACCAAGGTTACTAAGTGATGGTGTCCGAGAGGCTACTTGTTCGTGGAGAAGATTGTTCGTGACTACTAAACGACTGAGTAGACGATCTGGGCGAGAGCGAGATATTGTTGTCCAAGGTCTTCATGGGAGTTAGAGGTTAACAGAAGAAAAGTTCTTCAAAGGTAAGGCTCTCATTCCCTTTGTATTTACTTATGAAAGCATGCCGTAATTTGTTCTGAAATGTCAATTTGTTAGTATGTTTGTGAATGCTTATAATTCTTTCACAATGAATTTGGAACGATCTTGCTTCCACTCATGGGTTCTCTTTGATAAGAGTTCCTTCAATAGGCACAATGGCAGTGGTGGTGATTGGCTCAGTGATATGCTCGATGGAAGTGGTGTTGGTGAGGGTGGCATCAGTGATAGAATCAATGGGAGTGGTGGTGGTGAGGGTGCGAGTCATGGTGGTTATAGGCACGATGGCAGTGATAGAGATTGACTCAGAGGTATACTTGATGGTAGTGGTTCCGATGAGGGTGGCATCGACGATAGGGTCGATGGGAATGGTCCTAGAAAGGGTGAGAGTCGCGCTAGTTATAGGCATGATGGTAGTAGTGGTGATCGACTCAAAGGTATGCTCGATGTGAGTGATCTTAGTGAGGGTGGGATCGATGATAGAGTCAATAAGAGTGGTGCTAGAGAGGGTGGCATCAGTGGTAATAGACTGAATAGTAGGATTCCTCTCGACATGTTCTTCATCCATACCATCGTGCCCATCATCATGCGACTCATTCTCTTCATCATGATCATCATGTGGCTTGTCCTCCCCATCATGGTCACGTGGCTCGTCCTCCCCATTGTTCTACATAATTACACCATTTTGTTAGTATGAAACGCAAAAAACACACAAACTAAGTGACTCATCCACAAATCGTAAAATATACATACCCGACATAATGTTTGCAATATCTTAGTGATTTCCTATAGTTGTACCTTCACTTCCCTCAAATTTAGACTTCACCACCCCCAGTTTAGTCTTCACTCTCGAGACCCATTCATCTAAGATTTGCAATTAGTCTCTACTCTGAACCCTTGTCCTATTTAAGTTGAAATTTGGCTTTGGTACATGGAGATCTGACTCATGTATTTTGAACTCCTCTTCGTGGAAAGAATCATGCTTGAATTGGAAAGGCATGTGGTCCTCCTCATGAGGTTCATGCACTGTCGTTATATAGCGTGCTTATCCTTATCCTTAGGGGGCAGGGCGGAGCTTTTCGAAGTTTTCGACCTTCTTCAATGGTTTTTTCTTCTATTCAATTATATGTTATATAACAGTATTCTTATCTAGTGATGGGTAAAGCCTCTGGAGGCAGCCTCATTTCTTTCTTTTATTCTTTTCCATTTCTTGCACTCAAATTGGATTGCGTGGCCTATATGTCTTTCTTTTATATTGACCTTTTATCATGCCTTCTTTTCCCTTTTAGATAAAAGGAAAGAGAACGCGCGTTGCGCTTTAGCCTTCTCCTTCCTGCTCATTATGAAGGCCATCTATCTATATAGGGAGGGTCGAACCTTCGCCGTCACCTTTATAGCCAAGGTGGGTGTTTTGTTCCCCGGTGACGATTTTGTGGGTGGGTTTCTTTTCCTTTTTGCCATCCTCATATTAGGTACCCTTATCAAATTGATGTGCGTGGAGAGGTTCTCGTGGACCACCTTTATAGGAAATTTTTTTATAAGCATCTATCTGGCATTGCAACCTAAAATCCTTTTTCTTATGGGTGAACCTATCCATATGAGCTCCGACCCTTAACTGCTTGAATACAAAATAACTTGTTCATTTGTGTTATCTGTTATGGACCTTCAATGTTTCACCTTTCATAGATCTAGGAAAGTTTTTTTTTTGTTTGGGAAGAGTGATGTTGAGACTGAGCATGTGCGATAAGTAAATAAGAAAGCAAAGGGAAAACGAAAGAGCTAGAATGGGCATCCTTACTTGGAAAACAAACTTTAGAGTCAGGCGAAAGACCTGACACAACTCTGCTACTGCATCCTGATCTAGTAGCCCTCTCTTCATTCATAACATAACCCCATGGATTTTTGAAGCACTCCACCACAAATAAGACCTAATCTTTTTGCTTACTTGCCTTTTCGATCATGATGTGAAAGTGAAACTCGTCCTATGGTCTTTATTTTATAAGGAACTCTCTCAATCACAACTCAAGCAGTGAACAGAATTCCAGGCCTCATCATCATCCTTTATATATGAAGAGATGTTATAGAACTTTTTGAAGCTAGAAGTCGTACATTGTTTACCCGAGAATAAGTTAATTCCATTTCTCTAAAGGAGACCCAGGAAAGAAAGAGTTATGCTATTGACCGACCTTTTCATTCTTATTGCTTCCGATTCCGATTTATATGACTTCAGGCGGTACAAAGTCAATCTCTTCCCTAGATGCAGGCATGTAGTAACCTAACCTTTAAGAGTCTGTTTAAGAGGGGAGCCCTCTGACAATAGAAAGATCTCTGTGTGTGGCATGATAAGGAATCCTAGAAAATATCGATTGAGACTCCCTTCTCGGTCCCACGAAGATCTCTATGTACTTGTCCAGTCCAGGACAACAGAGATCTTCCAATATGTGGAAGGGTAGAGCTCTATGTTCTATTGAAAATATGTCCAAAAAGAGTGCATTCGCTTCCATCTATAAGAAAGCTTAAACATGCCTTCTTATTAGCCCATAGAGAGTGATTCCAGGAAAGGGTGGAGCTGCTAACCTTAGCATAAATTCTAGGTTCATCAATCAGACGTAATTTTGAAGTAAAGGATCTATATTTGTCATCAAATCCAAGGTATGGAGGAATAGCCTTTCCTACGCCTTGGTTCACCATTGCTCACTCTCCATATTCTATTAGGCATGAGAGATGCGGGTTAAGGCAAGGGCTGCTTCTTTGGTTGATTGCTCATCAAACCCTAGCTTTTCCATGAAACTCTTTCAGTTGGGAGTATGAATGGGTGAGTTGGCTATGGAGTTGATAATGACATTCTCTACAGCAAGTAGAGTAAGGAAGCCTAATGGTCTCATTTCACAGACTATGCTTGGAACGCTTCTTCCTTAGTTAGTGCTTTAGAGAAAGTAGATGCTAACATAACCGAATGAGGAGAGGTTTGAGGTGGAAGAACTCAAAATGGCTAGCTTGCCCCTAGATCGACATAATCGTCCTCGTTTTGGCGCAAGTTTCTAATCCTAGCTAGAAAGCGGCCCCTTTCGAACCAGAGTGCCCTCACTAAGGAAATTTGTTTGCAAATACCTCATCCTGGCCAATGTCTATCGGTTCTCCTTCTGAGCTTCTTGACACTGACAACATCAGATCCTCCTTCTGAAGCTCCAAATACACTGAACGTTCGTCAACTCGAGTGTCCTTAAATTACCTCCCCGCATCATACCTCGTTAATGTAGTGATCACCAACTACATGACAAACATATTGTAAACAATGTTAAATACTAAAACAATGTGAAGAAGTGTTTGTTACTCACCTTGTGAGTTGAAAACATCTTTCTACAATAGCTAGTTGGACAATGAATGAAAGCATGACCACCTTAAAAATCAAGACCCTGCATTATTGTTAAGTCAGACTGCAACTCTCCTAGCAATAGTGGATATAATCTTATATACCCAAACCTATAAAACTATTTTAGTTTATTAGAAAATAATGAAAATTCATTAAACATTTTATGATAAAAAAATGTAAGAATTGATACCTAGAATGCTTGAGGAAATCCGGGTAGATTGTACTTCAACATGTAATTTTTATTTGTTTTCACTTTCTTCTTGTACGAACT
The DNA here is from genome assembly GCF_009727055.1 of Benincasa hispida. NCBI lineage: Eukaryota > Viridiplantae > Streptophyta > Magnoliopsida > Cucurbitales > Cucurbitaceae > Benincasa > Benincasa hispida. The sequence continues at coordinate 42,532,776 of NC_052354.1, read as the reverse complement.
GACCTTGTCCTTTAAGCTTTTTTCAGACCAATGAAGATTCTCTCCCATAAAATATGTCCCCAATTTAAGCTGTTGAAATATTTGAGGTCCTCCATGTCACCCAACAACGATTTATCAATGCTACTTTTTGTCTTGTCTTTTCCCATCAACCCCAACTCAAAATAATATACAAGACTAACTTTCATTGCGTCCAAGTCATTTTCGAACTCTAACGTAATATTCTTCAAACTTAGTGAGATACACTTGCATTGCCATTAAATTCTTGAAATATTTCAATCGTAGTGATTTCGTCACTTCAACACTACGAATCAGTTTAGTAGGTGATCGCCACAATCCTATCACCAATAGGAAATCCTCCTTCAAAAATTCAACAATCATCCCATCCAAGTTAAAGCTCATGGAATTAGGCCTACTACTTTCCACCTCCCTCAATAAAATATGGTGGACTAGCAGGCTGTTGAAGATTATGTTCATATCCATGAATTTTTCAAACACAGTTCTCCTAAATATTTGAAACGCTCTCTCTATAAATTTCCCTTTGATTATCTTATTTGCAATCCCAATGTGAGATGAAAGGTTTGTATTCTTTCTAGGAAAACGTCATTTATAGCAATCTTCAAGTTAGCCATTATAATTGTAGGCAAAAGAAAAAAAAATCGCATTATCTTGCATTATGTTAAAATCTCGTTTCAGACTCTTGCTCCTACCTCTCGTTGTCTCGTTTCAAACTTTCATTATTTCTCTCGTTTTTCCTTTTCCTTATTCTTCTCCCTTCTTTCTCTCATTTTCCCTCTCCTTTCTTCCTCTCCCTATTTCCTTTCATTTCTTCCTAAACTCTAAACCTAAGGATAAATTATGATATCAAATGAAAGAGAAAACCTAAACCACAATTTGTACTAGTGTTACCTTAACTTTTGGAGGTGTAAAAAGGAGCAAACGAGATAGTTCACACACGTTGCAAGTTACCAGTGGAAGAAGACAGTCCATAATTTGTTGGCATTCGATGGTACAGACTTGAATTAGACACATGCAAGTTACCAGTGGAAGAAGACGCGATAGAGAGAAAAATGTTGTATTGGGGAAGTGGAAAGAAGATGAAGTAAGAGAAATGAGGGAGTCAGACTGAAAATTAGAATTTAAAACGTTCAATTTCTGTCCGATGAAGAACGAGAGGAAGGCATGAGAGGAAAGACTAAAAAACAAGAGGAATGCACGAGAATTTAGGTTGCATATGTGCTAGAGGCGTTTTAACGAGAGGAAAGCACGAGAGAAAGGAGTTCAAAACGAAAGGAATGAGTGAGAATCTTGGATGTGTGCGTGATATCAAGCGTTTTAGGGACTAAACGGACATTTCATACGTGACTAACATCATAAAAAGGCCAAATTTCGAGTGAGCCTCAAAATTTGACCCACCCATACAAATTTTCCTACTTTCATGCCATTTTATCGCATTTGTGATGCTTGAATTTTATGAAATGGAAATTATGGATGATATGTATTAGTGGATTGCGTTGTGCACTCAAGTTTCCTCAGAGGAATCTAAGTGTAAATTTCTCTGAGTTTCCTGGTAAGTCCAAGGTCGAACACAGGGACTTGTGAAAATAGTTGCGTTGGAGATTTTTATGAAAACTTGCGGTAACCAGTTGAATAAATAAGTGTTGGGTTGTTTTTGCGTTAATGAAAATAATAATGAATGCGGCAAGGTTCGAAAAGAGTTGGTAAACGGAAAATACGATGAATATGTGGTGAACGGGTTGAGAAGAGTTTCAGCTAACACTCCCTAGGATGCGTTCAATGTGTCTGCGATCATGCAACATGCATACAATAGTAAACTACCTCTCGGCGTGAATGCCACGGCTTCTAAGGCTAGAACGCATGCGATAAATATGCGATAAGTCTACAGGGTTTACACATAAACCTCTATCTCTATTTATGCGATGACAACATGACATTCACACAAATATGCGACCATATAATATCATTCCTATTCCTAGAATGCATGCGATGCAAGTTGACAAACAGAGCTTATCTCTAAATCCCTATCTCTTGTTTATGTAAGCCTAATCTTGCTCTTTCGATTCCAGATTCTAACCTAGCTCTCTCGAGACATTAGGTTTTTCTTTAGATTCTCTCTTAGTAGCTCTAAAGGGTATTTTGCACAACATAAAACAAGACAATCGCAAGCAATGAACTTCCTAGATCATGTTAGCTTAGTTCCTCTCAACCCATTCAACTAGTTTAGCTACTCATGCGTACTAAGAGAGTGAGCAGATGTAGAAATATAACTTCCATTGAATAGATATAAGATGAAGTACAGAATAACAATGCAAGTATAGTAAAGAGCCTGGAACAATTTCTTGCTGCCAGGCGTTACACTGTTTCTACTCGTGCTCTAAAGATATTCTCGCTTTCGCGAGAGTCCACCCACTCTCTGCTGTTACGCCCCAAGGTTCTCTCTCGAGCTGCCTTGGACAATCTCTGGCGTCACCACTCTTCTCTTGCTCCGCCGGAAAATGGAAAAGAAAACTGTGAACAGATATATGAATTTGTAATGGTGATGAGGTAATCGACTGCTTACCCCTTCTCTAAAGAAAGCACTTGGTATTTATAGGGCATCAAGGTGAAAGGCGGCTTCTCTCTCCTGGTTGTACAGATGGACAACTTTAATTCCTGACTGATGCGCCGGATAATTGTCATCGATAAAGCTGGATGTACTTTGTGACCGTTATCAGCTGTCAACTTAATTTGGATCCGACTACCGTCAACTTTCTGTCCCATCGATCTTAATTGTCCTTTCGTCCGGATGCATCCACCATGTTGCGGTGATTCTTCTTGGGTGCATGTTTGCGAGCACAATCAACGCAAAGTCTTGCGGTGAAGTTACACTCGACCAATGTATTCCTATAATTGCATTCTTTGCATTGCATTAACGCATTATTCTGCAAAAAAAATATAAAGATCAACTGCTCTAATGCATTGGACGCATGCGACCGCAATATTATAGAATTTATGCTTAATGGACGTAATTTAACATATTTCATCAACGCAATCCAACATTGTTTAAGGATTTAGCACTATAATAATATGCATTTCTGGCCGTTATCAATTTGCAATCCAAATAATCTCAAAATCCCCCTTTGTTACCCATAAAATTCGAGTTAAGTCTAAGATCGTCTTAGACTCCCTATGAAGACGACACGTTTCCACTTGCCTGCAAGCTCTTGAGAGTGGTTTATAAATTTATTTGTTTTGGGTCCTGACAGTCCTAAAACATTCTTATACCATGTTATTTGTTTAAAAAAGACTCTTACGCTTTCAAAAGTAGTAATATTATTTTTCAATATTTATAAATGTTTCAAAACTATCCTTTAAATAGAATTATTTTGAAATTTTGAAGAATTGAGTAGTGATGATTTAGAACGATACAATAATTCAAATTTTCGTTATAGGTCACTCTCTCAATATCTATCCAAAATTCTAGAGACAAGAAATTTACCCTTTCCTATTTCCTCCCAACCCAAGAAATTTTCTTCAGAATGCATTCTCTTTCTCCTCTCTCTTTTGCTGAAATTATTTAGAAATATTGGTTGAAGGAGAAATAAAAAAATTATGATTTTTTAGTATAATAGGGAGTAGAGGATTTGAACCACAACTTTTTTTGTTGCTAATACATATCATATGCTAATTGAGCTATCTCACTTTGGCAAACATTTAAGGATGGAATGGACAATTTCTCTGTTACACACTTTTGTATCACATTGCACTATCTCTCTCTCATATTTTGATTTCTAGAAAAAAGAATATAAATTCTCAATTTCTCATATCTCATATTTTGATTTGTAAAATAGAATCAGAATAATTACTCAATTATTAGTAAAAGATATCTTTGATGTTTTTCTCTTATTTTGATTTCTTAAAGACAATAAGAATAAATACTCAACTTTTCTGAAATCTTTCAAGATCCATAATGTTCTTTTCCTATTTTCCTATTTTTCTTTTTAAAATAAAATATCTTAGAGTAGAAAGAATCTTGAATTGGGTTCAACTTCTTAAAGGTCATTTACAAATTCTTGAGAACCATTATTTGTTAAAATTCTTTGAGGGGCCATACATACATACATCATCTATATAAAAAGACTTGAGAGATAGTGTCAACATCCAAAATTAAGAATCTCTCATTTTAATATCTAAAAGGAATGAGAATAAGCACTTCATTCCTAAAAGGATTTTGCTTTTTCTTCTTCATCATTTTTTTTAAAAATAATTTTTATAATTTTTTTAATATCTTAAAAGAGGAAGGGATTTAAAAGTGGGTTTGGGCTTTGAACCACTTTGAAATTTTACTTTTTAAAAGGCATTTGTTGTTTTCAAGGAATATGTACTAGTACTTACAATTACATTTCCTTGAGAGGAAGTAGTGAAGTTTTTTTTTGAAAAAAAAACATTTTTCCATAATTCTACTCTTGCTTCATTGTAAACATTTAATTTCATCAGTTTATTTACCTTTTCAAGTTCTTGGTTTAAAAAATAAATCATTTAATTTTTTTTTGCAACCACTCAAATCATAATGGATTTTAGAAAAATGAGTTTATAAAATAAGTTAATTTAAGATAAAAAAAAACTTAAAACCAATTTTTAAAAAAATGAATTTTGAGTGTTTAATTGGTAATCTCTCCCTAATTTGTCTGAAAAACTCGTAACAAACTAAACAATCTTATATATATATAAAAGTACTTTTGAAAAAAGTCGACATATACGTGTGTTTTTATTTTAAAAAGTTTTAATCAAAAGTGTTTCAATGAAAATGAATTTTTGAAAAATATTTTTTTAAAATTATTCCAAACAAACTTTAAATCTTAAAAAAGAGAATTTCGTTCAATTTTGCTAAGTAGCAATATAAAATCTTTATGAATTTGCCAACTTTAAAGAAAATCAAGCTCTATAGAAAACCAAGATTTAATTAAAGCACAAAACATAAAGAAAAATTTTCATAGATGGAAAAGAAATGTCAAACTATTTAAAAAAAAAAACAAAGATATTGATAAAAATTGATAGACTTCTATCAACATTTATCGATTATAAACTTCTATCAGTTTCTATTACTTGTAACACTAATAGACTTCTATCCACCTCTATCAACCTCTATAAAAATAATAATTAAAATCTTGCTATTTTGTATAAATATCTTCCTTATTTTTCTACTTTATCCCCCTAACACAAAGGGTTTTTCTTCGAGGGTCAAAAATATTTTTATCAACCTTTCTCCGTAAAAAATCTACTATGAGATTATTACAACATTCATATAAAAATTGCAGCAGTTTCCCAAATTCAAGATTCAAGATTCCAACCAACACTTGTTCAAATTTAAAGTTGGACGTTGAATTTCATCTGTTGTTACAAGATGAAATTCAAGTTTTTGAGTAAAAATGGTCACATCTCATTAATACCATCGAAAAATCTCGTAAAAGTTGGAAGTTTAAACCTCAATCGAAGTTCGTGAGAAAAATTTGCTCTTATATCTTCCACCATCAAGCAAAACACACAAGACCAAGACCAAAACCCAAACGAAGAGAGAATCAAAACTCTATGAAAAATAAAGTAAACCTTTGAATGCTAGTTTGTATATCATTTGAAATATCCACCAACCGAACTAAGAAAATGATCAATTAAGCCTCATACCAGTAAAAGCATTAACTTAACCACAGATGCTGCTGCATACAACTTTTATTCAAATTGATCTCTCAGTGCTGCCAACTAATGAAAACTCCTAGCATCCACAGTAGAGCTCTTGATATAGTCGACGTCTCTATCTTCCACTCTTCAACCTTCAACTGCTTAAGAAGCATTCTTCTGAACCCACTCGACTAGTGTGGCGACACCGAACCCTGTTGCACTGCGCTTCTTGTCGCTGAAGACGGGGCCGGCTACGTCAATGTGCATCCACTGGACCTTCTCATCAACAAACTACAGAAACATGATTCCAAATATGAGTCTTCTAAAGAATAATAGGACTAATAAGAGGATAATCTCATTTCCAGAGGGATGGTAGATTAGATTTCTAGAGCTAGTTTAAGACAGTATTTGGTCAGTAAAAAAAATCAATCATGAAAGCACAAAGAGATTATCAAACTACTCCCCCTCCTTTCAGGAGGCTCAATAGAAATATGATATCCACCTGTTTCAGAAACAGAGCAGCTGTAATGGCACCACCTGGACGACCACCAGTGTTAACCATATCAGCCACACTCGACTTCATCGACTCCCAATAACTATCCTCCATTGGCATCCTCCAAAATTTCTCACCACTGGTTTCTGCAGCAGCCAATACCTCTTTTGCCAGGTCATCACTGGGTGTAAAGACACCTGAAAACAAAAGGGAATTCCATAATATGACCGATATTCACTTTATTTTAACATGAACCACATGGCTATTTACATCATTGACTAAGCAACTACCAATCTTTTGAAGAAGTGAATAAATTTTATCTATAGTGGTGATATTGCATCTAAAATCAAACCAATGTCAATGGTTTTTCTAGAGTAATACTCATATAGATATGATACAATCCTGTTGATCCTTAAATAATAGAGAAAAGCTCCTGTTTCAACCCAAGGGGAGTATACCTAGTGCTTGATTTGACAGTTTAGCTCCTTATTTTTCAAAGAATTTTGAAACTATTGTTTAAGTTTACTTATGTAGTCTCCGATTATAAACCCGAGTTTTTGAGAGAGAGAGGAAAAAGAAAATGTTTGATAATGAAAGTGTCTACAACCATTCAACATTCTTTTTCCCCCAATGTTTGACAGTTTGAGTATTTAGAACTCTTAGAATAAATGTATTGTCTACTTAGTCTTCGATGATCCCGTGGTTTTAAAAACTCACAAGAAACCTGATGTCACGCGTTCTTGTTTTCAGATTAACTATGAAGCAAATGATGCTCTGTAGGTTACCATACCTGCAATTGAAGGCCCGAGAGCAACTATACAAGCACCAGTTAGAGTAGCCAAGTCAATTACCTGCAAAGCAATTTAATGTTGCATAAGAAGGAGAACAATTTCCATAACCATAGCTATGCTATGTCTGGTTACTGTGTAATGCCAAGAAAACAACTACAATTTTAATATCAGGTAACTGATAACGATCATGGACGTACTCTAACTTGTTAAAGTTAGATATCACATGTTATGATTAGAGAATGAGTTTAATCTATGATGACCACCTACCTAAGATTCAATATTCTACAAGTTTTCTTGACATCCAAATGTTGTAAGATTAGACGAGACTATGGGTTTCCCACGAGATTAGTTAAGGTGCGCATAAGCGGGCCCGACCATTCACAAAACACGTATGATTTCCTATAAAGATAGACTATTCAGAAAAGAGCAAATCCATTTTAATTATTTTTTGAACTACAGAGATATCTGAGGTCGAGTTAGCTATAAATCAATACAATTTATTTACTATGACAACCTGCAACATGATAATGCCACAAAGTGTGAGGTTCAATGTTAGATTTATTTATTTAATTTGATATCTAAGAAATCCAGAATATTGACGTTGAATCAAAATTAATCAATTATCAAATACTAATTTATGAATATATACCTTGTCAACACCCTGTTTACAAGTATATACCAAAGCATCAGCGAGAGTAAGTCTGCCTTCAGCATCTGTGTTATTAACCTGAAAAGTGGCCAACACGAAGGTTAATAAAATGATAATGTATACCACGATTGTAGTGAGGGAGAAGAAATTTGACACAGAAAGCAGGTACCCAGAAAAATATCCCCAGGACGATCAACCAAAAGATATACCTCAATCGTCTTTCCATTTGAAGCAGTGATAATATCCCCAGGTCTCATGCCAGTTCCACTTATCATATTCTCACAAGCAGCAATAACAAAATGAATCTGTTTGGGCACAAGAAAATAAGGGGTGAACAGCTCATAAAACTAAGCAACACGTTTAAGATCCTAATGACATTAAAAGGGGTGAACAGCTCCGATGTTTTACCTCCACTCCAAGGGGCTTGATTTGGCCAATGGCTTTTGCTGCACCAAGAACCGCTGCTGAACCTCCCATGTCAGTTTTCATGATTTCAATTGAACACCCAGGTCCAGTTTTAATGTTATAGCCACCACTAAGGGAAAGAGAAAATGAAGTGTTACCCAACTATGTGTTGACTTAAGGTCACAAATACAACCATATTTAGCTTTAAGTTGATTCAATCAGAGTATACATCCATTTCTGATTTCATTCAGCATTTTCTAAAGAAAGTTGGCATTTAGGCAGATGTATAATCACCTGTCGAAGGTTAATCCTTTCCCAACCAAACCCAATTTGACTGATACAGGTCCACTGGGAGGTTTGTAACATAAGTGGATAAAATGGGGAGGATTTGTGGAGGCTGCAGCAACGCCAAGATAGGAGCCCATATTCAATTCTTTGCATTGCTCTTCATTTAAAATGGTTGCAGAAAGAACATCACTGTAAGTTGATGCGATCTTTGTAGCCTCTGCTGCCAGTGCCCCTAAATATGTCGATGTAGCTTAACAAAGTCAATACCATGCATGATATTGATGATAAAATAAATGCTATGACATGTTAGTATTTTAGTTAGGGTACACAGATAGAAAAACGAAAGCACTGGAATTCCATGCCACTGGAAAACTAAAAAACTCAGGAGGCATATAATCCACTAGCAAGAGAGTAATAGATGGACTTTAAAGGTTAAAACACAAAATTTAGAAGCGAACCTGGGGTGAGTACATTTGCAGGTGAATTGACAAGTTCTCTTCCTAGAATTATCCCAGAACTTACATCTTGTGCATATTTCAGCTTTTTATCTACTTCAGCTCCAGATCCAAGACCAATAATTTCCACAGATTTAAGAGCAGACTTTTTGGATTCTGATTTGTATCTGTTGTCTTCAAATATCCCAAGTATAGTCCCTGTAATCCATTGATTCAACAAAGAGACTTCAGTGTCAAATATAACAACAAACTGCTCACTTATCCCTATGCTATGATCAGATTCAGACAAGTACCAGATGCAATGGCTGAGGCAATGTTAGGCTTGGATTCAGGAGAGTGTTCCTCAGGAGATGCAAGAGATATAGCAACTTCACTTGCTTGAGATGCCTTTGCTGCTGATGCAACAGCCTCACCAAGACCTCGAAAAGCTGCTACATTTGAAGCTGACTGTCCAAGGCCAATCAGACTAACCCTCTTAGTGCCAAGACCAGGAAATCTAAGAACCGTCGATTGGCCCACCTTTCCAGTAAAATCTTCCTCAGCAGAGGCTTCAGCCAACAATCCACCCAAGCGTGAATCCAGCTTGTTCAAAATTGGATTCTTAAACTTGGAATTTTCATCCTTGGTCACATCTTTCTCTGTCACACCCACTGCAAGCAAATCTCCTTTCCATTCCAAGACATCAATGTCTTTTGCCCCAAAAGAAATCTTTGAGACATTTTCACAAACAGGTAACAAACAATGAGTACTTCACGACAAACACAAACGCCACAAAGCCTCTAATGAAACAGAATTCATGAAATACAACACCCGATCGTTCAAATTGTTAGAAAATCAAATATCATTTTCAATAATTCATACCGATTAAACAAACAAATAGACCGATGCAAACCCATCACGTAGACTAGATCCTCGTAACCCAAATTTCAAAAACATCAACACAATTCCAATCCATTCAGTTTCAAAAACCCATAAACAAAAACCAACAGTGCAATTCCTAAACTTCAATCCAAAACAACCCAAGTAAACAAAACCCGCTACAAGTCGAAAAACGAGACAATCAAGAAAAATCAGTAAAATTTTTCAACGTCCTAATCACCTGGGGGGCTTCATTAGGAGCAGGATTTGTGAGGCCGAGATTGGCCTGGGCTAGTGAGTGAGCCATGAACTTCCCTCTACGAGAAGAGAAGGGAACAAAAGAAAAAGAAACCCGATGAGAAGCTAAGGAAGAAGGGCGATAAAAATGGGTCAATTTCGTGAGAAGAAAAGAAGAACGAAAGGAATAGGAGGAAGAAGAAGCGAAGGTTGTGCTCAAGGATCCAACAAGGGCGGCCATTTTTATGAGTGTGAGGATCCACTTATTTATAGTGAATCGTCAGCAAAAGAAAGAGCATCGATTTGCTAAAGATGAAAGAGTTGAAATTCTAGTTTTCTATGATGGGTTGGGTCTGTAGCTGTTTGCCACCAATCGCCATTGATGTTTAAACCAATGAGATGGGCTTAGGCTCTTAGCCTCACTCTGCCTCTTACGCCCTCTCCATATTTTGTACATTTCTTAATTTTATTTTTAATACTTTTTAAATGGACAAAGAATACAATCTCTAACTTTAAAGTTGATGGTAAATTTTTAAATAAGATCCATATATAAATTGAGTTAGACTCATGTTAGTATTTATGTTTTGTTATATCTACCTATATATAAAAAGGATATGAGGGGTGAATATTTATATAGCCATTAAGAGTCAAAGTCGATTCAATTTCTTCAGTTATAGAGCCTATTAAGAATCAAAACAAATCAAACAAAACCAATTGATTTTTTTTAAAAAAAAATCCAAATTGATGTCTAATAAAGAATAAAATCAATAAATTGATTTTTATTTGGCTCGATTTATCGTCGGTTTGGTTTTTTATTTTTGGCATTTTTTTTTAATTGGTCCTTTTTGTTATTTGAAATTAAAATTGAATCTATTTCTTTTTCTTTTTATTGATTGAAATTGGACACTTTTACAACACTTTTCTAAATAGCATGCATACATCCTCTATAATAATTGATTTTTTTCTAAACAATAAATATTCATGCACCATAGTAATTGAAATACTAAGGGTGTGTTTGGTGCGTGATAAAAGTAGGGAGTTGAGTTGAGTTAAGTTATAATTATTATCTGGGGAGTTAAATTATCTGTGTTTGTTTGTAGAGTTGAGTTGAGTTAGTAATTATTGTATGTGTTTGTTATGCTGAGTTGAATTGAGTCGGGGATCTGATGCAGTTTTTTGTGAACGATATTAGTTATATTTTTTTCTGTTTGTTTTTTATTTCATTATTTTATTTTTTAGTTTTATGCTTTGCAATTGTTAATTAATTTTCAAATATACACATATTTTCTCAAATCATTTATGACATAAACTGGACAATCTCAATTTTTTTTCTCAATTTGTAGAACATAATATATTATTTTTCATTTATTCTTTTCAAAAATTGTATAATTCTAATTCTTTTCAATCTGTAAAACATATCAACAAAATACATTTCATATCGCTGCTCAATTAATTGGTATACTGTACATTGTATGTAAATATATATTAAATGTATGTATATATATTTAAGGTAATTATCCCAATTACTAATTGGTATATTGTATGTATATATATTAAATCTTGCTAACTTAACATTATTATTTCACATATCATATAGTTTACTTTTATATAATATGGATAGTATATTTGGAATTAAAATTGTACATAGGATAATTATCTTTCATTTGATTATGATGGTGAGAATATGATGTAGTACAGTAACATTTTTCATAAGATCACAAAAATAATATGAACCGACCGAATATGTGGCCGTTTCCAAAAAAAATTCACAAAATATATGTTCTTTTCAATACTTATAATATCCGTGTCATAGTACAAACACAAAAATTACATGTCATGACGTATGCAAAAGTTATCATTCTTTTGATGATAAAAAAAAAAAACAAATCTGGGGAGAATCCAAACGGCGAAGATGAGTGAAGAGAGAAAGAAATGAAAATATCATTGGTTTTTAAGGTTAGTTTTGAGTGGGTAAAAAGGTGGTTTTAATAACCCACCGTTTTTCTTTATGGGTTTAACAAACATGGATAATAAATACCCACCCAACCTAATAACTCATATCCATTTATCAAACACCCCTAAAAAATATCTGACGTGAGAGTTTAGTTATAAATCAAGATGTCCGATTTTTTCAAATGAAAATCGATTCGAACCAATACTTTTTATTTTCTCAAAATACAAACTATGATGTCCAGTTTTATACTGAAATACCAAATCAAACTAGTGAATCGGTTTGATTTTTCAGCTTTAGATTTTATTTTGTACCTCCTAATAGCCCTTTTGTCTTTACATTTTTAATAAATTCTTATGTTGCCGATTTTATATAGATTGTGACTTTTGAGTGCGCATTCGTTGGAAAGGCAATATAGGTGACTTTTCCAATTTTTTTAGTTTATAATGTCTATATCTATATCTATATATATATATATATTGAATTGATAAATACTCCAATTTCTCTTATTGGAGATTTTCATGCAAGTTGAAACCCTGAAATCTGATATTCTCTCCAAACTCTTTTCCTTCTCAACCCAATTCACCTCAATTCAGTGTTTCCACCACACAATCTAAGCTAATAGAGAAGATAATTACTATCATTTTGGAGGCTGAATTCATGGTGAGAAGCAGGAATCAAAGAGTTTCATGAAAGGTTGTTATTCTTGAAACTCCTTTCTATAAAATGTGTTTTAAGCATGCTTTTAAACTCAAATTAAGTGTAATTAGGGTGCTTATTGATTATGATTGCTTCCGCATTCTGCATGATTATTCTATCATAGAGAAGGAAAAAATTCTTAAGAAAAATCAACAAGATTTTTTCAAATAAGAAAAGGATTTGTTGTTCTTAGTAGAAAGAGAAAAGAATTGAGGAAGTGTGTGATTTGATTCAATTACTTCTCACTATAAATACTAATGGTACATGCTAAAAATAGCTTAGTTGATAATAAACTCTACTAACTCAACTCCACAAAAATAGCAACTAACTCCAAATGTAGGCACTAACAACTTTCCTAGAAACTAGCACTTCGGACTAGTTCAAATGCTGCAAACACCTAGCTTGCTCCTAAGAGCTTGAAAATGACCAACACTAAAAGACTTAGTGAAGATATATACTATTTGCTCATCTGAACTACAACGTGTTGGGGTTGATGCCCTAAATCTCATAGGATCCTGTAGTTTGTAATTATATTGCACAAACATTTTATTTATTTAATAAACTATGAGATATTTTAGTTGACATTTAGTAGCATTAAATGATAAACCAATAAACTAACATCCAAGGTTATCATCTGTAGCTTAAACATGTATGTAGAGACATACAGATGAATCATGTTTGAGTGATCACCTAAATGGTTTGTAGTAGATGGATAAAGCTGGATACCTTATCTTGGTGATACTACGAATACGACCCGCTTTGTAGATGTTACAATTGTTGTAAAGTGCTACAAATAATCTGACCCTAATCATTCATGTGGAGACATGTGAGCGAGGGTATTCTATACAAAGAAGTTTGTATAAGACTGGACCACGAAATGACTAGTCTCATTATATAACGTCGTTCATAATAGAGACTTACATTTCACCGGGATGACCATAGGTGACATGACCTGAATCCTGAGTGAGTTGTGAACTTCTGCCTATGAAGGCGGTTCTTTGATTTGTATGGGTGAAAGTAGCCAGATAGCCGACTCAATAAGCCTACCGTTTTGAGAATTCGTCTGATTGGTGAGCTAAGAACACAACTACACAAGACGGAATTCACTCATTCCCCAATGTCGGGGTAGATAGATAGATTGCTCCCTTAAGGGTTGATTTTGGGGCTTGAACAATGTGGCACCTGTTGGACTATGATTTATTGTTCATTAGAGAGATCAATGATACTTAAGGAGTTTGATGTAACTACAGGGTCAAAATGGTAATTTTGGCCTAGTTGTACTTACGAGCAATTTCTAAATGATCATCGTATTGTTGATTGGTAATATTCAATGGACATAGAAATATATTTGTAGTGCAAGAAGTGCAACTGTCGGTTTTTAGTGAAATGTCAGACAGTTAATGGATGTTGAATAATATAATTAAAGAAGTTTAATTAATTATTCAAGTATCATTAAGCTTCATACTACAAGTCCATGAGGTCTCCTCTATAACTCAATAGGAATTAAATGAGAATCAATTTTAGATTAATTTGAATTGATCAAATTAATAAGGGAATTAATTATATGTGATATAATTTAATTTAATTTAATTATATATGATATAATTACTATAATGTATTTGATACATTATAATATAAAATTTATTTGAGAGGAAATAAATATTTGAATATGATTTAAATATTAGTTATATGAATTGGACTCATAGAATTAAATTTAGTATAAATGAGATTTATATTAAATACCGTGCATTAATGAGAGAATGAAAACTATAAGTTATATTATATTTGATACAATATCAAACTATAGGTTATATGTTATATTTGATATAACATATAGTTTAATATATATTATATGATAAAGTGGTTATCATATAAATATATATTAATTATTTTTCAATAAAATAATTTTTTTATTAATTTTTTTTTTAAAAAAATATTTTGAGAGGGAGTTGTAACTCCTTCCTCATTTTTCTCTCTATAACGAGTGGTTTTGTTGTCACATATTTTTCTCAATTGAGTTAGATAGAGAAGAACACAGAAAAAATTTTCTGAGAAGAGTTCTCAGAATTCACCTTCACAATTTCTTCTCTCTCAATCTTTCCCTCATTTCCAAATATCTAAGAGCCCACAAAACTCCTTAGAGTTTCTCTTCCCCTACAAAGAATACAGGAGGTTTTAAGTGGTGGTGATCATTTGGAGATCATTTTGTTCATGACCATTCTTGGAGAGAAAAAATGTGAAGAAAAGGTTCTTCAAAGGTAAGAGTTTCTTGAAACCCTAATTTTATTTTATTTTACTTTCCTTTTAGCATGCTGTAAAAATTTCATTTAAATGCATAATGTTTTGTTCGTTTATGTAAAATTCTTGATTCTGTAAAAATTGGGATTTGGGTCCGATCCCCATTTTCGCTCACGAACCTTAACCGGTTCCTTCAGTGCCACACCCTCTCTTGGCCCAAGAGAGTTTGCTCATAGTTGGACTACAGCTTATTGTTCATAATCAGTGGTACTTAAGAAGTTAGATGTAACTATAGGGGTAAAATGGTAATCTTCACCCAACTGTACTTACAAACAATTTGTGAAAGGTCATTGCACTGTTGACTAGTTATATCCAATTGGACACAGAAATATATTTGTAGTTCGAAGAGTGCAGTTGTCGGCCTTTAGTGGAGTGACCGATAGTTAATGGATGTTGAGTAACTTAATTAAAGAAGTTTAATTAATTATTTAAGTACTATTGAAGCTTCAATCTACAGGTTCATAAGGTCCACTTTGTAGCTCAAAAGGTATTCTTTATAATTAATTTTAGGTTAATTTGAATTGTTCAAATTAATTGAGGGAATTAATTATATATGATATAGTTAATTTTATGTGATATAATTGATATAATGTATTTGATACATCATAATATAAAGTTTATTTTTAGAGGAATTAAATATTTAAATGTGATTCAAATACTAATTATATGGATGAGATTCATATAATTAAATTTAATATAAATGTGATTTATATTAAATACTATGAATGATTGAGAGAATTCAAACTATAGGTTGTGTTGTATTTGATACAATATAAAAACTATATGTTATATGTTATATTAGATATAACATATAATATAATTATATAATAAAGTGATTATTATATAATTCTATATATATATATATTTTTTAATTAAATTAAAATGGTTTTAATTAATTTTTCGAATTTTACTAAGGAGGGAGTTATAACTCCCTCCCCTTTTTCTCTAAACTCAATCGTACGTGGAATGGGGTTGGTTGTTTTTATCATCATCTTCTTCCCTTGACTTCGAGGGTGTAGAAGCGCTCTCTCAAGAATTTTCCTAAAAAAACTTCCATCCTCTCAAAATATCTCTCCCTCTTCCCAAAAGAATATAGAGGCCACAACTCTTGAATTCTCAACCTACCCTAAAAGAGAATACAGAAAGTTCAACTTGTAGTGATGTCTTGTTTTTCTTTTCTTCTTTTGTTTTTTTTTTTTTTTGGGTGGGGGGGGTTCTTGGTTCGAGAGTTCGTGATCATTTGGAGAGGAAATACGTGAAGACTTATTTGGCTTCAAGGGTAAATTAATTTGTTCCTAATTCCTTTGTTTTAAGCATGTTGTAATTTCATGTTTGATGCATAATTTTCTATGTACTGTAATTTTTATTTTTGTAAAAATGAAATTGAAGACGATCCCACTTCCGCTTACAGACCTCATGGTTCCTTTAGATGCACGGTGCATTACAAGCATGTGCCAAGGTAGAGAGTGGCAAGGCGGCATGTACGTACATGGTGTGCGGGAGGTTCAGCCTTAGTGCCATTCTGGCACAAGCAATCAAGCGTGCATCATGGTGAAGCAAGCTTGGTTTGAGACAATGGGAAGTGCAAGCTACTAATCTCGGAGCTACAAAGCTTGTATGCATGACACATGGCAAGCATTTTGTGAGGCACTTAATTATTATTAAGTGTTCTTATCTCAACTACATCAACAAGAGTGCTTGGAGGTTATTTGGGAATGGTATGCATTGTGAGCCAAGGAGTTAGCGAAATTTTAGTCACAAAAAGGAAGTTATCCATGATCATGGGTAGTTATCCCTAGTTGGTGGCCAACTAGATCATGGGAAGTTATTCCCAAGATTTGTGGATGAGTGAAAAGTGATGTAAACTTCTGACATGTGGGTAGTTATTCAAGTTAGTGGGCATGACTGGGGTGGTAATCTAAAAGAGTGAATAGTTGCTAGGTCATGGAGAATAGGCGCTTAAATAGATGGGTAGTAGTCGGTTGCCACCTCATTAAGCCCACTCACCCACCAAATTCTCCCTATTAACTACCTCATCCATACCTATATAAAGTGATCAAGTTAGAAGTGTCCAACAGAAGATCCCTTTTTATGGTATTAAGCTCCTAGTCTCAAGTCTTGTAAATAGTGGTTTTTATGTGCTTATTAATAAAGGTGTTGTAGGCATATTTTTGAAGGAACTCTTAAACAAGAGTACCTCTGAGCGGAAGCGGGTCTTTCCAATTCATTGTGATAGAATTTTTACATATACGTTCACACATACAGATATGCATTAACACTACTAAATTACCAACATGCTTAAAGAATAAACAAACAAAAGAATGAGGACTTACCAGTTGAAAACCCTTTTTAGAACAAAATTCGCTCTCTCCACGAACGAACTCCTTACGCTCTAGCTAAAATGTCAGGCAATCGTTCAATAATACCCTAGTCGTCTACCACGAACGGCTTCACACGAATAGTAGGAAATGGGGACGACGCCACCACCTAGAGCCCTTAGTATTCTCGGAGTGAGAGTTCAAAGTGTGGGCTCTATTCGGATTTAGTAGAGGTGAGGATGAAAAGGAATCGTGTTCAACGATCAAGCAAGTGGGAGAAGGCAACGACTATCGTATAGTCAAGGTGCTTGATCGTTTAGAGGAGGTACATGATCGTGTAGGAAAAGCTAGGCGATCGTCTATACAATCGTTTAGTAAAGCTCGGGTGCTAAGCGATCGTTTATATAAAGGGTAAGCAATCGTTTAGAGAAGCATATGCGCGAATGTGCGGTCGTTCAGCAACTGTCTCTTATACACATCTAGATGTGTATAAGAGACAGACGCGTGAGTGAGCGGTCGTTTAGCAAACGTGAGCTTATCATATATGCTCTTAATTACTAAGCGACAGAATGCAAAAACACCCCGTGAGCTAATATGCGTGTTTTTTCGATATCTCTGCAAAATGAAAACAATTTTCATTTTATTCTTTAGTTACGAAAACTGAATTGAATCTTCCATTAGCGCATGGTTACAAAGAAAACATTGAGCAATTATCCCATAACTGTCCAATTAATAAAATAATAAATATAATTACATTATATTCATAACCTATAGTGTGATATCATATATCAACCATAGTATTTTCTCCTTTACTTGATATAAATCATATTTACATCGAATTTTCTCCAAATTAATGTATTTCATACATAAAGTCAACTATATCATATATAATTAACTAGTTCAATTATATCATATATAATCGAACTCCCACTTGTCAATTTGAACATTTCAATCTGACCCAAAAAATGATTTTCAACTTGTATCCAAGCTACCAAGGGGATCTTATGGACCTATGGCTCGAAGCTCCAACAGTACGTGAATAGCTGACTAAACTCTTTAGCCACGAGATCCACCATCCGTTAACTGCAAGACATTCCACTAAAGACCGACAATTGAACTCTCATTACCACATATATATTTATGTGTCCATCGAATATAAACAATCATCAGTACAGCTGGGGCAATTTCTCCTTAAGTACTACTGATCCCTCTAATGAACAATACAACATAGTCCTATTATGTATGAACACCATTTGAGCCATGAGAAGGTGTGTGACGCCATATCGTTCAAGCCCCGAGATCAGCCTTTAAGGGAGAAATCCATCTACTTACCCCTGCTTCGGGGAAGGAGTGAATTCCATCTTGTGTAGCTGAATTCCCAGCTCCCATATCAGACAAATCCCCAAAGTGGTAGGTTAGAGTCGGCGACTTGACCACTCGCACCCATGAAAGTCAAAGAACCACCCTCAATGGCAGGAGTTCCCAACTCACTCAGGATTGAGGTTATGTTACCTATGGTCATCCTAGTGAAGTGAAGTCTCTGTATGGAACGACGTTATATAATGAAACATTAACACTTCGTGGTCAGGCCTTATACAAACTTTTTTATATATGATGCCCCCGATCGCATGTCCCCACACAAATGATCAGGATCTGACCATCTGTGGCAAGTCACGATACTTGTAACCATTCCACAAAGCGGGCCGCATCCGTAGCGTTACTAGGATAAAGTTTCCCTCCTTTATCCATATACTACAAACCATTTTGGTTATCACTTACGACATGATCCACTTGTATGTCACCACATATATGCTTAAGTTACATAATGACAACTAGAGATTGTTTTTTATTGGTTTGTAGTAAAGCAAATAAAACATCAAATGTGCAAAGTCAAGAAGTGAAGTAAATATCATATATTATACATCACAAGCGTTCGTACAAAATATGTTTACAAACTATGGACACGAGACTTTAGGACATCATCCCTACTTAATCCATGAGTGTGTGACAAGTGATTCACCCTTGTGAGTGTCTTCGAGTGAAAAAGTGTCTGCAGGACTATTTACGGGTAAAATAAAAGGATGTACTAAGGAAACCTCATTAGGTCGCATGGGCGAAGGCGAAAAAAAATTCTTACTTGGGAATCATATGTTATATCGTATATAACTATAATATTATGGTTATAATATATATATATATATATATATATATATATATATATATATATATTATATATATATATATTAAACCATATGTTATATCGCATATAACACATAACGTATAGTTTTTATATTGTATTAAATATAATATAATCTATAGTTTTTAATTCTCTCATTAATACATGGTATTTAATATAAATCCCATTTATATTAAACTTAATTATATGAATCCAATTCACATAATTAATATTTGAATCATATTTAAATATTTATATAATCTCAATTAAACTTTATATTATAATGTATCAAATACATTATAGTAATTATATCATATATAATTAAATTAAATTAATTATATTACATATAATTAATTCCCTCAATTAATTTGAACAATTTAAATTAATCCAAAATTGATTCTCATTAAATCCCTGTTGAGCTACAGAGGGAATCAACCTTTAAGGAGCAATTTATCTACTTTCTCCGATGTCGGGGAAGAAGTGAATTCCGTCTTGTGTAGCTATGTTCTCGGCTCCCTAATCAGACGAATCCACAAAATGGTAGGTTATTGAATCGGCAATCTGACTATTCTCACCCATATACATCAAAGGGCCATCTTTATAGGCAGAAGTTTAGAACTCACTAAGGATTTAGGTCATGTCACCTATGGTCATCCTAGTAAAATGTAAGTCTCTAATACGAACAACGTTACATAATGAGACTAGTCATTTCGTGGTCCGATCTTCTACAAACTATTTTGTATAGAATACCCCCGCTCACATGTCTCCACATGAATGATCAAGATCAGATCATCTGTAGCACTTTATAACAACTGTAACATCTACAAAGCGGGTCATACTCGTAGTATCACCAGAATAAGTATCCAACCTTATCCATCTACTACAAACCATTTAGGTTATCACTTAAACATGATTCATCTGTATGTCTCTACATACATGTGTTAAGCTACAGATGATAACATTAGATGTTAGTTTATTGATTTGTGGGTTTAATGCTACTAAATGTCAAATAAAATATCTCATAGTTTATTAATTAAATAAAATGTTTATACAATACAATTACAAACTATAGAATCCTATGGGATTTAGAACATCAACCCAACACGTTGCAGTTCAGAGGAGAAAATATAATATATCTTCACTAAGTCTTTTAGTTTTGGTCATTTTCAAGCTCTTAGGAGCAAGCTAGGTGTTTGCACCATTTGAGTTAGGAGGAATATATTAGTCAACTCAAGTGCAAGTCTATTTTTAGTTACTTTGAATTGGTCTGAAGTGCTAGTTTCTAGGAAATTTGTTAGTGCCTATATTTGGAGTTAGTTGCTATTTTTTGTGGAGTTAAGTTAGTAGAGTTTATTATCAACTACGCTATTTTTAATATATACCATTAATATTTATAGTGAGAGGTGATTGAATAAAATCACACTTCTTCAATTCTTTTCTCTCTTTAATAAGAACAACAAATCCTTTCCTTATCTAAAAAATTCTTGTTGATTTTTCTCAAGGATTTTTCCTTTTTTGGGCTCAATAAATTATGATATGAGTCCGTTTTTCCTTTTTTTGGTGCGTATTTAAGAGATCGTCATTCTCTTTTTAGGGTTGTCACTTCGAAGAAGAGTAGTGTCGTTGTCTTGTGTTTTCTTCGTAAATCACAAGTGTGTCAAATGGTTGTCACTACTACAAAAACCAATGTTTCCATACTCGAAAAACCCACCTCCAACCACTCCTTCTCAATATTTTCATGCTCTATTCACGATCATTGTTGCTCTCGTCTGACTTCCTTGCTGGCATCTACAGATCAAAGAACTTCAAGCATTCGACGAGTAGCTGCAGCAACCAACACACGAATCAAGCTCTCCTTCTACTCTCTGCATAACGTGCGCGAGTTACATGTTTCCTTCCCCTATCGTGTCTCTCTTTCCCCGGCGGATCTGCGAATTCGCATCGACGAGCAGCTCCTTTGGCCCCACCGCGAGCCCATCCCGACAACCGTTCTACAGTAGTAGTGTCCTTCTGCTGGTACTGTTAAATCTTTAAAACATAAATAGACCGGAAATGTAAGGTTCATGAACTGCAAATCTGCTTTAATTTTGTTAGATATGTTAGTTTATTTGGTGTTTTCCAAGCCAATAAAATATTGGTTGACGCTAAATTTGTTGCTTCTAATGTTCTTATGAAGTTAATTCTTGTTGATTAACCAATTTAGTTGATATATTTTGAGGAATCACTGTACTAAAGTTCAATCCCACTATTATAGATGATTATCCAAACAAATATTTCAGCTAAACTTGATTTTAACTATACTTAATCTCATTTTCGAGTTGTTTTCAAGGAATGCTTGCATGACTGTACAAAAATTTGGCAAATTTTAACTGCCTATTTTGAGTTTGAAAAAACAAATAGACTGGAAAGGTTCACTTGTGTTATGAGGCAGTCTAAAATGCTTAAGAAATTATATATATTGATTCCTGACTTGACCATTGACAATATTCATTTTCATTTCAACTAATATTTGGTTTTTGTTTTCCTAATAAGAAAAGGGAAAGTTTGTTGTTCATAGATTCATCTTTGTTATTTTGCTTGGGTGAAGAGTGAGGAGAGTAATTTAGTGGTGAGTAGAGAAAATTTTGGCCGTGGAAAATTATGAGATAGGTGGGGAAAATGGGAGGATGAACTGATATTTTATTTTAGGTATACAAAGAATAAAATTCAATAGTTAAAGTAGGTGATTGGAGTACTTATTGTGAAGAGAGGATTGTGGCAATGACATAGTAGGAGCCAGAGGTTTGAAAGGTGAAATGAAAGGATGCAATTAGATACTCTCCCTCCATGCGATTGACCACTTTGCATAAGATTGTTGGATTTAGGAAGCAAGCAACGGAAGCAAAATAGGATCATTAAGCATTCTAATTCATTAATTTCGACTTCAAACTAAGCATGCTCATAAACTAAAACAAAGTTTCAATACTAATCTTTGAAGTACCTCTTGAATCACGATCTTTAGCTGCAATCTCCTTCTTCTTATGTAAACCACCACAAAATCTTCCCTACTATTCTCTTGGTGCCTTAGATTGAGTTGTGGGACTCAAAACAAGCTTGAATCGAAGGTAATTGGAGAGGAGGTTACTGGTTTTACACAATGAAAACACAAATTCTCAGCCTTCAGCAACGATTACTATTTCTTCATTCTATACAAAATTCCAGCTTTATATTGCATGACTTTCATGCAACGAACAGCCTTGCAGGAACCACAACTCATGCTTGAATAATTGAGTTGAAGAAGAATAGAATTATGTGTGAGCTACAATTTGAAAATAGAAAAATCCCACTTTTGGGATTTTTTCCATTTTCAAATTTCTTTTTTTTAAAAAAATTTTGATTTCCAAAATCAAAAGTTATTTCAAGAAATTGAAATTTAATTAATGTTACAAAATTAATTTAATAATTAATTTTCTAATAAAATTAATAAATTAATTAAAAATTTTAATTAATTTATTAATTTAATATCATATTAAATTAATTCGTCACCAATTCCATTGCCATGAATCTTTATATGAATTTTATATTTAAATCATATTTAAATATTAAATAATTCTCCAATTCTGTTTAATTCCAAAATTAAACGTGTAATTATATCACATATAATTACTAATTTCCTTAATTCTAATTTGAACGTTTCAAATCAACTTATCACGCTACTATAAGGATAATCCATTTGTGAGCTAGTAAGGGGATCTAGTTGACCTACAAATTATGGGCTCCAATGATTCGAGATTAATTGATTAAACTCTTTACACCGAATTAACCCCATTCGTTAACTATTGGGTCACTCCACTAAAGCCCATAGTTGCACTTCTCTCACTATAGATATATTGTGTCCACTCGATATAATCATGATTAGTAAGTTAACCCTTCACAAGATGTTCGTAATAATGGTTGGGTCAAAATGTCGTTTTATCCTCGAGATTATACCTCTTGTTCCTTAAGTCCCACTGATTCTTTAATGAATAATTGGTTTGTGATCCGATCATCAAACGTCCCTCTCGGCCCAATGAGAAGGTAGGACCTCTTGTTCAAAACTCAGAGTTAGCACGTAAGGGAACAACCTCTCTATTATCCCTGAAAGTGGGTAGAAGTGAATTCCATCTTGCACCCTATGTCCCCAGCTATCTACACAGTCTTACCCCTGGAATGGGAGGCTTATTGAGCCAGTGCTGTACCCTCATCTATGCAAATCTAAGGATAATACCGAATAAACAAGAGTTCATAGTTAGCTCAGGATTAAGGTCAAGTTACCTAGGTCATCGTTTTGAAATAGTCAGTCTTAAACAGTAAACAACGTTATATAGTAAGAGTGGCTTATTTCGTGGTACGATCTTGTGTAAACTCATTGCACAGGACGCCCCTACTCCTTATGTCATGACATGTACGAATTAGGATCACTTCGTCTGTAGCACTTTACAACACCTTATAACAACTACAGAGTGGGCAACATCGATAGTGTTACTAGAATAAGGTACCCAACCTTATTCATATACTATAGATCATTTTGACCATTTACTCGAACCTGATCCACTTTTATGTCTCCACACAAAGTTCAAGTACTTATATAATAGTCATAGATCTTTTAGTTTATTGGATTTATTTCTAAAATGAAATAAGCAATTGATATATTCAATAACAACTTTATTGAATTACAAAATGAGTTTATTGTTTACAAACCACGAGTTTTAGGACATAAAATCCAACAAACTCCCACTTCGACTAAAACTCCAGTGGTAACACACATATGGATATATAATACTGAGTTTTTTGAGTTTTACGGAGAAATACAATAAACTAGGGCATCACATACCCATGGTTTTCCTTTAGGTATCATATACCCATGGGTTTTTCTTCCACTTGGCCTAGGTTATATACCTCGTAGTCCTAGTCTTAATAGGAGATTCTCAAATACTTTAGTCGAGAGAATCATTGTAAACACATTAGTATACAATGGACTTCTTATTAAACTATATAGGGAATGCATCTTATTTTCACAACTCTTGTTTCTCGATAATGTCATCAAGACTTGATGACTTGAGTTTCCACTAAACCCAAATAATGGCTAGGTTGTCATACATTACTCCCACTACATTGAGGTACCCTCAACTCTTTGATTAAGATGTATTTGACCTGTCCAAACAACTTTTGTTTATAATGTCAACTCTTATTGATATATACTTGTTTTTATGGAAACTAAATAATACATGGTGATCTTGTATACTTTTCTATTAAAAATTTAGCATTTGTCAACATAAACACTTGATTTTCTTTTAGATGGAAAGTATACTACTTTTGGATTACCAACAAATAGGCATGCTATTTGAACGGTATTCTAATAATTAAGGTTTCGACACTAATATACGTGACGATCTCTTTCAGATTTCTGAACTATGTAAACATCTTTTACATATCATAAACAGCTTTTATGAGTTCTCCACATCTCATTTCGAGTTTCAAAAAATACCTTAAAATTTGGAATGTTGTTCACCACAATTAAGGCAACGAGGTGTAGAGAGTTTTCATTGAATTTCATATTCTATCAAAATAGCCCTAGAAATCTCAAACTCTCTATACTTTTTACTTTGATCCAAATCAAAGTATTTTGGATTTATTTTACCTAATAAGTTTTATATACCTTGAACCTTTCAAGTATTCTAAACTTATTACTTAGGTCAAATAACTCGTTGCCTTATTCATTTGTAGCCATTTAAATATCTGAATATTTGCAAATGACTTTTAACTTGATTGGTTCTAACAGAAGTTGCTTCATAGTAGAACAAATAAAACTTTTGCTAATGAACATTTCATTTATAACAAAGGTTTATACACAATATGTTTCTTACAAAAAGAAAAAAGAACTTTCATTACAATAATAAAAGTAAACAAGTTTATTTTCTGACAGTAACTGCATCTTCCACAAGTTGTTTTGAGAAATACTCCCTTGTTCAAAACTTGGAGTTTACAAGGAACTAGTTTCCTTGTCTTGCTTTCTCTACTATTTTCTTTGCAAGATATTGTGTGCAGTTTCTCTTCCAGTGCCCTTCTTCACTGTAGTGGAAACATTTTCCTTTATCTGCAGCATTTGCCTTGCTTTTTTTGCCAATAGGTTTCTTTTTCCTTTTCCCTTTGTTCTTCTTTACTGGAATACTCTTATTCTTTAAAGAAGAGGCAATATCAGGCTTTTGAGAAGACAATCCTCTTTTGTCAGTAGTAGTAACATTTATTTATGATTCCAGACCATTAGCCCTCATCATGGTCTGGTAACCCTATAGCTCATTGAGAAGCGTAGTCAAGTTATATTCTATTTTATTCATCAGTGCGTTCGTACAGAACTGCAAGAAACTCTTTAGAAGAGATTCAAGAATAAAACCAACTTGACTATTCTCATTAACGACAACACTGTTTACTTCTGCCACGTTGAAATGGACCATTATGTCTAGAACATGTCCTCTACAGAGGCCCCTTCTTTCATATGGCAGTTGTAAACGTATTTGATAGCATCATGCCTCAGGGAGAAGGAGGTTGTCCAAACATCCCACACAAAGATTCCATAATCTCCCTAGTAGTATTCATGCTTTCATGTTTCTTAGCCAATACATCAAATATGCTAGCAAGAATATAGGTACGAGTTTTCTCATTAGCCCTGATCCATCTATCATATGCATCCGAACATTTCGGTTTGCATTTGAGCGAAGAACGGGAGGACACTCCTCTGTTAAAACGAACCGTAGGTCATCCATCACCAATATAGTATTTAGGTTTGATTTCTGAAGGAGTAATATAACATGCAACAGAAGAAACCAAAATCAATAAGCACTCTAACTAAACTTAATTTGAGTTTTAAACATGCTACACAAGTGAAGTTCATAAGAGAGTTTATGCTGTGCAATACTTTTGAAGAACTCTCCACGAATTCAGTCAGATCTTCACAAATATGAGCTTGAACCTTCAAGTAGACCACCACCAAGGTCTTCTCTACTAAACTCAAGAAAGAATGTGTGGTGGAAACACTCAAATTGAACTGAATTTTGGAAGAACTTAGATGGGTTGTTAAGGGTTTTCAAACCAATAGTCTTTCTGTTAAAAACTTTAGAGATCTCTCCTAAATCTCAGCATGTAAGTTCAATATAAAGACTCCATTCATGCAAGAAGAAAGCCTGCATGTAGGATAACTCTGTTGGGATTGGTGTCCTAATTCTCCCAGAGTCTTGTAGTTTGTAAACTTTGTACACATTGTTATTAATAAAATAAGAGTTATTTTATTTGCATTTACTCATACCCAATAAACAAAGATCTGTGGTTATTATATGTAAACTTAAGCACGTATATGAGATATACAAGTGGATCATGCCTTAAGTAATAACCTAAAAGGTCGTAGTATAAGGATAAAGAAGGGATACCTTACCATGGTGACACTATGGATACGACCCGTTTTGTAGAGTTTTATAAGTGTTGTGAACTACTACAGATAGTCTGATCTAGACCATTCACGTGGAGACATGTGAGCGGGGGTGTCCTATACAAAGAGTTTGTATAAGACTGGACCACGAGATGATTAGTCTCTTTATATAACACTGTTGATAATTGAGACTTACATCTCACTAAACGACCATAGATGACATGATCTTAATTCTGAGTGTTTTGGGAACTCCTGTCTATGAGGGCAGTCCTTTGATTAGTATGGGTGAGAGTGGCCAGATTGCCAACTCAACAAGCCTATCTTTTTAGGGATTTGTCTGATAGGGGAGCTAGGAACTCAGTTACACAAGACGGAATTCACTCCTTCCTCGAAGTAGGGGATTGCTCCTTTAAGGGCTAATTCCGAGTCTTGAACATAGTGGCCACATCCTCTCTTTGAAGAGAGGACACAATCATAGTAGGACTATGACTTATTGTTCATTAGAGAAATCAATGGTACTTAAAGAGAGATATAACTACATAGGTAAAACGGTAAATTGGTCCATCTATACTTACGAGCGATCTGTGAAGGGTTATCGCATAGTTGATTGGTTGATATGGACACAGAAATATATCTATAATGAGAAGAGTGCAACTATCATTCTTTGTGGAGTGCCCAACAATTAACGGATGGTAGATCCCGTGACTAAAGAGTTTAGTCAGTTATTCACATACCGTTGGAGCTTCAAGTTACAGGTCCATAAGGTTCACTTGGTAGCTCAATGGATTCAAGTTGAAAATCAGTTCTTAGGGTTGATTTGAAGTGTTTAAATTAACAAGAGAAAATTTAATTATATATGATATAATTGGTGTGATATATGAGATACATCAAGTGGAGGAATTAATGTAAATATGATTTACATTAAGTGCTATAAAATAGAAAAAGAACTATGGTTTGTATGTTTCATGAGATGAAATATTAAAACTATAGGTTATAAATATAATATGATAAGTTAGTTATCATATTTATTTATAAAATAATTAATTCTTTGATAATTAATTCTTTTTCTCTAATAACCAATTTTGTGGAATGTTATTGGTAGTTTTATGGTAACCTTGAGATAAAAGAAAAATCTCATTTTCCTAAAATTAGAGAGTTGCCTCATTCGGAAAGAACTCACAGATAAGCTATCAAGTAAAGGAGTTTCACTAAGCAATGGCTGACAGAGACTAAACAATCGTGCAACTTTGACTATACGATAGTCATTCAGCTAATCGTAGCTAAACGATTGAGTGGCATCGTCTATAAGATAGTTTGCCATTTACTACACGATCGAGCACATCGTCTATACGATAGACAACTTCATATCTCCCACTTGATCGATCGTGTACTCGATCATAGACCCCCAGTCTCTTCCTCAAGCCAAGATCATATAGAGCCCACAATTCCTGGATTCTCACACCGAAAATACCAAGGTAACCATTGTGGTGGTGTCCTCACTCAGTTCGTGGATCGAGTTATACTTGATTGGGTTCGAGGAGCTGTTGATTGTGTTCGTGTTGTTCCAGTCGTTGCAGTTGAGCCTTGCTGTTCTTAGACGTTTTGGATTGATCGAGGGATTCGTGAAGAATGATTCTTCAAAGGTACGCATACTCTATCCCTTGATACTATGGTAGCATGCTATAATTTCGTTTTGTGCATGACTTGTTTGTTTCAGTTCTTAGACTGTAATTGATTGTGTTCACTTGAATGGAATTTGGAACGATCTCTTCCTCTACTCATGGAAATTCTCGTGTTTGATTTCCTTCAAATTCCTACTTGGGGTTATCATTCAAGAGGTAAGTGGAATTGGGTGATCTATTAAGTACAGACACAGATACAGTTACACGATAAGGATACGATCGGATATGACGATTCGTCAATTTCTAAAAAACTAAGATATGGATACATCTAAGGATACATAATTTTTATATATTTTTTTAATATATATATTTCTAAAAAAACGAAGATACTGATACATTGAAGTTACATTTTCTTTTTCTTAAAAAACACTAGAATATAGATAAATTTAGCATATAAGTTAATAACAATAGCACAAAATATAATATAAACACTGAAATATAATTTTAAAAAAAAAACATCTAAGATGTTGAAGTACAATAGCTAATAAAATGCAATAGAAAAGTGACTCATATTACAAAGAAGAAGAAGAAGATTAGAGGGAGAAGTATGAAGATAAATGGAGGATTTTTTATTGAATTGTTGAATATATCCAAATGGTTTATATTTTGGTGGACTTTGTGAGGACTCAAATGTGAAGATGAAGATTAGATGATTCTAGGGTTTGGTCTTTTATTTATTTATTTTTTAATTTTGGATTCGAGTAGTAAGCTTTTTAAATAGGTTGTCTAGTTTTAGATTGCGAAAAATTAGATGAGTTGCTTTTTTTTTTCTTTAAAAAAAGGTATGCATAGAAATAGATTCGTCAAATCGTGTGTCAGATACGTATCAGGGAAGTATCTGCAAGTATCAGTATCCGATACGTGTCTGATACGGATTATTTGCCTCACATGAAGTATCTGTGTTTCATAGTGGGTGATATATCACCCAATTTGAGTTTAGTGGATTTTTCCCAAAATTTGATGGAAAATCCGCTAACTCAATTAAAATTAGAAAAATGATTTTCTTTAAATAAAACAAATTTATTTAAATAATTTAGTTTTATAAAATTAATTCAAAATAATTAATTTAAATAAAACTAAATTTAATTTTTAATTAAACCTTTTAATTTAATTTAATTATTATTAATTTAATATCTTAATATTAAATTAATAAAACACCAATTCCTCCAATATGATTCAATTTCATGTTATTAATATTTGAATCATAATTTTAAATATTAATTGATTCTCCAATTTCGTTCAATTTTCGATAAAATTAAACATTTCAATTATATCGAATACAATTAATTGAAACCCTAAAAATTGAATTTGAACGTTTCAAACTCATAACCCTAGTTTAATCCAAACATACTCAATTTATTAATCTAATTTATGAGCTAGTAGAGGGACCTAATGAACCTACAGATCATGAGCTCCAACAATTTGTAATTAATTGGTTAAACTTTTTAAAACCGAATTAATCATTATTAGTTAACTATAAAGGCATACCATTATAGCTTGATAGTTGCACTCTTCTCACTGTAGATATATTTCTATCCATTTTAACCATAATCGGTAAGTCGATCCTTCACAGGTCGTTCGTATTTACAGCTGGGTCAAAATTACCGTTTTACCCCTATAAATGCATCTTCTTCCTTAAGCTCCCACTGACTCTCTATTGAACAACTGATTCATAATACCACTTATGAATCATGTCCCTTTCTACCACGAGAGGGTGGGGCCCCTTTGTTCAAGACCAAGAATCGACATTTAAGAGAACAACCTATCTGCTGACCCTAAGACAGGTATGAGTGAATTATATCTTGCAAGGCTATGTCCCTAGCTATCTATCCGATCTTATCTCAAAATGGGAGGCTTATTGAGCAGTACTATTTGACTACTCTCACCTATGCAGATCAAAGAATAATCCCGAATAAACAGGAGTTTCTAGTTATCTCAGGATTAAGATCGAGTTATTCTAGGTTATTTTAGTATGAAATAGTCAGTTTTAACATTAAACGGTTGTTATAAAGAAAAGTGACTATTTCGAAGTCTAGTCTTTATGCAAACTCATTGCATAGGATGTCCCCACTCACATGTCTCTACATGAATGATCTGTAAATCACATCATTTGTATCAACATACAAAATGGGCCGCATCCAATAGTGTTACCAAGATGAGATACCCAATTTCATCCATATACTTATAGATCATTTACGCTATATACTATAACTTGTTCCTATGTATGTCACTTCATAAAGCTCAAATATTCATACTATAGCCATGGATTTGTTTATTGGATTTTCATAATAGAATGTAATATCAACAACTTTATTGAATAAGATCCTCAATAATATTTTATTGATAAATAGAATGTTTAACATGAATTATAAACTGCGAGTTTTTAGGACATCCCCAACAGTTTTCACATAGCATAGTTATCCCCGGTAAGTGTATCAGAAGCCAATAGTTGTACTAAAGAACTCGCCATTATGAAAATATAAACAAATTTTATTAAAGAATTGCTTTTAAACCCAATCATGTTTTAGCAAAGTAATAATGTACCCAAAATTCTCATTATTTTTGCAACGATACTATAGTAAGATATTCTTGACTAAATACTATCCCCAGAATAACTCATATTCCGATATTCATTTAGCTACTATTTTTTGTCAGAATTTACTAACACTTTAGTAATTCCATAAGTGTAACCCTCGATTTTCAGATCTTAGAGGTCGGCCCCAACGATGCTACCGAATTGGAAAGTCAAAGTTAAAAATAACCTAAGAAATCCTATCCATTTCTAGAGTTTGAGTTGTTCTGAATTTACAACCTTCCAAGGGAATAGCCGTCATTAAACAACTAATGAGGCCGACTTAAAGATGACAAGCAGTGCAAAAATCGGAATCTCATGGTCCAAACAAACGGAAGAGGTCGCATGACCCGTTGACACACATCCTTCACCCACTTACTATGAACTACTTCCCCCATTCACCTTGATACTGACCCATACAAACACTTTCCGAATGGAGGTTACTCCCAAGGTGACACGAAGCGTCATATGAATCTCACGGTGTGAACTTTCTAGGGACGTGAGAGTTGAAATCAATGTATCGTATATTTGATTTTACATCGAACAACTTCCCCTCATTCGCTTTGATATTGACTCGTGCAAACACTTTCCGAATGGAGGTCACTCCTAAGGTGACACGAAGCGTCGCATGAATCTCACTGTGTGAAACTCTTAGGACGTGAGAATGAAAATCAAAATATCACTTTGATTTTGCTGTGAATAACCTAATATATTTACCATGATTTTGATTCATGTACTCACTTTCCGAATGGAGGTCACTCCCAGGATGACATGAAGCGAAACTTGGATCAAGATTGTGAACTCTTAGGGACATGAGGGCTAAAAATGACATATCGTATATGTTATTAATCTCTCACTGAAGAATTCTAAATTCCTACTGAAGTGTTCTAATAACATATCATATATGCTGTTAAACTCCCACTGAAGTGTCCTAACATTTGTTTGGCTATATCTTTACTCAGGTTTTTTTTCAATTAATTAAACAACCTAAGTCTAGGTTTTTATCCAAGTATAACGTTTATATTTGGATTTAACCAACGATGTCTAGGTGATAAACTAGTTTTAAAACCTCACACCGCTCATGTATTGTTCATAAAACTGGTTAACAACACTCAATTATTCGACCATAATCTCCAGGTAGAAGGTGTTCTGTAGACCATCAACTTAAATACCTCCAACTTTAGATAGGATTATATACCGGTTGAGTTTGTAACCATATTTTACAGGATGTCGACCTATTTTAACTATTAAAATAGGTGATTAACCTGCGTGAGCATGCAACTTATCTTTGTTATGGATTTTAAATGTCTAACTCAATGTTATAACAACTTACAAAATTTTAGACATGCTAAGCATCCATAACATACATCAAAGGCATTCAACATTTAATATAACATTTATATTAAAACATATGAAACCCTATACATGCATACTATATATTATAACACTTTATAACATACTTTCAATGCATATAACATGCTTCCTATGGTAGAATTTAAATTTACATAGCATACTTTATACACATACAAGATTTATTTAATTATAACATACATCACATGAAAAAATAATTAAACACAAACTGATATGGTTTTTGTTTTGACATTTTTAAGCAAGAAAAGGCCTAAATATTACAAAAACCAGCAAAAAACCGGTTCCAAAATACTTTTGGATTGCTCGAATTGCCTTAAACCGAACTCGAACCTATCAAACCGGACCTCCGATGCCCAAAACTGTGCTGAACCAAGAAAAAACTATCGAGTACCATCAAGCATCGAGTATGTCATCAAGCATCGAGTATGCCCTTAAGCACTATCATGCATTGAATATTTCACTAAATACCAGCACCGGGCAAAAACCATTGAGTACGCCTTCAAGTACCATCATGTATCGAGTATTTCACTAAATACCATTGAGTTTGAGCATCGAGTATCATCGAGTATGGTATCATGCATCGAGTATTTCACAGAATACCATCGAGTATGAACATTGAGTACCATCGAGTATGGTATCATGCATCGAGTATTTCACAAAATACCATCGAGTTGCTCATCAAGTATGGCATCGAGCATCGAGTTTTGAAGCATCAAGCATCGAGTTTTGGAGCATCGAGCATCGAGTATTAGGCAATGGCTGAAACTCTAGTTCCTATTGCTCGACCTTCTTCACTTCTTTCTTCAATTACAACCTAATTGCAACTTTAATGACTCCATATGAATTACAGACACTTAAGCGCACATTAAGGCCCATCAAACAAGAGCCAATTATACGAATTACAACATAATTGAAGAGAAAACAATATCAAAACTCGAAAAACCATATCAGTCCATCATTTTCATACAACTTATGAAAAAACACCCACCAAGCAAAAGATAAACCGAATTGAATACTTAAATGATGCTCTGATACCAATTGTTGGATTCAGGAAGCAAAACATAATCATTAATCATTCTAATTCATTAATTTTGGCTTCAAACTAAGCATGCTTATAAACTAAAATAGAGTTTCAACACTAACCTTTGAAGTACCTCTTAAATCACGATCTTTAGCTGCAATTTTCTTCTTCTTTGGATGTAAACCACCACAAGGTCTTCCCTACTATTCTCTTGATGCCTTAGATTGAGTTGTGAGACTCAAAACAAGCTTGAATCGAAGGGAATCGAAGCGGAGGTTATTGGTTTTACACAGTGTGAAGAACACTTCTTCAAAACACAAATTCTCAGCCTTCAGCAACAATTGCTATCTCTTCATTCCACTTAAAATTCCAGCTTTATATTGCATAATTTTCATGCAACTAACAACCTTGCATGAATCACAACTCATGCTTGAATAATTGAGTTGAAGAAGAATGAAATTATATGTGAGCTGTTACAATTTGAAAGTGGAAAAATCCCACTTTTCGGGTTTTTTTCCATTTTCAAATTTCTTTTGAATTTTTTTTTTAATTTTGATTTCTAAAATCAAAAGTTATTTCAATTGATAAATTGAAATTTAATTAATTTTACAAAATTAATTTTCTAATAAATAAATTAATTAATTAAACAATTTTATTAATTTAATATCAAATATCAAATTAATTCGTCACCAATTCTATTGCCATGAATTTTTATTCATGAATTTAATATTTAAATCATATTTAAATAATTAAACGATTCTCCAATTCCGTTTAATTCTGAAATTAAAAGTGTAATTATATCACATATAATTACTAATTCCTTTAATTCTAATCTGAACATTTCAAATCAACTTATCACGTTACTCTAAGGCTAATTCGTTTGTGAGCTAGTAGAGGGATCTAGTGGACCTACAGATCATGGACTCCAACGATTCAGGATTAATTGGCTAAACTCTTTACACCGAATTAACCCTCATTCATTAACTACTGGGCCACTCCACTAAAACTCGTAGTTGCACTCCTCTCACTGTAGATATATTGTGTCCACTCGATATAACCATGATTAGTAAGTTAACCCTTCACAGGCTGTTGGTAATAACGGCTGGGTCAAAAGGCTGTTTTACCCTCAAGATTACCTCTTGTTCCTTGAGTCCCACTGATCTTCTAATGAACAATTGGTTTGTGATCTGATCATCAAACCAAGTCTTCTCGGACCAATGAGAGGGTTGGGCCCCTTGTTCAAGACCTAGAGTCAACACTTAAGCGAACAACCTCTCTACCATCCCTGAAAACCGGTAGGAGTGAATTTCATCTTGCACCCTATGTCCCCAACTATCTACCCGGTCTTACCCCTGAAATGGGAGGCTTATTGAGTGGTGTTGTTGAGCCAACCCTCACTTATGCAAATCTAAGGATAATACCGAATAAAAAGAAGTTCATAGTTAGCTCAGGATTAAAGTCAAGTTAACAAGGTCATTGTTTTTTAAATAGTCCGTCTTAAACAGTAAGTAACATTATAAAGTAAGAGTGACTTATTTTGTGGTCCGATCTTGTGCAAACTCATTATACAGGACACCCTCACTTCTCATGTCATGACATGTACGAATTAGGATCACTTTATCTGTAGCACTTTATAACTCCTTGTAACAATTATAGAGTGGGCCGCAACCGATAGTGCTACCAGAATAAGACACCCAACCTTATTCATATACTATAAATCATTTTGACTATTTACTCGAACCTGATCCACTTTTATGTTTCCACGTAAAGTTCAAATAATCATATAATAGTTATGGATCCTTTAGTTTATTGAATTTATTTCTAAAACGAAATAAGCAATTCATATATTCAATGACAACTTTATTTAATTACATAATGAGTTTATTATTTACAAACCACAAGTTTTAGGATATAAAACCCAATAAAGATATAATTAGAATTCGAATTTAATCTTATATTGTTTAAATTACTTGTCTAGATGAACCATGTCCACTCCACGTCTATCAAATTTACTTGGGAAATAGTTTCTTTTTTTCTTTTTTAATCATTGTAGCTCTAAAAAAGTTAGGAACCTAAGATAATTGATAATTCAAGTAAGATAGATACTTTATTAACTAATACTAGTTGCTTTATTCCTCTATCAATTAATATTTGTTCTTCTTTCTCCTAATGTTGGTTTCCTGTGTTGGTTTTGGTTAGTTCTCCAAATCTTGTGTGTTGTTTATGAATGAGATTAGGCTATGCTAGTATTTGACTATAATAGAATTTTGAACTTCTGCGTGGGAATTGAAGAAATATTTGGGGGGGAAGGGTCAGAATGGTTACAAATTATGCATGTATATATATATGTATGTTATGAATGATTGCAAATAAAAGTGATGGATATGAATGGATCCTAATCCATGTTTTGCTCTTACACCATTTTTCTGCTCAAAACACAAGAAAGAAACTTAAAAGTGCTTTCTTTCCTTTCCATTTTTTTCTTCTCTCTCTTTTTCTCTTCCCTTTTCTTTTCTCTCTGTTCAGTTTCTTCTTGTTTCTTTCCTTTTTTCCCTTTCCCTTTCCCTCTCTCTTTCTTTTTAATCCCCATTCATGCCATAGGTAAACACTCTTTCTCACACATCCCTCTTTTTTCCCTTTCTCTCTCACAACCTCTGTTATTGTTTAGTTCAAAAAAAGAAAAACAAGGGGAACGATTTTATTGTTAACTCTCAATTTCCTTTCTTTTTCTATTCTTTTTTGGGAGTGGTGTTAAATTAGTTTTAGAAATTTTAATTTTTATAGCTTCATGATCTGTACTTTGTTGCTCATCTTTCATTTGTTGTTTTCTTCTGATTCCTTCAAAGTACTTTACTTTTTCCTTTGTCTCTACTCCCCATCTCATCATCATTCATAAAATACATACATAGTGCAGGTGGTAGCAGCAGAGGCCAACGCTAGGGAAGGGGAGAAGATGTAGTACATCCTCTTAAGTATGTGTTTACTAAAGATATTTTTGGTTATGCACTCGGTTGCATTTTTCAAAGGTGCTCTTAATATCAATTTTCTTTAGGATGAGTTTAGCATATATTTTAACCATTTCCATTTTTGTTTCATCAAGACTTCAAGGAGACAACTCTTTAAAAGATACCCATTGTTCTTTCAGCCTTAAACCAGATTACCCATAGCTTGAACAGGTTGGATTTGCAAGTTTGAATTTGTTCGAACAATTTCCAGCAATGTTTTCCTTCTTTTGGTGCATTCTGGTATGGACTCACTCCTTTTTTTCTCTTTAGTTTTGAGTTACCCATCTCGTAATAGTTTCAAATCTATAGGTTTAGGCCCTTCAAACTCCGGCAAACACTTTGATTCTATTTGGTGAAGTTAGGTAAGTGTTGGTACGTCTTGCCCCTTTCGCAAACATTTGAAGTGTTGTAGCTTAAGTTCTAACCTTTAGGAACCTTTTGTTTGCAGTTTCAAACTAATTTGATCACATCTAATTACCAACCAACAATCATTTAGGCTCGTTGGTGAATTTATGTAGGTAACAAGTTTTAGGCTCTTTAAACTCAATTAAAGTGTTTGATGTTGTTGTGGTGTTTAACATGAATGGAGTGTTTTGATGTATCCTGCGTTGATAGGTGTTTAACAAGGCTGTTGAGTTTCGAGCTTTTTAAGTTTGTATCTTGAACAATTTTTTTGATACATAATCCATTAGCTCCACTTTGTATTTCAATTATTGATTTTAAATGTAGAGCTATTCTTCAACAAGTTGATCTATATTTTCTTGGAGGCATTCTTTAGATTTAAAGTCCTTGGTTTTAATATTCTTCTCTTTTTGTTTGTAGATTTCAATGAGTTGAGGATAATATTTGATGAAGCTTTGATTTGGAGTTACCTAAAAATGTTTTGGTGCTTAAAGGAGGGTGTAATCTCTCTTTCTTATTATTACATATGCTTTGTGTGTTACGATAAGAATCATAAATAATTTTTTTGTTATTAAGTATATTATGTCCGAATGAGTTTTATTCACTTGTTGGGAGAGATATTTTGTAACTTTTGAATTGTTCACGAGGTTGTTAATGTTGTGATATTGAAAGTATTAATATAGAATTGTAATTTTGGAATTATTCATATAAATGAAGTTTAGTAACCTTTTAAACATAAAATTGTGGATATATATTATTTGTTTATATGGTTGAAAAGATCGAAAATGTGTGTATTGTTTATTTGGTTGATGAATATTGTTTGTCTTATATATATCAATGTGATTGTTAGACATCAAATCAGGAGCAATTATATAGGTAATTTCTAATAGTATAATTTTCTCTTTTATTTTTTTTTAAAAACAAACTTGACAAGTAAAAAATGTCAAGTATTAATGAAGTTGTCAGTTTTTGGGTATCAAGAAGAAATTACATTTGTTAACTAAAAACTGTCAAGTTATGAAAACCTTGATTAATAATAAATGTCAAGAATTTTAGATACTTGACACTTAAAATAAGTCAACAGATCTCATATACTTGACAGTTATAACATATCAAATAAATTACAGCTTGGTGCTTCTAGCCAATCATCTTATTCTTGACAGTAAAAAAAGTCAAGTAACACTGATACTTGACTACAAAAAAATGTCAAATAATACTGTTGTTGTAGTAGTGTATGAAGCAAGAAGTACCATAGATCTTGAGATGTTCCTCTGTGTGAAGCAAGAAGTACCATAGATCCTGAAATGTTCCTCTAAGTCATCTTGAAGCTTTAATCGTTACTTGAGAAGAGATTCTCAAACTTTGGGGAAGTCTAAGATCATCAATGAAGTGGTTTCATTTAAAGATGGAAAGATTGAAGTTATCTTTGAGACAAAGTTTCATTACTTAAGGGGCCTAAATTTTCATTCACGGAGATAGGTTGTTCACGTATCACTATAAAAGCCTTGTATTTACAGATAAGTATAGCGTTGTAATTGCTTAATTGTTCATTAGTGAAAATATCTTTCTATGAGCACACTATCCTCAAACGTACGTAGGTGGTATTGCACCAAATTGGATTACCAAACTCTGTGTTTTTTCCTTGCTTTATTTTCTGTGTCAGATAACCTTTCCTTTCAGTAGATTTTTTCATTAAATTCATATACCAAAAAAAAAGTTTATATATCTTTATGTGAACAAATCTAAATACATACATGCAAAAAAAAAAAAAAAAGCATTGACATATATGTGAACCATACCTGTTATCGTCTTTCTCCTTTAATCTCATGCCACTAATTTTCTATTTTTTCGTTTATAATTCTTTCGCTAACCCTAACCACAAAATTTACTTCCCGTATGTTCAACAACACATAAGTACACACAAGCTTTTCCTTCCACGAATTTAATGGAAAAAAGCCATCAAATGTTGTTTAAAACAAACTTGAAACTTTGAGGGTTAAAATAAAACAAATCCCGTAGTTGAAGGTATTTTTTATAATTTAAGCCTTGTTTTTATTTCAAATATCATAATATATTCTTTCATTTGTTCCAAGTGAAAGTCGTTCTCATCATCACAACCAAAAATATATTCAAATTGCAAATGAGGCAATGGATGAATGGAAGTGTAAACACCAATGAGACAAGTGATAAAATAAAGTCAAACTCTCAGAATAGCCAAGAATCTTTAACAAGAGCCTTTACTAAAATTATTTAATACAATTTTTATTTAGATTTTTCACTCAATACTGACCATCCCTGAAAATTCTTAGCATTCACCTTAGAGCTGTAGATATATTGTTAAGGTCCCAACCACCATTGGACCTCTTAAGAAGCATTTTTCAGAACCCACTCCACTAATGTGGAAACACCAAATCCAGTTGCAACACTCTTCTT
Organism: Benincasa hispida; assembly: GCF_009727055.1. Lineage (NCBI taxonomy): Eukaryota > Viridiplantae > Streptophyta > Magnoliopsida > Cucurbitales > Cucurbitaceae > Benincasa > Benincasa hispida. Next base: position 42,493,558 of record NC_052354.1, on the reverse strand, counting down.
GGTATTCCAAACTGGGCCAGCAATGTCAAGGGACATTCTCATTAACAAACTACAATTACATATTTCCAAGTTTTAGAATTTCAGTGTATAAATCTATCCAAAAGATAAAACTTCTCCCTTTTAAACAATTAAAGAAATAAGAAGAAAATATCCACCTGCTTTAGAAACAGAGCTGCTGTTATAGCACCTCCTTGACCAGGACCAGTGTTCATCATATCAGCAACACCTGACTTCATAGACTCCCAATAACTTTCCTCTAATGGCAACCTCCATAATTTTTCACCACTCCTCTCCGCAGCAGCAAATACCTCTTTTGCTAGGTCTTCATTCGGTGTAAAAGCACCTAGAAACAAAAATGAAGTAGGTAAGAATCATATTATTCTGTTATTGATCCATAGAAGTCTTTTTTGTAGTATCAGTTTTCTTGTTCATTCATGTGTTCTAACTTTAAATAGTTGCCCACCCACACCATTCAAAGGGAATGGGAAGATAAAACTCTTCTTTTCACAATCAAAGTGTCTTTAATGTTAAGCATTTTGTTCACTCAACGTTATATTTCAAACTCTATTTTCGACTTTGTTTTAATCCATTGTTGAGGATCCCACATTATAAAGATGAAGAGACCTCACAACCTTTATAAGATAAATTAGTTACTCCTCTATTTCCAATTAGTTTTGTGATGGAACACAAGTTTATCTAATATCATTGCTCTTAACAACTCACATAAAACCTAGTTTTATGTTACTATCTCCAAATTGAATGAAGCATAAGATGCTAATGGAGTCATACCTGCAACTGAAGGCCCAAGAGCAATTATACAAGCACCAGTTAGAGTAGCTAAGTCAATAATCTGCCAAACAATTTGATATTGCATTTGATCCAATTCTCAAAACTATTAGCAATGATGTATCTAACTCATTAAATTTCTAAATACTAAGTAATTACTATTTATTTACCTTATCAACCCCCAACTTACAAGTGTATATCAATGCATCAGCAAGGCAAAGTCTGCCTTCAGCATCAGTGTTATCACCTGAAAATTGGTCACATTAAAAGGTAATAATTTTAATAGGTAGACTATGATTGTAATGAAAGGGAAAGGAGATAGAAAAATATATTTTGGTTTATACAACACCTTTTTATGAAAATATAATAAACCTTCAACACAAACATCAATTATTAGAACGATTCAAATGATAATATCACTAGGTCTCATGCTAGTTGTACTTATCATGTTCTCACAGGCAGCAACAACAAAATGAATCTGTTTGGGAACAACAAACAAAGCTCACGTTAGACCTATTAGCTAATTCATTTAAAACTTAACCACATGGAAAGGTGTGATAGATCTAATAATATTTTACCTCTATACCAAGAGGTTTAATTTCAGCAACGGCTTTGGCTGCACCAAAAATTGCTGCTACACCTCCCATGTCCTTTTTCATTGTTTCAATGTTACTGTTGGCTCCTGTTTTAACGTTGTAGCCACCACTATTGGAGAAGAGAAATCATAGAGTTACTCAACCATTTGTGTTGAAAGCGTAGAAAAAATACTTTTGAAGTGCTTCTAACAAATCAACTTATGGGATTTTGAGTAAAGAAACATTTTTATGTCATTCTCAAACATGATAATCTTTGGGTGAACATGCTTTTTGTCATAATAAAAGTGATATTAACCATGCTATAAGAGTGGTTAAAAGCACTCTTAAATATAGTTAGATATCCATTTATTATCTTGTTGATTAGCATTTGCAAAGGAAAGTTATCATTGTGGTATATGTATAATCACCTGTCAAAGGTAATTCCTTTGCCAGCTAGACCCAATTTGGCTGATACAGGTCCTCTAGGAGGTTTGTTACACAAGTGAATAAACTTGGGAGGATTTACAGTGGCAGCTGCAGTCACACCAAGATAAGACCCCATCTTCATTTCTATGATTTCTTCTTCATTGAAAATTCTTGCAGAAAGAACATCATTGTACTTTTGGGTAATCTTTAAAACCTCAGCTGCCAATTCCCTTAATCATATGAATGTAATTTCTCAAAGTCAGTACCATATGTATGATTACAAGCTATGACATGCTATATCCAAGTTGAAACTCATTATTAGATCAAGGGTACAAATACAAAAAGTTAAAGGTGTTGTTGAGACTATTGTCCATTAGCAAGAAAGTAAATGACATATAAAAATAAAACATAAAAAGGGGGGAACCTGGTGTAAGTATATTTACTGGTGAATTTACAAGTTCCCTTCCAAAAACTATCCCAGAACTGACATCTTGTTCATATTTTAACTTCTTGTCTATAGAAGGTCCAGATCCAAGACTAAGAACATCCATAGATTGAAGTACGGTCATTTTGGGGTCTGATCTATATCTATTGTCATAAAATATTCCAATGACAATCCCTATGATGCAGAGAAAACTTAGTGTCAAATAGGACATAAGCAAACTGTACACTTAGTACTCAAGAACTAAGGTGTGTTTGTAGCTACTTTTTAATGGTATTTTTGAGTAAGTACATAGTTTAAAGATTAAAGAACATATACCTTAGTGCAATGACTGAAGAAATTTCAGGCTTCGATTCATCTGAAAGGTCTTCTGAGAAGGCAAGTGCTACAGCAACCGAAACTGCCCTAGATGTCTTTGTAGTTGCTGCAATGGCCTCACCTAGACCAACAAAGGCTGTTGCACTAGAAGCTGACTTGCCAAGCCCAAATAAACCAACCCTCTTAAAGCTCAAGCCATAAACTCTTGAAACAACAGATTGGCCTTTTCCAGAGAAATCTTCCTCTGAGGAAGCTTGAGCCAACAATCCACCCAAGATTGCATCCAACTTATGCAAAAGTGGATTCTTGAAGTTGGAGTTTTCATCTCTAACCACATCTTTCTCTGTCACACCCACAGCAAGCAAGTCTCCACTCCATTCCAACACAACAATGTCTTTTGCGGTAAAAGTTATCTTTGAGACATTTTAACATACAGGTAACATATTCTATTAGTACTTCATGACAAACATATGAGCACTTTAAAGATGAAAAAAGAATGTAGTAAATTCTGGTGCGTTTGAGATAACTCTTGCTTAGAGCATACAAAAGTTTATAGCGATTGGACCTTGAAAGTACTTTTCAAAATTTTCAAGTAAATTTTTTTCTTAAAAGTATTTGAAAAGTGATTTAAGGAAAATTATTTAACTAGTGCTTCGAAGAATTTTTTCAATAATGGCTTCTTTTAGAAAGCGGTACTATTCTTAAAAAAAAGAAAAAAATGACTAAAACAATGGAATCAGAGTCAAGTGTTTAATAATTACTATCAATAATAAAGTTCAACTTATAAAATGCAAAATAGTTTTTCTCTCTACATGCAAAAAGGACAAATTGTCCAAATAAAACCCATTTACATTGAATATGTGTACGATGCATATAGTAAGAAATTATGTTACAAGGATTTGTATATTTGTATAAAAAAAAATTGAGTGGCTCATAAAAAGGGAAAAAAACTAGATAAGATATATAAAAAAAAAGAAAGTTTACGAAGACAAAATAGGAATGGTTAGAAGATCTAATGACGAAAAGGTAATGTAAAACTAAATAAAGAAAAAAAGGAACAAAATGTATGCACAAAACACAAAGGAAATAATTTTGAGAGAAAAATAGGCATTAGGAAAAGATTTGAGGGCAACGGAAAGTTAAAAATTCTCCTCTCTTAATTCCTTATAATATAGTATAGAGGATAAGATAAGTTTTATCAAAAGATATAACGACAAAAAGGAAAGTTAAAAGTTCTCCTCTTGTAGTCACTTTAATTTAATATAGTATATAGATATGAATTATATTCTTTTCACATTTTAATAAGTTCAAGGCCACATAATTTTCTTTTTAACTTTTCATTAAAAGAATTTCATATCAACCGTCTTATTTAGATATTTAAACATCTTTACAACTAAAAACTCGAAAGTACGTAAAAAAGGTCGTGAATCAAAACGAATTAATGATGTATGTACGTTTAACCCTATCAAAAAGGTCAAACAAGTAAAAGAGCTTTCAAAATTACAATGAGAAGAAATGCAAAAACAAGAAATAGATGAACACATAAAATTCGGTATGTCCTACAAATCTTAGGGGCATTGCTTGGACCGGGACCAAGAGTTGGAGGAATTATGTTGGCCATGGAAGCTCAATTCCTTCAACAAAAGAAGAGAGCAAAAGGAGGAAAATGAGCAATAAAAATGGCTAAATCTCAAAGGAAGAAGAAGAAGAAAGTGAATGTTGTGGCTTTGGTGTAGAAGCCAACACTTATTTATAGTGAGCCAATAAGCAAAGAAGAAGAGATCAATTTGCCAAATAGTTTTTTTAGCCGTTTGAAAAGAAGATTTTTATTAATAAATTGACATAGAGTTAATTTTAATTCAATGAAAATAAATAAATAAAATTTTTATGTATTAACATTATTTTATTGCTTTCCAGTATAGAAATTTAAATAAGAGTGAGAGCAAGAGAAAAGACTTAAAAGAGGGTTAAATATGTTAGGGAGTGAGAAATTACATAGATAAAAATCAGTCTGATGGGTAAAAACATAGTCTATTATTATTATTATTATTTGAAAATTAGGTTTGTTTTCTCACCATTTAATTGTAGGTAATTTTCTATTTACCTAAAAAAATACTAATTTTGAATCATAAGAAAAATTTTAAAAAACTAATGAAATCAAGATTTTAAATGCTAATTTGTTTTTTCTTTAGTTTTCAAGACTTGGTTTACATTTTGAAAACATTTTTTTAGAAAATCAATAATATAACAAGAAAATTATTGATAAAAATAGTATTTGGTTTTTTTTTGAGATTGTTGTAGCTTTTAAAATAATTGTTGACACAACTATGCTTTTTGTAAAATTAACTTTAATATGAAACGTATTAATGTTTTGGACCGATAGATTTCAATTTTATACTTAAACAAATTAGTTGCATGTGTTTGGTAAATAAATATTAAATTACAATAACTAAAAGACACTTAATATTAAAAAAAAATTAAGATTTTGTTATAATAACTCATTTTTCTCACAAAATCAACACTAAACACAAACTTTATATGTTTAATTATCGAAAATAAAAAACTAAAAACTAAATGATTATCAAATAAAATTTTAATGTAGGTTGTGTGACATGAAATAATAGATTAATTAGGTAAAAAAAAAACGTTTTTTAGTCTTTCAGTTTTGAGTATAGTTTTCACTTTTACCCTTGAATTTTGAATTAAATTTTCTTTTTATTCTTAAATTTTTATATTTTACACATTCTACTCCTTTGAAAACTGATACTCGCTTTTGATTATTGACTTTAAGTTTCAATTAATTTTTTTTTTTAGATTTGGCAAAGTTTCAATTAATTAATTTAAAATAATTATGATGTGATTTTTAATTAATTTTAATAATATTCAAAAATTAATAAAACTAATTAATAATTATACATAATTTAATTATTTAAATTAGTTAATAGAAAATTGACACAAATGACTAAAAGTGGGCATTAGTGAAAGCTCGACAATAAAAATGTAAAATAAGCTAATAGACTAAATGGAAACTAAACTTAAAATTAAATAAAAAAAAATATGCAACAATTCGAAACCAAATGACCAAATGAAAACTAAACATGTATTCAATGTGTAATATTTTGAAAGTATATTCAAAATTTAGAGACCAAAAATTTATTTTCCATATAAATAGGATAAAATAAAATAAAATAAAATATAGCTTTAATCTTTTGAATTTATCTGATCATTTCTAAATGTTTTTACAAGTTTTGAAGTTTTCTGCTTTAATTAGGCTCTTTGAGTTTTGATAAGTTCCAAATTCAATGTTGTGCTTCAAACCTAATTTGTATAATATTTTCAAAATTTGTATTGTTTAATGTTTCAAAATGTCACTGTTTATAAGTGATAGATGTCTATAAGTATCTATTACTGATAGATAATGATATTTTGCTATATTTGAAAATATTTCTAGCAATTTTGTTATATAAATCAATTACCCTATTTCCATCCCCTCTAACAAGCCTCAAAATAATATTGAAAAATAAAAAAACTTAGGTTAAAATAACATTTTGAACTTTGAACTTTAAAGTTTATTCAATTTACGTCTTGATATATTTAATAAATCTTAAATTTAGTCTCTATATTTGTTTATAGTTGATGTTCTTCTTCTTTTTTATTTTTTAATCTATAAGAATTTTCACTATAAATTTTGATAATATATAGGCAATTTCAAAAAAAAAAAAAATCATAATAATTGTGAGGAATTAAATTTAATATTAAATCTCTAACTATAAGATGAAAATAGTATTTTAACCAAAATTTTAGGAAGGCATGTGATTAAAATATTGAACGATAGGGATGGAAATTAGAAATGCAAAACAAACATGGATCACCGAAAATTTCATGGCATAATTAATGAAAAGGAAAATTGTGGATACATAGTTTATATTCATCTTTATCTTGCTTGCCACGTGGATAGAACATGTATGGGGACCCACTACTTTTGTATTTGATTCACGTTAAACGTTTTTATTTACCAAAATAAATGTGTTAATTTGTTAGTTCTTGGAATTAATTCTAGATCTAAAAATGTTTTTCTTCACCTTTTTAAAAATTTCTTTTAAGCAACTTCTACAGAAAATTCCTAGCTTCTCATCCTCACAAATCTTCTCTTGTTTTTGGTTACTCTTCACGTTTCTGAGCTAATTTTCCAATTGATTCCAATACGTTCTTCGACAAGTGCATGTCAGAATCCGAATGATGTGTGAACCTAAGAGAGCAACCGACTTCTTACGATATAGCACTAAGGGCGTGTCGTTCTTGCTTTCAACGTTGTAGATTTATCCACGACACAACAGTTTCATCTCGAATAATAGCTAGATCTCTCGTATCAAGATTGCTTCCATAAATTTTAAAATCCATTTTAAAATTTTGAAAAAAAAAAAAAGCTTTTAAGTTTCTATTTTAAAATTTCATTAAGAATTCAAATATATTTCAGGAAATGATGAAAAATATACCAAAGATAAAAAAACAAAGTACAATATTGAGAATAAAAAAGTCATTATCAACATGATTTTTACTTAAAATATGCCTTTCGTTTTCTTTTCTCCACTCTTCTATGGCTTGATTATATTTGTTGGCAACGTTTAAGACAAATATCATTACACGAGTGGATTTACTATTATTCTTGTACGGCCAACTCTTAAATTATTCCTCCCCAACTTTTGATTTCCTTTTGTATTTTGCACTCAATTAATGTGATGATTTTTTTTTAATTATAATTTAAGTAAAAATGATCTCAAGGGCTAGTTTATCTCTTTAGAAACAATTTGTAACAAACGTGTAATTAAAATCTACATGCTATATAAGTAGATCTACTTCAAATTTACATGTACCAAAAATAGAAAAGAAATCTAAAAAGAGAGCTCTTATCTTCTTGTAGTCTTCATCTTCTTCTACTCTTTCATCTTCTGGTAATGCATGCTTGAAATCATCTTTTAACCTAGTAAAATCATCATAAAAAGAAAAGAGAATTAGAGAGAGTTGATAGAAAATTTCATACCTCGATTTAGAGAGAGAGGAACTTCCTTTTAGCAAAATAATCTCTCATCAGAATATCTCATCTACAACGTAGAGAATATCTCATCTCATTAGAATAATCTCCACGTGTTCTTCATTCAACTCATTAAAGTGGTTGTTTCTCAACCTTTTCTTTCATCAACCTCTCCTATTCATATTGGATCGGATTTCTTCATTCAATTTTGGGTCTGAAATTAAATAAAAGCCCAACAAATGGTATGAGGGCATAAGATTATCAAGAAGGTAATTCTTGAAGAATCAAGAAATCAAGATTGGGTGCAGTCATGACATTAGCAAGGTTTGAAGTAGAGAAATTCGATAGGAAGAGTGATTTTGGCTTGTGGAAAGCCAAAATTAGAGCCATCCTTAGTAAAAAAAAAGGCTATTTGTCTACTAACCAAATACAGTCACGCTCAAGAAAAGGAAGATTGGTACTTTAGTTCTAAATTTGAGTGATAACGTTTTGAGTTAAGTCCTTGATCAAGAGACAACCTACAGGATTTGGACTAAGCTAGAAGATCTATATGCAACTAAGGATCATCCAAATAAAATGTGCCTAAAGGAGAGGTTCTTTACATTTAAAATAGACTCATCAAGATCCCTTTCAGACAACCTTGATGAATTTAAGAAAATTTTGCCCAATTTAAGAACCTTGAGGAGAAAATAGGTGATGAAAATGAGACCTATGTACTTCTAAACTCTCTATCGGACTCCTATAAAGAGGTGAAGAATGCTTTGAAATATGGAAATGACTCTATAACCATTGATGCCATTATTACAGCCTTAAGAACAAGAGAACTTGAGCTACAATCAATAAAGAAGGAACAACCTAGTGGTGAAGGGTTGTTTATGAAAAGAAATTTTAAGCCCAATCACTCTGAAGGAGGAAAACAGCAACACGCTAATGAAAACAAGCCTAAACAGAAGATTAAGTGTAAATATTACAAGAAGAAAGACCGTCTAATCAAGGACTATTTTATTCTTAAAAGGAAAAATCAGGAAAAAGAGAAAGAAGGTAAAGGCAAACAGTTTGGAACTTCAGTTGTAGAAGGGTCCTATATCTACTTTGATGCACTAGCTTCAACACATGACAAGGCCAATCATGTAACCCCCCTTCGGAAACATGATTAAGTCTTGGACTCTGTATGCACCTACCATATGACCCCTATGAGACCTTGGTTCAATACCTACAAGAAAATTAATGGAGAAATGGTCTACATGGGTAATAACTAAGCTTGTAAAATTGAAGAGATTGGATTAGTATCATTAACATTCAAAGATGGCACTGTGAAACTCCTTAGAAATGTCAGGCATGTGCCACTTTTCAAGAGAAAATTGATTTCCTTGGAAATGCTAGATGTAGTGGGGTGTGAATACTGAGGAAAAGGAGGAACTCTTAAAGTTCTTAAGATTCTAAGCTAGTCCTAGTTGGAGAGAAGGTCAATGATCTATTTGTGGTCAAAGGAGTTGAAATGATGATAGGGGCCTATGCAGTGACCACTAATGAATTGACATAAAAGATTGCCATACATTAGTGCTAAGGGGTTGGAAGATCTATCTAAATAGGGTATTCTACCTAAAGAGATCTATGATCAACTTACTTCCTCTGGCACAAAAAAATGGAAGAAGCAGAAAGTTGAAAAGGGGAACAAAGCTATCTCCGTTGCTACTGCGCATAAAGGTAAAAAGGTCAATGTTGCAAAGGAACCTACTTTCATTATAATCAGGATGGGCACTAAAAGAGAAACTGCTCAAAGCACTTGGCCGAGAAGAAGATAGAAAAAAAGTATCAATATATATATATAATATATATAATATATAATATAATTATATTTAGTGTTGAATGGCTGCATGTGTGGGCTTGAGCTCTCCTTTTGCTAAGTTTGCAAAAAGTATAAGTTAGTGACACAATCCTAATTTTCAATTTCATTTTACTAAAGCTGCAATCATCCTTTTTTTTTCCTGGAGGCCAACCCGACCCTATTTTTTGTTACCTTTTGCTTTACCTCATTTTAGCTAAAAATGAATATTTTATGAGACCTTTAGGCAAGAATGTCCTAGGAAAAAAGTGTCTTAGCTCTACAAAGTTAGCCTCGACCTTAGACACTGAGACCAAGCTATAACTTGGGAACTAAGATCCTCCTTTTATCTTTCATTTATTATTATTATTTCTTTTAGGTTGGCCTCGACCTCCATGATCGACTCGATCCCTCTTTTTTATTATTATTATATTGTTTTGAAAGCCTCCAAATTTTTGTACGACAAAAAGGTTTCCAGTACCACGAGGTTAGCCTTGGCCTTAGAATTTCGAGGTTGAGTCATACCACTCAGTGTGGGCCTCTCCTTACACTTTATTTTTTTCAAAACCTTCAAATTATTATAGGGGAAAAAAGGATTAAAGTCGAATTAGAGAATAGGGTTCTGAATCCAAGTGAGGTTATGAGACTGACCAAAGAGGCTTGAACCATAGCTTATGAAAAGCAAGCTTTCAAGGATGAAAAATGGTCCAAGTCGACCTCGGCCTTCAAGGTAGGCCAAGGTGGCCAAGTTAGGTCTTCTGGTCTAACACCTCTCATTTTCCTAGCCGTTTTCCTTCCTCTGCCCATTGGCCCATTTCTTGCACTCATGTTGTCTTTATTTGATTGTCATTATTTCGAATTTACCCTTAATGGCTTGTCTCCCTAAGCTTATGATTCTCAGTCCAAAAGTGACCCATAACAATAAGTATCTCTAAAGTATTAGGTTAGTTTCAATTATAGTCCCGAACTTTTAAAACTTTGATTTGAAGAAGTTTGTTACAAAATAACTTTTATTGGTTTTTCATGTTCAATTTATAGAAAATTTTTTGAATCTGCTCATACATGTGGTAAAAAAGATACATTGGCACATAGATAAACCATATTTGTTATTGTATTCCTCCATTTAGTGCCATCCACTAATTTTTCATTCTTTCGTTTATAATTCTTTTGCTAGTCCTAACCACAAAATTTACTTCCCATATGTATATGTTAACCATACAAAAACCTTTCGATCTAATGACAACCTCCATAGTTTCTCACCGCCCCTCTCTGCCGCAGCAAACACCTCTTTTGCTAGGTCTTCATTTGGTGTAAAGGCACCTGGAAACAAAAATGAAGTTTGTAACAATCTTATTTGTCTATTCATGATATATGAGACTCTTTTGTAGTTTTCGATTCTTCGTTCATTCTTATATTCTAACTTTAAATAGTAACCTTCTTACTAACCATCCAACATAGGGACAAGAAAGAACTTTCTTTTCACAAGCAATGTGCCTCTAATTTTATACATTTTGTTCACTTCATATACAATCAATTAAAACTCTTTTTTTCCAATTTTTCCTCGATCTATTTGTCGAGGATCACACATCAAAACGATGAAGAGACCTCGTAATTTTTATAAGATACATGAATTAAATTCTTCTCGTTGCAAATTGATTTTGAGTTGAAACTCCATATATGTCTAATATGGAATCAAAGCCCATAAAATCAAAACAAGTACTCGACCTTTGAAAATCAGGATTCGACCTAGGAATGATGAACTCAAAGAGAGCACCATCGTAAAAGAGAATGTGTTGAGGATCCCACGTCAGAAAGGTGAACAAACCACACATCTTATATTACTGCTTTATTTGTCGTTACTTTAGTTTTATGTTATTATCTCTTAATTGAAAATGAAGCATAAGTTGCTGGGAAGATTATTATACCTGCAAAGTGCAGTTATACAAGCACCAATTAGAGTAGCCAAGTCAATAATCTGCAAAGCAATTTGACATTACATTAGATCTGATGCCCAAAACTATTAACAATGACATATCTAATTATTTGGCTCATAAAACTTAAAATACTAACTTATAATTATATATTTACCTTATCAACACCCAGCTTACAAGTATATATCAATGCATTAGCAAGGCTAAGTTTGCCTTCAGCATCAATGTTATTGACCTGGAAATTTTGCCACAATGAAAGATAATAGTTTAAATAGGTACCTTACCATGGTTGTAATAAAGGAAAAAAGAGGGAGCAAAAATATATTTTGAGATTAAATCCTCTTTTCTTCTTAGATCTTAACCAAAGAATATAGAGTATACCTCAATTGTCTTTCCATTTGAAGCAGTGACAATATCACTAGGTCTCATGCCAGTTGCGCTTATCATATTCTCACAGGCAGCAGTAACAAAATGAATCTGTTTGTGAACAACAAACTAAGCCCTCAATTAGACCTATCAATAAAATTAATTATATGAAAATGAATGATAGATCGATAATGTTTTACCTCTACACCGAGAGGTTTAATTTCTGCAATGGCATTGGCTGCACCAAAAATTGCTGCTGCCCCTCCCATGTCATTTTTCATTGTTTCAATGTTACTGTTGGCTCCTGTTTTAAGGTTGTAACCACAACTGATGGAAAAAAGAAATCAAAGAATCATTCAGCAATTTGTGGTAAAGGTGGAATATACACCACGTCTCAAACCAAATATCATAGCAGCAAAGATGTTGATATGCCTAATGCACAAATGTCATCACACCAAGAATCTTATGTTGATTATTTAAGGTGTGATTAAGGTCATTTTCAGCCAAAGTTCTTTGATCATAAGTATCTTTTAAAATTGTTGAGCAACAAATTGATGTTCGACTTTACACTAATAAAAATACTTTTGAAGTGTTTCTCAATTAAATTCTCAGAATGGTATGTGTATCATCACCTGTCAAAGGTAATTCCTTTACCAACTAAACCAAATTTGGCTGATACAAGTCCACTGGGAGGTTTGTAACACAAGTGGATAAACTTGGGAGGATTTGCAGTGGCTGCTGCAGTCACACCAAGATAGGACCCCATCTTCATTTTTATGATTTCTTTTTCATTGAAAATTCTTATAGAAAGAACATCATTGTACTTTTGGGTGCTAATTCCCCTATTCATATGGATGTAATTTCTCAAAGTCAGCACCATGTATGGTCTCAAACTATAACATGTTATATCAAGTTGAAACTCAATATCAGTTCAAGGGTACAAATGCAAAAATGCAAAAATTCAATTTTGGGCCTGAAATTAAATAAAAGCTCACAAAATGGTATGATGGCATAAGAATATCAAGAAGGTAATTCTTGAAGAATCAAGAAATCAAGATTGGGGTGCAGTCATGACATTAGCAAGGTTTGAAGTGGAGAAATTTGATAGGAAGAATGATTTTGGCTTGTGGAAAGCCAAAATCGGAGCCATCCTTGATCAACAGAAGGCTCACAAGACCCTTCTTGATCTGTCTGCTATACCAAATACAATCACTGCTCAAGAAAAGGAAGATTGGAAACTGACAGCTTATGGTACTTTAGTTCTAAATCTGAGTGACAACGTTTTGAGGGAAGTCCTTGAACAAGAGACAACCTACAGGATTTGGACTAAGCTAGAAGATCTATATGCAACTAAGGATCATCCAAATAAAATGTACCTAAAGGAGAGGTTCTTTATATTTAAAATGGACACATCAAGATCCCTTTCAGACAACCTTGATGAATTTAAGAAATTTTTTGCTCAATTTAAGAACCTTGGGGAGAAAATAGGTGATGAAATGAGAGCTATGTACTTCTAAACTCTCTATCGGATTCCTACAAAGAAGTGAAGAACGCTTTGAAATATGGAAAGGACTCTATAACCACTAATGCCATCATTACCGCCTTAAGAACAAGAGAACTTGAGCTACAATCAATGAAGAAGGAACAACCTAGTGGTGAAGGGCTGTTTGTGAAAAGAAATTTTGAGCTTAATCACTTCAAGGGAGGAAAACAACGACACGCTAATGAGAACAAGCCTAAACAGAAGTTTAAGTGTAAATATTACAAGAAAAAAGACCATCTAATCAAGGACTATTTTATTCTTAAAAGGAAGAATTAGGAAAAAGAGAAAGAAGCTAAAGGCAAACAATGAGAGCTTCAGTTGTAAAAGGGTCCTATATCTACTCTGATGCACTAGCTTCAACAAATGACAAGGCCAATCATGTAAACCCCCTCGGGAAACATGATTAAGTTTTGGACTCTGGATGCCCCTACCATATGACCCCTATGAGACCTTGGTTTAACACCTACACGAAAATTAGTGGAGAAATGGTCAACATGGGTAATAACTAAGCTTGTAAAATTGAAGAGATTGGATTAGTGTCTTTAACATTCAAAGATGGTACTGTGAAACTCCTTAGAAATGTCAGGCATGTGCCACTTTACAAGAGAAAATTGATTTCCTTGGGAATATAGATGCAGTGGGGTGTAAATACTGAGGAAAGGGAGGAACTCTTAAAGTTCTTAAAGATTCTAAGCTAGTCCTAGTTGGAGAGAAGGTCAATGACCTATTTGTGGTCAAAGGAGTTGAAATGATGACAGGGGCCTATGCAGTGACCACTAATGAATTGAAAAAGGCTGACATTTGGCATAAAATACTGCCATACATTAGTGCTAAAGGGTTGGAAGCTCTATCTAAATAGGGTATTCTACCTAAAGGGATCTCTGATCAACTTACTTTCTATAAGCATTATGTATTGGGCAAGGCCTCCAGACACAGTTTCACAAAGGCACAACACTAAAAAAAATCTATCATAGACTACATTCTCTCTTATCTATGGGGACCAACCCCAAGTCCAAGCCTAAGTAATGACTTCTCAAGGTGCTTACTTTCCCTTACTAATGACTTCTCAAGAAAAAGTTAGATTTTCTTTCTTAAATCTAAATATTAAGTTTTTGATAAAGTCAAAGAATGGAAACTCATGATAGAGAAGCAAACTTCAAAGAAAATTAATACCTTAGGACAGATAATGGGCTGAAAATTTGTAGTGGGGAATTTAATAAGTTTTGTAGAGAAAATAAAAGCACTAGGTACAGGATAGTTAGGTTTACACCTCAGTAGAATGGGGTTGTAGAGAGGCTGAATAGAACAATCATGAAAAGAATCAGATGTCTACTGTCTAATCTTATTTTTAGTGAGAAATGTTGGCTGAAGCTGCTTCCTATATATTTTTTACCCTAGATAGATGCCCAGACACATCCTTAGACTTTTTAACACCTTAGGAGAAGTGGTCCAAACTGTTGGAAATGTCCTAGAACTCGTAGTTCGTGTTAAACATTCTATTTTATCAATAACAATGACTTGTTAATTTTACTTCTTATTATGAAAATCCAATAAACGCATCCTTGGCTATAGTCTGAATGCTGTAACTTTATGTAGTGATATAAACATGATCAAGTTGATAGTATATAGCCTAAATGGTCTAATAAGTATATGGATGAAATTGGGTATCTCATCCTGGTAACACTATTGAATGCAGCCCACTCTGTAGTTGTTACAAGAAGTTGTAAGGTGCTACAAACGATGTGATCCACAAATCGTTCATGTTGAGACATGAGAGTGAGGGCATCCTATGCAATGAGTTTGCATATAGACTGGACCACGAAAATAGTCACTTTTCTTTATAACGACCGTTTACTGTTAAAACTGACTATTTCATTTATCATATAACCTAGGTTAACTCGATCTTAATCCTAACTCTTGTTTTTTCGGGATTATCCTTTGATCCAGAAATGGTGAGAGTAGTCCAACAACACTGCTCAATAAGCTTACAATTTTGGTGATAAGATCGGATGAATAGCTGGGGACATAGCCTTGCAAGATGGAATTCATTCCTACCTTATTTAGGGTTAGCAGATAGGTTGTTCCCTTAAGTACTGATTCCAGGTCTTGAACAATCGATGCCCCGCCTTCTCATGATAGAGAAAGGATTTGATTCATAGAGATTATGAATCAAAATTGTTCATTAGAAGATCAGTAGGAACTTAAGGAATAAGATTTATTCGCAAGGGTAAAACAGTATTTTTGACCTAGCTGTGATTATGAATAACCTGTGAAGGTTCGACTTACTGATTATGGTTATTAAGTGGACATAATATATCTACAGTGAGGGGAGTTCAACTATGGGCTATAGTGGAGTGTCCCATTAGTTAACGNCTGATGGAAAAAAGAAATCAAAGAATCATTCAGCAATTTGTGGTAAAGGTGGAATATACACCACGTCTCAAACCAAATATCATAGCAGCAAAGATGTTGATATGCCTAATGCACAAATGTCATCACACCAAGAATCTTATGTTGATTATTTAAGGTGTGATTAAGGTCATTTTCAGCCAAAGTTCTTTGATCATAAGTATCTTTTAAAATTGTTGAGCAACAAATTGATGTTCGACTTTACACTAATAAAAATACTTTTGAAGTGTTTCTCAATTAAATTCTCAGAATGGTATGTGTATCATCACCTGTCAAAGGTAATTCCTTTACCAACTAAACCAAATTTGGCTGATACAAGTCCACTGGGAGGTTTGTAACACAAGTGGATAAACTTGGGAGGATTTGCAGTGGCTGCTGCAGTCACACCAAGATAGGACCCCATCTTCATTTTTATGATTTCTTTTTCATTGAAAATTCTTATAGAAAGAACATCATTGTACTTTTGGGTGCTAATTCCCCTATTCATATGGATGTAATTTCTCAAAGTCAGCACCATGTATGGTCTCAAACTATAACATGTTATATCAAGTTGAAACTCAATATCAGTTCAAGGGTACAAATGCAAAAATGCAAAAATTCAATTTTGGGCCTGAAATTAAATAAAAGCTCACAAAATGGTATGATGGCATAAGAATATCAAGAAGGTAATTCTTGAAGAATCAAGAAATCAAGATTGGGGTGCAGTCATGACATTAGCAAGGTTTGAAGTGGAGAAATTTGATAGGAAGAATGATTTTGGCTTGTGGAAAGCCAAAATCGGAGCCATCCTTGATCAACAGAAGGCTCACAAGACCCTTCTTGATCTGTCTGCTATACCAAATACAATCACTGCTCAAGAAAAGGAAGATTGGAAACTGACAGCTTATGGTACTTTAGTTCTAAATCTGAGTGACAACGTTTTGAGGGAAGTCCTTGAACAAGAGACAACCTACAGGATTTGGACTAAGCTAGAAGATCTATATGCAACTAAGGATCATCCAAATAAAATGTACCTAAAGGAGAGGTTCTTTATATTTAAAATGGACACATCAAGATCCCTTTCAGACAACCTTGATGAATTTAAGAAATTTTTTGCTCAATTTAAGAACCTTGGGGAGAAAATAGGTGATGAAATGAGAGCTATGTACTTCTAAACTCTCTATCGGATTCCTACAAAGAAGTGAAGAACGCTTTGAAATATGGAAAGGACTCTATAACCACTAATGCCATCATTACCGCCTTAAGAACAAGAGAACTTGAGCTACAATCAATGAAGAAGGAACAACCTAGTGGTGAAGGGCTGTTTGTGAAAAGAAATTTTGAGCTTAATCACTTCAAGGGAGGAAAACAACGACACGCTAATGAGAACAAGCCTAAACAGAAGTTTAAGTGTAAATATTACAAGAAAAAAGACCATCTAATCAAGGACTATTTTATTCTTAAAAGGAAGAATTAGGAAAAAGAGAAAGAAGCTAAAGGCAAACAATGAGAGCTTCAGTTGTAAAAGGGTCCTATATCTACTCTGATGCACTAGCTTCAACAAATGACAAGGCCAATCATGTAAACCCCCTCGGGAAACATGATTAAGTTTTGGACTCTGGATGCCCCTACCATATGACCCCTATGAGACCTTGGTTTAACACCTACACGAAAATTAGTGGAGAAATGGTCAACATGGGTAATAACTAAGCTTGTAAAATTGAAGAGATTGGATTAGTGTCTTTAACATTCAAAGATGGTACTGTGAAACTCCTTAGAAATGTCAGGCATGTGCCACTTTACAAGAGAAAATTGATTTCCTTGGGAATATAGATGCAGTGGGGTGTAAATACTGAGGAAAGGGAGGAACTCTTAAAGTTCTTAAAGATTCTAAGCTAGTCCTAGTTGGAGAGAAGGTCAATGACCTATTTGTGGTCAAAGGAGTTGAAATGATGACAGGGGCCTATGCAGTGACCACTAATGAATTGAAAAAGGCTGACATTTGGCATAAAATACTGCCATACATTAGTGCTAAAGGGTTGGAAGCTCTATCTAAATAGGGTATTCTACCTAAAGGGATCTCTGATCAACTTACTTTCTATAAGCATTATGTATTGGGCAAGGCCTCCAGACACAGTTTCACAAAGGCACAACACTAAAAAAAATCTATCATAGACTACATTCTCTCTTATCTATGGGGACCAACCCCAAGTCCAAGCCTAAGTAATGACTTCTCAAGGTGCTTACTTTCCCTTACTAATGACTTCTCAAGAAAAAGTTAGATTTTCTTTCTTAAATCTAAATATTAAGTTTTTGATAAAGTCAAAGAATGGAAACTCATGATAGAGAAGCAAACTTCAAAGAAAATTAATACCTTAGGACAGATAATGGGCTGAAAATTTGTAGTGGGGAATTTAATAAGTTTTGTAGAGAAAATAAAAGCACTAGGTACAGGATAGTTAGGTTTACACCTCAGTAGAATGGGGTTGTAGAGAGGCTGAATAGAACAATCATGAAAAGAATCAGATGTCTACTGTCTAATCTTATTTTTAGTGAGAAATGTTGGCTGAAGCTGCTTCCTATATATTTTTTACCCTAGATAGATGCCCAGACACATCCTTAGACTTTTTAACACCTTAGGAGAAGTGGTCCAAACTGTTGGAAATGTCCTAGAACTCGTAGTTCGTGTTAAACATTCTATTTTATCAATAACAATGACTTGTTAATTTTACTTCTTATTATGAAAATCCAATAAACGCATCCTTGGCTATAGTCTGAATGCTGTAACTTTATGTAGTGATATAAACATGATCAAGTTGATAGTATATAGCCTAAATGGTCTAATAAGTATATGGATGAAATTGGGTATCTCATCCTGGTAACACTATTGAATGCAGCCCACTCTGTAGTTGTTACAAGAAGTTGTAAGGTGCTACAAACGATGTGATCCACAAATCGTTCATGTTGAGACATGAGAGTGAGGGCATCCTATGCAATGAGTTTGCATATAGACTGGACCACGAAAATAGTCACTTTTCTTTATAACGACCGTTTACTGTTAAAACTGACTATTTTTCTTTTATTATATAACCTAGGTTAACTCGACCTTAATCCTGAGCTAACTATGAACTCCTGTTTGTTCGGGATTATTCTTTGATCTGCAAACGGTGAGAGTAGTTCAACAGCACTGCTCAATAAGCTTACCATTTTGGGGATAAGACCGGATGAATAGCTGGAGACATGGCCTTGCAAGATGGAATTCACTCATACCCTATATAGGGTTAGCAGATAGGTTATTCTCTTAAGTACTGACTCCAGGTCTTGAACAAACGGGGCCCCGCCTTCTCATGATCGAGAAAAGATTTGGTTTATAGAGATTATGAATCAGAATTATTCATTAGAGGATCAAATGTTGTCACAGAGGTATTCACTCCTACCCTATAAGGAACAAGATGTTGTCATAGGGGTAAAACAATATTTTTGACCTAGCTGTAATTACGAACGACCTATGAAGGACCGACTTACTGATTATGGTTATTAAGTGGACATAATATATCTACAGTGAGGGGAGTTCAACTATGGTCTGTAGTGGAGTGTCCCATTAGTTAACGAATGGGGTTAGATCGAACTAATGAGTTTAGCCGATTAATCTCGAATCGTTGGAGCCCATCATTTGTAGGTCCACGAGGTCCCCCTACTAGCTCGTAAATAGATAAGCTTTATGGTAGCTTAAGAAATTAATTTAAAACGTTCAAATTAAACAGAACAAGAGAATAAATATTTAAATATGATTTAAATATATGAAGATAATTATTGTGCAAAAATTAATTTAATATTTGATATTAAATTAATTTATGAAATTAATTTAAGAAAATCATATTTTTGAATTAAAATGATTTAAAATCAATTTATGTTTTAAAAAGAAATTGGAAAAACTTTTGTATGGTTGCACAAAATGGAAAATGAGTTTTCTCCATTACCATCATCTTTATGCTCACACAAAAGTCATTATGCTCTCTACTTCGATTCTTCAAGCATGAGCTGCAAACCATGCACTCCATCTCTCTGCATGTTCATCTAATATATATAAAGAAGATTGGAGTTGTTGGAGAAAGAGGAATGCAAAATTTTGAGAGAAAAATTTCTATGAAGAAGAAACTGTCTTCTTCAATTTGCTGCTGTGAGATCTTCTTGTTTCTTCACATCTTCAAGTTGTTCTTGAGTCCCACAACTCTGCTTAATGCTCCAAGAGCATAGTAGAGAAGGCTTTGAGGTGGTTCACGGTGATATCAAGTGAAGACAGCTACTGAACAAACGTTTTCTTGGAGAGTTCATCAAAGGTATATTTTGAAAACCCATTTTTTAAGAAGAGCATGCTTTGATTTTTTCCAAAATTAGTGAATTAGAATGCTTATGGATCCTTGATACTTCTGCTACATGTTGTTTAACTCTTTCACAAACATCCTTCTAACCTAGAAAATCTAAGGGTATTTGGATGTGTTGGATACATACACCAAAACCAAGGTAAAATTGAGTCTAGGGTTGTAAAGTGTATGTTTGTGGGATTTATAGATGGAGTAAAGGGGTTCAAGATGTGAAATCCTATTGAGAAAAGATTCATTGTTAGTAGAGATGTAACCTTTAGAGAAAAGGAAATGTTTATGCAAAGGGAGAACGTACCACTAGAATTGAGGTGGAGAATTCCAAAGATACATCCACAAATGCCAATCCACCAAGTGATTCAGAAGAAGAAGAGAGAAATATAGGTGAGCAAGATAAAAGTGTGGAAGCTCAACTTGATTTGAGTCAATACTCATTAGCTAAGGATACACAGAGAAGGAAGATTATTCCTCCAACTAGGTATATTGAAACAGATTATATGAACCTAGTTTTCATTGCTACAATGGTCCCAAGTGACCAAGATCCAACAACCTTTGATAAGGCACTAAGCTGCCCTGATGCAAGAAGTTGGATTGAAGCTATGTGTGAGGAAATACAATCACTAATGTGAATAACACATGGACCTTAGCTCCTTTTCCTAAAGGATGCAAGCTAATAGCATCCAAATGGATCTATAAGCTGAAGGAGGGAACTACTACTGGTTAAAAGCCTAAGTATAAGGCTAGACTAGTGGCTAAGTGATTTGTATAGAGAGAAGGCATTGATTACTCTGAGGTCTTCTCACCAGTTATAAAATAGACCTCTATCAGACTCTTAATGTCCTTGGTGTTGCCTAGTACAACCTAGAACTAGATCAGCTAGATGTGAAGATTGCCTTTTTACATGGACATCTAGATGAGACTATTTACATAGTGCATCCTAAAGGTTTTGAGGAAAAGGGGAAAGAGGACCTCTATTGTGTTCCAAATAAGTCTATCTATGAACTTAAACAATCCTCTAGATGCTAGTATAGAAGGTTTAATGACTATATAGAGAGTATTGGGTTCTAAAGGAGTACTTATTGATAGAGTAAACATGCATAAACAGAAACAAACAAAATCACTAAACACTCTAATTCCATTAAGTTGAGTAACAAGCATGTAAACTCAAAGTTTCTAACAGTAGGGTTTTAGTTTGAATACCCTTGATAGTTTCCACTTGTTTCTTGCAATCTCCACGAAATTAACCTTTAATTCCTGTAGTAGACCACCGAGAGTCTTTTCTACTAATCTCAGCTTTTGGATTGAGTGGTGAAACTCCAATTGAAAAGGGATTTAGATTGGTTTGGAGGGTTGCTTTTTTAGCAGAAATTTTCTCTCAATATTTCAAATGCATGCCCATAATTCTGATGAAAAATCAGGTATCATATCAAATTACACATGCAAAAACTAATTAGCTAACTATTTGACACTTCAAATAGTACTAACTAAGTGGGCGAGGTGTTTAATTTTGGATAAATCCACTATGGATTTCATTTTTTGGAAAAATCCACTATGGATTTAAAATGCAAAATTTTCAATTTTAATTTAAGTGAAAAATAATTTTTCAATTTTAATTATATTTAATTTTAATTTAAATAAAATAAATTAAATAAAACTAAATTCCAAAATTTTCTAAAATTGAGTTTTTAAAGCAAAATTACAATTAATTTATTAAATAAATTTAATTAATTAAATAATAATAATAATTTAATATCAAGTATTAAATTAACAAAACACACAAAGTAAACACGAATTTCTATTCATGTAAATAATATTTAAATCAAATATATTGAACTCTCCAAATATGTTTAATTTCAATAAATTTAAACGTTAATTATATCAAATATATTTATCCAAACCCTAATTCGAATTTGAACATTTCAAATTCACACAATGTTCTAATCTAAGGTTTAATCCTTTTATGAGCTAGTAAAGAGATCTAATGGACCTACAGATCATGAGCTCCAACGATTTGAGATTAATTGGCTAAACTCTTTAAACCGAATCAATCAATATTCGTTAACTATCGAGACATACCACTATAGTTCAGTAGTTACACTCTTCTCACTATAGATATATTTCTATCCACTTGATTTAACCATAATTAGTAAGTTGATCCTTTACAGGTCGTTCGTATTTACAACTAGGTCAAAATTACCGTTTTACTCCTGTAATACATCTTGCTCTTTAAGTCTCCATTGATCCTCTATTGAACAATTGGTTTATGGTTCAACCAATAAACCAAATCCCTCTCTACCAGGAGAGGGCAGGGCCTCTTTGTTCAAGGCCAGGAGTCAGTACTTAAGGAAACAACCTATCTGCTAACCCTAGGATAGGTAGAAGTGAATTCCATCTTGTAAGACTATGTCCCCAACTATCTATCCAGTTTTACCCTTAAAATGGGAGGCTTATTGAGCGGTGATGTTGAACCACTCTCACCTATGTAGATTAAAGGATAATTCCAAATAAACAGGAATTCATAGTTAGCTCAGGATTAAGATCGAGTTACCTTAGGTCATCAATTTGAAATAGTCATTTTTAATAGTAAACGGTCGTTATAAAGAAAAGTGGCTATTTTGCGGTTCAGTCTTATGCAAACATCTTTTCCATAGGATGTCCCCACTCACATGTCTCTACATGAATGACTTTTTGGATCACATTGTTTGTATCAATATACAAAGAGGGTTACATCCTATAGTATTCCTAAGATAAGGTACTAAACCCTTATCCATATACGTATAGACCATTTTGACTATGTACTTAAAACTTGATTCTCTTTTATGTCTCTAAATAAAGTTTAAGTATTTATATTATAGCGATAGGTTTGTTTATTGGATTTATAAATAAATGCAGTTCAATAATATTTTTATTCAATGAAGTCTCAATAATACCTTTATTGTAAATAAAATATATTTAATATTTACAAACTACGAGTTTTAGGAAATTTCCAACACTTATGATATTTGTACCTATGTGAATTCAACTTCCTACAAGGAAAAAGTATATCTACTTCTTTATGTTGATGGCATGTTGCTAGCAAGAAGCTCTAAAGGTAATTTAACTCATGTAAAAAATCTTCTAAAGAAAGAGTTTGACATGAAGGATATGGGTCAGTCAAGAAAGATCCTAGAGATTGAAATCACAAGAAACAGGGATACCTCTACTCTAAGTATCAGTCAAGTTAGCTACTGTGAGAAAATAATAAGAAGATTTAACCTATCTAATGCCAAACTAGTTACCATCTCTATTGCAAATCATTCTAAACTATCTTTGGCTAATTCTCCTATAAAAATAGACATTAAACACCTAACTCAAATGCAATTAGTTCTTTACAGTCAAGCAGTGGGTAGTTTGATGTATCTAATGATCTCAACAAGGCCTAATCTATCCTAATGTGCTAGTCTTGTAAGCATATATATGTTACCCTGGCAAAAGGCATTGGGAGGCTACTAAATGGATACTTAGGTATCTAATTTGGTCTAAACGTGCAAAGCTAACCTATCAGAACACACAACAAACAAATCTATAGTTGTATGGTTATGTTGGCTCTAACTTTGTAGGGGATTTGGACAAAAAGAGATATCTATCAGGCTATCTATTTCTATATGGTCCTAATTTGCTAAGTTGGAAGGTAAATTTATAGTCAATCACAACCCAATATACTATAGAGGTAGAATAAATGGCATTGTCAGAAGTTATAAAAGAGGCATTTATTGGGGTTGATACCCTAAATCTCGTGGATCTTGTAGTTTGTAATTGTATTGTATAAAAAATTTATTTATTTAATAAAATCTGACCTATTTTATTCAACATTTAGTAGCATTAACCCACAAAATCAATAAACTAACACCCAATGTTATCTTCTGTAACTTAAACATGTATGTAGAGACATACAAGTGGATCATATTTAAGTGAAAACCTAAATGGTCTGTAGTAGATGGATAAGGCTGGGGACCTTATCCTGGTGACACTACGAATACGACCCGTTTTGTAAATGTTACATTTGTTGTAAAGCTCTACAAATGATCTGATCCATATCATTCATGTAGAGACATGTGGGCAAGGGTCTTCTATACAAAAGGGTTTGTATAAGATCGAACCACGAAATGCATAGTCTCATTACATATAAATCCGTTAATAATAGAGACTTACATTTCACCAAGATGACCATAGGTGATATGACCTGAATCCTGAGTGAGTTGTGAACTTCTGGCTATGAAGGCGATCCTTTGATTTGCATGGGTAAGAGTAGCCAGATCATCGACTCAATATACCTACCATTTTGAGGATTCATCTGATTGGGGAGCTGGGAACATAACTACACAAGACAAAATTCACTCATTTCTAATGTTGGGGTAAATAGATAAATTGCTTCCTTAAGGGCTGATTTTGGGGTTTGAACAATGTGGCACCACGTCCTCTCTTGGCCCGAGAAGTGTTTGGTCATAGTTGGACTATGACCTATTCTTCATTAGAGGGATTAGTGGTACTTAAGAAGTTATATATAATTAAAGGGGCAAAACGGTAATTTTGGCCAAGCTGTACTTACGAACAATTTGTGAAGCGTCATCGCAATGAGAAATATATTTATAGTGCGAAGAATGTAGTTATTGGTCTTTAGTGGAGTAACCGGTAGTTAATGGATGTTGAGTAATTTAATTAAAGGAGCTTAATTAATTATTCAAGTACCATTGAAGCATCAATCTACAGGTTCATAAGGTCCCATTTGTAGCTGAACTAGGATTATTGAGAATTAATTTTGAATTAATTTAAATTGTTCAAATTAATTAATAGAATTAATTATATACGATATAATTAATTTAAATTAATTAATGTATTTGTTACATTATAATATAAAGTTTATTTTAAGAGGAATTAAATATTTGAATATGATTGAAATACTAATTATATGGATTGGATTCATATAATTAAATTTTGTATAAACGTGATTTATATTAAATATCACGATTGATTGAGAGAATTCAAACTATAGATTATATTGGATACAGTATAAAAACTATAAGTTATGTGTTATATTTGATATAACGTAGAGTTTAATATATACTATATGATAAGATAGTTATCATATATATATATATATATTAGATAATTTGTTAAATAATTTATTATATTATTTATTGAATTTGAATTTTGATTAAGGAGCTCCTCCCCCCACCCCCCTTCCCCCTAATTCTCTCAATCACTCGGAATTGTGAAAAAATCTGGGAGTTGGTTTTTTTTATGTATTCATCATCTTTTTCGTGAGAGAACACAGATAATCTGTGTAATTTTTTTTTATCTCCTAACGTAATTCTCCTTGAGAAACTTTTCTCTCTCAAAATTCTCTCCATCTCCCAAAAACCAATAGAGCTCATACCTCATGCTTGATGATTATCTTTTGGTGTTGGCCATCTTGGATTGTTGTTTTTGGTTCGAGGAGAATTGGAGAGTTTGTGATCAATTGAAAGGGATTTCGTGAAGATTTTGGCTTCAAGGGTATTTAATTTCCTATCTTTCTTTCTCCTCTAAAAAGCATTGCTGTAAAATTCTGTTTATAATGCATAATTTATGTTCTTTGTATTTTAATTCTATGATTTTGAAAATTGGGAGCAATCCCTACTTCCACGATTGACCTCATGGGTCTTTCAGTATTATGGTTAAAGGGCTTGATGGAAAACTTTGATATACCACAATCAGTAGTTAAAATCTACTATGATAATCAAAGTGTTATCCCTTTTGTAAGGAATAGAATAGAGCAAGGTGAAATAGAAGTTCTGAAGGTTCATACCTTTGAGAATGCAACTGACATACTCACGAAACAGGTCTACAAACTCAAGCTCCTCAAATGCTTAGAGCTGATTGGCTTCAATATACCTGAAAAAGGGTTAAATAAGATCAGATTTGGAAGGGAGAGGACAACAAAAGTTGAGATCAAGATGGAGATTTGAAGCAAATAGCTAGTTTATCTCTTTACAAACCGTCTCTAACAAACATGTAACTAAAATCTACATGCTATATAAGTAGATCTACTTCAAATTTACATGTATCGAAAAGAGAATTCTGAAAAGAGAGCTCTTATCTTCTTATAAATAGTCTTCAATAAAATTGTTTCCCTTCCTATGAACGTAGGCTTTGTTGGCCAAACCACGTATCAGTGTCTTCATCTTCTTCTACTCTTTCATCTTCTAGTAATGCATGCTTGAAATCATCTCTTAACCTAGCAAAATTACCATACAAAGTAAAGAGGATTAGAGAGAGTTGAAAGAAATTTTCAAACCTTGGTTTAGAAAGAGAGAGAAACTTCTTTTTACCAAACATAATCTCTTATCAAAATATCTCATCTACACAGTAGAGAAGTGGAAAAGTTTTCTCCACGTGTTCTTCATTCAACTCATTAATGTGGTTGTTTCTCAACATATTCTTTTGACAACCTCTCATATTCATACTGGATCAGATTTCTTCATTCAATTTTTGCTCTAAAATTAAATCAAAGCCCAACATTAATTAACCTAATTCTCTTTTATATCATTTTTTATACTTTTCTTTTTATATCGTGTTCATTTAGTAAAGAATGATTTTTGTTTAAGGTTTAGTTTATCAAATCATTGTTAATATAATATATTACCAATAGAATTGTTGGATACTTGTGCATATAAATGTCATCATTAATGTTGTGAATTTGAGGAGCACAATGGGAACACAGATAGTAATAAAATATAATATTAAAATAAATGTAATATAATAATAAAATAAATAAAACATAATATATAAATAAATAAAATAAAACAAAATAAGAAATGAGATGAGAAAATTTCTCCATTTTCTCCAATTTGTATGGAATTTTTCAATGTGTGTGTGCTTTTAAGATCTACCAAATGCCATTATTTATAGGCAAAGTGGCAAGTAGGATGTAGACTTACATGGACACCAAGTATGAATAATTACAAGGCACATGGACAACATGAAGGGTGACACATGGCTTTTGGGACACTAAGCAGTGGACATCTATTTATTATTACAATATTCATAATACTCCTTCTTAGATGTCCATATATATAAAATATGTCTCGTTAAAACCTTACTAGGAAAATTCCAAGGGAAAAAACCCTAGTGAAGGAAAATGAGTACATATTTTATATAATATATACTCATAAAAGAATACAATATATTTACTCCCCCTCATGAAAACATCACTTAAGATCTCTGAGCGCCGCATTCCAATGTTGTGCACCAATTTTTCAAAAGTTGCAGTTGGTAATGCCTTTGTAAATAAGTTTGCCAAATTATCCTTCAAACAAATTTTTGTACAGTGATGTTGCCATTTTCTTCAAGATCGTGATTTAGGCTATGCAATCTGTTGTCTTCGTATAATATTGTTGGAATATTTTTATTAGAAGACAAGCCATACGTTTCATGAATGTGTTGAATATTGACCTCAACCATACACATTCTCGACTAGCCTCGTGAATTGCAAGAATTTCAGCATGATTTGAGGAAGTGGTCGTTATAGTCTGTTTCACCTATCGCCATGATATAACAGTTCCTCCACATGTGAACAAATAACCTGTTTGAGATCTACCTTTGGGTGAATCAAATAAATATCCAGAATCTGCATAACCAACTAGATCAAATTTTGATTTATTTGAATAAAACAAACTCATATTGATTGTTCCTCGGAGATAACGGAGTATACACTTAATTCTGTTCCAATGTCTTTTTGTAGAAGAATAACTATATCTAGCCAATAAATTTACTGAAAATGAAATATCTGGTCTTGAATTATTAGCAGGACACATAAGTGCACCAATTGCATTAAGATATGGTACTTCAAGACCAAGAAGTTCTTCATTATCTTCTCAAGGTCGAAATATATCTTTCTTTACATCCAACGTTCCATTGAAATATTTAATGGATGTGCTTTGTTCATATAAATTCTTTTCAAAATTTTTCCTGTATAAGTTGATTGGTGAATAAATATTTCAAATGCTAAATGCTCAATTTGCAAACCAAGGCAAAATTTTATTTTTCGAAATCTTTCATCTCCAATTCTTTCTTAAGATATTCTATTACCTTTGAAAGCTCTTCAGGAGTTCCAATTATATTCAAGTCATCAACATATACAGTTATAATAGCAAATCCTGATTGTGATTTCTATATAAAACACACGGACATATTGGATTATTTTGATATCATTTTTTCAATAAATATCTACTCAGGCGATTGTACCACATTCATTTTGATTGTTTCAATCCATATAGTGATCTCTGTAACTTTATTGAATACCATTCCCAGTAATTTGATGTATATGTTTCAGGTACCTTAAACCCTTATAGAATTCTCATATAAATATCATTATCAAGAGATTTATATAAATATTATGTAACTATATTCATAAGATGCATATCCAGACTTTTATTCATAGTCAAGCCAATTAAATATTTTAGTGTAATTATTGTTGGATTCAGAAAGCAAGCAGCGGAAGTTAAACATGATCATTAAACTTTTTAATTCATTAATTTTTGCTTCAAACTAAGTATGCTTATGAACTAAAAACAAAGTTTCAACACTAACCATTGAAGTACCTCTTGAATCACAATCTTCAACTACAATCTCCTTCTTCTTTGGTTGTGAACCACCACAAGGTCTTTTCCACTATTCTTTTGGAGCCTTAGATTGAGTTGTGGGACTCAAAATAAGCTTGAATCGAAGGGAATTGGAAAGGAGGTTATTGGTTTTACATAGTGTGAAGAACATTTCTTCAAACACAAATTCTCAGCCTTCAGCAACGATTGCTATATTTTCTTTTCACTCAAATTTTAGCTTTATATTGCATGACTTTCATGCAACTAACAGCCTTGCATGAATCACAACTCATGCTTGAATAATTGAGTTGAAGAGAAATGGAATTATGTGTGAGCTGCTAAAATTTGAGAGTAGAAAAATCCATTTTCAAATTTCCTTTTGATTTTTCTTTTTTAATTTTTGATTTCCAAAATAAAAAATCATTTCAATTAAAAAATTGAAATTTTATTAATTTTACAAAATTAATTCAATCATTAATTTTCTAATAAAATTAATAGATTATTTAAACAATTTTATTAATTTAATATAAAATATTAGATTAATTCGCCACCAATTCCATTATCGTGAATCTTTATTCATGAATTTAATATTTAAGTCATATTTAAATATTAATCGATTCTCCAATTCCGTTTAATCTTAATTTGAACGTTTCAAATCAACTTATCACACTACTTCAAGGCTAATCCATTTGTAAGCTAGTAGGGGACCTAGTGGACCTACAGATCATGGGCTCCAACGATCCAAGTTTAATTGGCTAAACTCTTTACACCGAATTAACCTCCATTTGTTAACTATTGGGTCACTCCACTAAAGCCCGTAGTTGCACTCCCCTCACTATACATATATATTGTTCACTTGATATAACCATGATTAGTAAGTTAACCCTTCACAGGTTGTTCGTAATAATGGCTGGGTCAAAAAGTTATCTTATCCTCGAGATTATCTCTTGTTCCTTAAGTCCCATCGATCCTCTAATGAACAATTGGTTTGTGATTCGATCATCAAATCGAGTCCCTCTCGGGCTAATAAGAGGGTAGGACTCCTTATTCAAGACCTAGATTCAGTACTTAAGGG
Organism: Benincasa hispida; assembly: GCF_009727055.1. Taxonomy (NCBI): domain Eukaryota; kingdom Viridiplantae; phylum Streptophyta; class Magnoliopsida; order Cucurbitales; family Cucurbitaceae; genus Benincasa; species Benincasa hispida. The sequence goes on along the minus strand of NC_052354.1, from coordinate 42,463,848 downwards.
AACAACCTGTCTACTATTCCTGAAAGTGGGTAAGAGTGAATTCCATCTTGCACCCTATGTCCCCAGCTATCTACCCGATCTTACCCCTGAAATGGGAGGCTTATTGAGTCGGTGCTGTTGAGCCAACCCTCATCTATACAAATTTAAGGATAATCTCGAATAAACAGGAGTTCATAGTTAGCTTAAGCTTAAGATTAAGATTAAGTTACCTAGTTCATCGTTTTGAAATAGTAGTCTTAAACAGTAAACTGCGTTATAAAGTAAGAATGACTTATTTCGTGGTCCAATCTTGTCCAAACTCATTCCCCAGGATGCCCCCACTCCTCATGTCATAACATGTACGAATTAGGATCACTTTGTCTATAGCACTTTACAATTCCTTGTAACAACTATACAGTGTGCCACATCCGATAGTATTACCAGAATAAGCACCCAATCTTATTCATATACTATAGACCATTTTGACTATTTACTTGAACCGGATCCACTTTTATGTCTCCACATAAAGTTCAAGTACTCATATAATAGTCATGGATCTTTTAGTTTATTGGATTTATTTCTAAAACAAAATAAGCAATTCATATATTTAATAACAACTTTATTGAATTACAGAATGAGTTTATTATTTACAAGCCACGAGTTTTAGGACATAAAACTCAACAAATGCATCCATCACTGGAGAATATATCTCCTCATAATCAATACCAGGTCTTTTTGAAAAATCTTGTGCAACTAGTCTTGTTTTATATCTTATGGCCTCATTATTTTTATTTCTTTTCCTCACAAATACCCATTTGCATCCCACATGTTTAACACATTCTGGTGTTCGGACTATTGGTCCAAAAACCTGACGTTTTGAAAGTGAGTTTAATTCTGCCTCGATTTCTTCTTTCCACTAAAGCCAATTTTTTCTACATTGACATTCTTCAACAGATTTTGGTTCTAGATCCTTATTTTCAAATATAATATCAAGAGCAATATTATACGAAAAAATGTTATCAATAATTACATTAATATGATTCCATCTTTTTCCAAACATGACATAGTTTATTGAAATCTCATTATTATCTTTAGATATTTCACCTTTCTCACTAGTCATGTCAAGGATTTCTTCATGGGTATTTACATCCTCAGCCAAGTCTTTTTCACTATTAATTATGTTTCGTTTTCGATGTTTTTTATCTTTGAAAGCCACTGGCTACCACGCTTCTGGTATGTTCCAGACTCATTAGCAACAATTTGCTGTATTGAGATATCAACTTTTTATGAAACATTTGCAGCTGGTATATATGACTTAGTTACTTTCTTTGCATCTGTAAATACATCTAGTAATTGATTTGCTATATTTTGCAAATGAATTATTTTCTAAACTTCAAGTTCACAATGATCTATATGGGGATCTAAATGAGACAATAATGATGCATTCCATGTAAGTTCTTTTTCCAATTTCTTAATTCCTCCCTCTAATGTTGGAAAATTTGTCTCATTAAAATGAAAATAACAAATCGTGCAGTAAATACATTACCCGTCAGGGGTTCAAGATATTTAATAATTGATGGGGAATCATATCCAACATATATTCCTAATGTCGTTTGAGGACTCATCTTAGTACATTGTGGTGGAACAATTAGAACATATATTGCACATCAAAAAATTCTCAGATAGGAAATATTTGGCTCATGACCATAAACTAATTGTAATGGTAAGTACTTATGATAATCCACTGGCCTAATGCATACAAGTGACGTTGCATGCAAAATAGCATGTTCCCATGCAAAAGAAGGAAACTTAGCTCTCATAAGTAATAGTCTTGCAATTAATTGCAAATATTTTATGAAAGATTATGCCAAACCATTTTGTGTATGAACATGAGCTACAGGATGTTCAACAATTATCCCAATTGACATATAATAATTATCAAAAGTTTGGGATGTAAATTCACCAATATTATCAAGATGAATGGGCTTAATTGTATAATCAAGAAATTGTGCTCTTAACTTAATTATTTGAGCACGTAATCTTGCAAATGCAAGATTTCGATTTGATAATAAGCACACATGTGACCATATACTGGATGCATCTTTTAATACCATAAAATATCTAAATGGTCCACATGATGGGTTAATAGGTCCACATATATCACCATGATTTCGTTTAAAAATGCAGGTGATTCAGTCCCCCACTTTAGCTGGTGATAGTCTAATTATCAATTTTCCTTAAGAGCAAGCATCACATGATAATTCATTATTGAAGAATTTTCTGGTTCTTCAATGGATGTCCATTTGAATTCTCAATAATTCTTCTCGTCATTATAGATCCTAGATGACCCAGTCGGTCATGCCAAATTGTAAATATGTCTGGATTTATGAACTTCAGGTTCATTGTGGCACATGTTTCAATTACTTGTATATGAGAATATGAGTATAGTACAATCCAGAAGATAAAACAGACAACTCTTCCAATATACATTTTTCATTTGAGATAGTGGATATGATATATAGATATTTCACATTATTCTTATTATCGGTCTCAATATGATAACCATTGCAAACGTATATCTTTAAAACTTAGAAGATTTCTTTTTGATTGACTATAGAATATTGCATAATTACAATAAGAAAAACAACACTTAAAATATACAGAAGTTACTAAAAAAACATGAAGATAGATTTTAAAAAAAATAAAATTAAGTCTAGATATTTTCAAAGTCAAAAGAAACATTTGATGTTCCACCAACTGTGTCAATCTTCTCTTCAAGAGATTCAAAGAAGTCCATCACATCCAAATTTGTCATGTGGGATGGATCAAATATGTCATTATCCTGGTATGCAAAATTTGCTTCCACATTTTTCTCTTTATCCTTTAGGGATGCTTGATAGAGGTCAACTAAGTGTTTTGACCTACGACAGGTACGTGACCAATGCCCAATCATTTCGCATCAGAAGCATTTATTTTCAACACTCTTTGAACTTTTATCTTGTGGAGCTTTTCCTTTGTGATCATCATTTTGCATGGTTTTTTTGAAATTCGAATGATTAGAGTGATCATCATGAAAATAATAATTATTTCTTCCTCTACCACGGTCATGACCTCGACTACGATTATTAACATTCACAGCATTCACTTCAGGGAATAGTGTTCCAGTTGGTCAAGATTCATGATTTTTCATTAATAACTCATTATTTTGTTCGGCCACAAGAAGACATGAAATTAATTCAGAATACTGTTTAAAACCTTTTTCTTGATATTGCTACTAGAGGAGCATATTCGAGATATAAAATGTAGAAAATGTCTTCTCTAACATATCATCAGTAATTTTATCTTTGCATAATAACAATTTTGAACTGATTTTAAATAATGCGGAGTTGTAATTGCTTACTAATTTGAATTCTTGTAGCCGCAAGTGCATCCACTCATAATGAACTTTAGGAAGAATAACTGTTTTTTTATGATCATACACCTCTTTTAAATTTTTCCGTAAGATACGAGAATCTTTTATTGGAAGATACTCCATTTTCAATCCCTTGTGAATATGATGATGAAGAAAAAACATAATTTTTTCTTTGTCCTGACTGGATGTCGTATTTCCTTCTTTAATAGTCTCCCCAAGATTCATAGCATCCAAATGAATTTCGGCATCAAGTACCCATGACAAATAATTATTGTCGTTAATATCAAGGACGGCAAATTCTTGTGAGATTTGTCATGGCAGAACTATCATAAAATATTTTACTTATGTTAGAAATTTAATAGATATTGAATATACAAAATAACATTAAATTTATTAATTATAACGAAGAGAGAAAAACCGACATATCTTTAGGACATACCTTTAGTGGGAAAAACGACAGAAACTCTGACATGTTGTGAATTTGAGGAGCACAATGGGAACACAAATGGTAATAAAATATAATATTAAAATAAATAAAACAAAATGAGAAATGAGAAAATTATCAAATTTCTCCACTTTCAAAACGGCAAGTAGGATGTGGCTTTCATTGGACACTAAAGAATTACAATGCATATGGACAACAAGAAAGGTGACATATGACTTTTGGAACACTAAATCATGGATATCTATTTATTATTATAATATTCATAATAATAATAATTATTTTTTTAGTTCAAGTTATTGCGTGAAAGAGATAAACGACACACGAAAAAATATAAGAAAACTAATTACGTTAATATTCAAATCTTTGGACTTTTATGAAATTAGGTTCATGTAATAGCTTATTGATTTGTTAATTATTTCTTTATTGTATTCTTTTACGGCCTACTCTCAAATTATTCTAACCCATCTTTTGATTTTCTTTTGTATTATTGCTCTCCAATAGTGTGATGAATGTTTTTATTAATTAACCTAATCCTCGTTTATATCATTCTCAACACTTTGGATCACTTTCTATACTTTTTTATGTCGTGTTCATTTAGTGGCAATTGATTTTTTTTTTTTTTTTTTAATTTAGTCTATCAAATCATTGTTAATATAATATAATTGAATTATTGGTGTGCTTATGAGTATAAATTTAGTCATTCACTATTTTTTTGGTAGTTTAATTTATTGCGTGAGAGATAAACGACATATGAAAAAATAGAAGAAAATTAATTACGCTATAATCTTCAAATATTTGGACATTTATGAAGTTAGGTTCATATATCAGCTTATTCGGCTAATTATTTCTTTATTCTATTTTTCTACGATCTACTCTAAGGTTATATATGTTTGAGGAGACTGGCCAAAATCACTTTTCTATATTTTATAATGTTCGACAATTACATAAAATTGATTTTAGAAAAATCTAAAATCACTCCAAATTGAATTTTGAAGTAAATAGTTTATCAGAAATTTGGTGTTGGCAATATTTTTTAAGAATGTCCATCGGATTGTCCTTCACAATGTTGATTTAATATAATATAATTTTTTCTCATCTAGAAAATTCTTGCTAGTTATTATTGCAGATTTATTTCATTCTTAATGTGATGTTTACTGTTTTTTTTTGTTTCTTTGCTCCTTTTTTCGCTCTACATATTTAAAAGAATATGGTTCTCTTTTTAGGGTTGATACCTTTGAAGAATTTGTGTTGTTGTATGAAGTTGTTAGATACCGCTATGACAAGTTGTTGGAAGAGACATCTTCCTTGTAAGTCAATCTTATGATTTTGAAGTTTGTTCTATTTTCGATTTAGAGAAATTTTCTAGGTCATATTGAACCATTCTACTACAACTTGAGAAGAGATTCACATACTTAAGGGAAGCCTAAGTATTCCAAATTAAGTGGTTTGAAAAGATAGAAGTTCAAGTTGATAGGGAGCCTCAAACTTAAAGGGAGTATAAGTGATCTTCACTAATGAGAGCCTAAATATGTTGAAGGTTAGAGGATCTCACACTTAGGGAGAGTCCAAGTTTTATTGAGAGGAAGTCTCACACTTAGGGAGGCCTAAGTGATCGTTTTCTAAGTTGGATTTTTTAGTGTCACTGGAATTGGTGTTTATTTATAGATAAATACATCGTTGTAATTATTTGACCTTATATTAGTGGAAATATATTTCTACAAGTACATCGAAGGGACCGAATCCTGTATGAAAGCGATTGATCGCATGTGCTTTTTAATTTATGTTTCGAATTTATAGAAAGTACAGAGAAGATTAAACATCTAAACTAAGCATGCTTTTACTGTGAAGAATTTCAAGGAAAAGGAGTTTACCTTTGAAGACTAACTCTTCAATCTTCTCCAATTTTTCAAACAGCACGATCTCAGCAACTCTTCTCGGATCTCGAACAAGACACCACCACCAAGTCTTCCTCGCTATTCTCCGACAAGGATTTGTTTTGTGAGAACCAATTTTTGGAAGATTAAGGGAAGATTTTTTCAAAGAAACTTTTTCTCTGTGATTTTAGAGTGATAAAAGATTGAGAAAGAGTTTGAGAGAGTATAAGAAAAAAAAACTTTTGTGATCTCAAAATGCAGACAAACAAAAATACTTATGTGATCTCAAAATGCAGATAACTCTCTGCATAATGAAAGACGGGAGTTAACTTCCTTCAATTCCCCTATAACTGTAGGGGAATTATTGATTAATTTATTAAATTAAATCAAAATTAATTTAATTTAATTAAATAATTATTAATTAATTTACTTAATTAATTTTAATTAAACATCATATATTTTATTAAATATTACATTTGAATCATATCCAAATATATTTTTCTCTCGTAACCTATAGTTTTAATGTGTATCTCATTCATAATAAATTTAACCTATATAATATGAATCTCATTCATATTAAATTTAATAGATAGTTTTAATGTCAATCTCATTCAATTAAATTTAATTTATAGTTTAAATAGAATCTCATTCGTATTATTTAATATTTTAATCTTATTCAAATACATTATTCTCTCAAATTATATAGTTTATTCGGAATCTTATTCAAAATTAACTTTATAATATAATATATCTATATCCATTATATCAATTGTATCACCTACAATTAAAATATATTCATTTGTAATTTGAACAATTTAAATTCTTCCAAAACTAAATAATTCTTATTTTATCCTTACTGAGCCAGCAGAGGGACTTAATGGATCTATAGATTAGAAACTTCAATGATTCATATTAATTAATTAAACTTTTCAATTAAATTAATTAACCTTCATTAACCTTGGGTAGCGATGTCCACGGGGCGGGGTGGGGCCGGGGATGTCATTCCCCATCTCCGTCACCACTCTCTATGTCATTCCCCATCCCCGTGAAATTGCCCACGGGGATCAAGGCGGGGATTCCCCACGGGAAATTTTTTCCTGTTACTTTTTTTTTGTTTGTAAAAAGCTAATTAATTTAAATAATTAACTTTATCACTAAATTGTTTATTATGGTTAGTTTTATATGACAATTTGAATTTAGAGATAAATTACTCAAATTATGGCCTAAAAAAGCTAATTAATTTTTTTAGTAGAAAGAAATAAATATAAATCAAATTATTTACATATATAATCTAAATTTAAACATTCAATTTAAACATATTCATTATCTTTCCCAATAAATAATCAAATTGGAAATTTAAATGTAATAACATTAAATGACTATACTAAATAAATATGTAAAAGCTAATGGAGCAAGGACGGGAACGGGTCGGGGCGGGGTAAGGATGGGGAACATCCCCCATCCCTGTCCCTGTTTAGCTCACGGAAAATTCTCCCCCCTCCCCCCCCCCCCCTATTACCCGCCTAATCGGGGAATCCCCATCTCCATGGGGAAATTAGACATCTCTAACTATGGGTCACTCCACTAAAGACCCATAGTTGCACTCTCGCACTGTAGAATATTTCTTGTGTCCATGGATATAACCATTACCAGTAAGTCGATCTTTTACGAATCGTTCATAATTACAGCTGGATCAAATGACCATTTTATCTCTGTAATTACCTCCTGCTCCTTAAGTCTCACTGATCCTCTAATGAACAACATGTTTATAGTCCAACTATAACAAAATCCCTTCTAGGTCAATGAGACGGAGGGGCCCATTTGTTCAAGACTTGTCGTTATCATTTGAGAAGAACAACTTATCTACTTACCCTAAAGTCGGAAATGAGTGAACTTCATCTTTATATAGCTATGTTCTCAGCTTCCCAATTGGTCTCGTCCCCAAAATGTTAGCCTTATTAAGTTGGTGACTCGGGCCACTCTCACCCATACAAATCAAGGACAAGCCCTCGCAAATAAAAGTCCATAACTCCCTAAGGATTGAAATCGAGTTACATATAGTCATCATATGAATATTAATCTCTTTAATCAATGGTGTTACAAAGAGAAATTAATTATTTTTCGATCCGATCTTTTAACAACTCTTTATATAGGATACCCCTACATGTATGTCTATACATGAACAAATTAGATCAAATAATTTGTAACACTTACAACATTTGTAACATTTACAAAGAGGTCATATCCATAGTGTCACCAGTATAAGGCATTGAACCTTATCCATATACTATAGACCTTCTAGGTTATTATTTGGCCATGATCTATCTTTTGTCAACCACATTACATTAAATAATCTTGGATCTTACTTTATCAAGTCTAATTCGTTGGATCGATATGGCAACCCTAGAGAGGGGTGAATAGGGTTTAATTAAATTTTTTTAAAAAAATTAAACCAATACACTTTTTATAAATAATAAGAAAAATTCAAATTATGCAACAAATAAGATGATAAAAAATGTGACAATTTAATTCTATCAAATTTTAGCAAATAAATAAGAACAAACTAAAACATACAATAAATTGCTTAAATTAATTGTAAAAATAAAAAGGAAAGAGTCAGAGAAGAGACACCGTAATTTTTATAGTGGTTCGGTCAAACTCGATCTACTCCACTCCCCAAGCGTCTCTTGGAAATTTGAATAAAATCTTTCCGACTCTTTCCACGGATTAGAGCCCAACCTTACACCACCACTCCTTTTACGGGTTCAAGAGCAAACCGATCTTTTCCACGGTTAGGATCAAACCGTTACAAATGTTGGAATTTTTGAAGAAACACAATACAACTCTCATTAGAGTGGATTTACAAGTTTAAGTACTCAACAAGTTTATCAAATAATACAATAACACTCTTCTCAGAATAAGATGAAAGAAAAAATTGGAACTTAGAAGAGCAACAATAGAAACTTTTGAGTTTTGGAGGATTATTGAAATGTAAAATTTGTTGGTTTGAAATTTGGAGAGGAAGATGATTATATAGAGGGAAAAATTTAGAAACCACAATTAATTTGGACCATTGGATTTTGGTAAAGAAAAATCAATGGTGGAGATTTAAACTAAACTAGTTGTTAGATACAAACAAGAATAATAATATTAATTCATTTCTTTTGAAATTCATTTCTTTATAAAAATTAATTCAAAAATAAAAAAACATACCATGTGTCAAAAACAGCAGTTAGACACAAACATAAAATAATATTAAATTCATTTTCCTTTTAATTCATTTTCTTTTTAAATTCATTCTTTTTAAAGTCAATCCAAAAATAAAAAACATACCATGGGTAAAAAAAGTCCATCATATGTTAATCTCTTAATGCTGCCACATGTCTACATGCAAATGGTCTGGTTATGTCACATCATCCACCACGGTATTTTCTCTATAGACTTGTTTCAGTCATATTGTCTTCGTTTTAGCTCCGATTTGAGTGATTCAAGAGGTGTTGGAATCGTTGTTCCGAGATCTACGTTATGACATATTAAAACACTAAGATTTTCAGTAATTAAAAATTGAGTTTGTTATCATCAAAACATTAATTTGAGATTAAGGGCAGCCAACATAATTTTCAAATAAAAATAACGCCTTATTTCATTAAATAAATAAATTTTGTTTATACATTATAAACCACGAGATTTAGGGCATAAATCTCATCACACACTACCTCCTATACATAGATGGTATTGTATTGAACTGGATTACCAAACTCTATGTTCTGTTCTGATTTTAGTTTCTGTATTTATCTTTGTTGTTCTTGGAATTGTTGTAAAATCGTGTGTAACAAGTTTTTTTATCGTGTGTTAGATATAACCTTTTTTTTTTTTTATAGTTGACAAGTGATTTTTGTTGGAGATGATATATTATCAAGTAATCAACTCCAAATTGTTCTAAATTTTATGTTAGATTATGAAATACCTAAAACACACCTTATACTTAAGAATAGAATTCAACCTTAACTTTAAATTATTCCCTAACCCAACTTTTGCATTTTGTATTTTTGCGCTCAATTAGTGTGATGAATTTTCTTATTAATTAACCTAACTCTTGTTCATTTCATTTTCTTTAGTTTATCAAACCATTCTTTAATATCTTAGTAATTGAATTATTGTTAATATTATATTGATAGTAGAAATCTAGTCATTAACTTTTACCTTTTGTTAAGTTTTGAAGAAGTTCAACCGGAACTCTAACCAATAGATTAAAGATCCAACCATTAGCTTTTAAAATTTTTATTAAATTCTGGAACAAAAGACATCATTTTTTTTTTAGTTTAACAATTGTGTGAGAATTGGATTACATCACCCATCTTTATTGAGATGATAATTGACGTCTTATTCATTGAACACAACTTTAAAGTCTAGAGATTTGTAAGCTAAAAAAAATCGAACCATGTTATAAATGTCCTCTTTTATCTTTTTTTCTTTCCCTAATGTTATAACATTAGGTTGCATGGTTAGTTTATCATATGATTTTTACTTTATAGCTTGTTCAACAACCAAGATTCAAAATGTCGATGTTAATGGAAATATCGAAGTCCTAATTTTAAGGAAATATCGATGAAAATTTCGAGAAAATTATGGAAATTAATTGAAATTAATGGAAATTGTTATAATTAGTTAATGAAACTTTTATTGTGGCTTAATTAAACTATAATAAATCATTTTTAATCTCAATTTCTATAAAGTAAGACAATATTTATATGTCTACTATAAATGTTTGTGTAAATGTTGATGCGAGAGTAGAAATTTAAAAAAGAAATGGAAAATAATTACAAAATAATATAAAGTTTAATAATATTTTAAGGTGACATGATGAGAAAATTATAAAGATTTTGGATGGTTAAAGGAAAAAAAACTCACATCAATTCAATTTTGATGTGAAAATTATGTGAAAGCTTAATGGAAAAAAGTGTGAATAAGGTTAAAAATAAATATATGTTTTTTTTGTTTTGGTTTTTTCAAATTTAATTTCTTTAGAAATTAAAGTTTTGGGCCAAAAATAAAGCTAAAAATTGAGAAAAGTTGAAAGTTAGTTAAAATAACACATAAAAAAGGCTTAATCCTTTGTCAAAAATGACATTGATGTTGAAACTATAGAATTTTGTATAATCAAAACCAAAAAATTGAAAAACTTAAATTGAGCTAACATAAATTAAAAATATATATATTTTTTTTCGAAATGTAAAAATTTCTAAAAAATTTCTCAAAATCTCGAATTTCGTTGAAATGTGAGGAATCAGAATATTCTCAAAAAATTTTTCGAAATTTCATCGAAATTAGAAAAAAAAACAAAATTTCTCCCAATCAAAATTTCGAAGTTTGGATGGAAATTTAAAGCTATGTCAACAACTCATTTGCTTAAAAAAAAAAAAAAAAAAGAATCGACACCACAATAATATATTTTGTCAGTTTCATTTTTTTTAATAATTTGAATATCACTCATTGACCTATAAGCTTAAGGTAATGGATAAAAATAAATTTAATATTATATTCTCTAATATTTTTTAATAATTATAATAATTTATTTTCAACAACTTTTAAATTAAATGTGGTTTCAAATTCTATTTTCATTTAGCTTACATATATGATTAATGTTTACTATATTTATGAATATCTTTTTCTATTTGGTTTTTTATATTTTAAAATTTTCAATTTTTTTTTCCTTGTTGGGTAAGACCTTTTAATCAAGGGTACACACTCTAAAATTTAGGCATAATATATTGTTTGTTAGAATATAAGCTACGCTCACTTTAACAAATTTTGTAAATAATTTGAAAATAAGTTTTGTTTAAAATACAATTTTGGTCTCTATATTTTGAGTTTCATTTCATTTAGCCTATATATTTTCTAAGATCTAATTTTAGTTTTTGTACCTTCTATAAATATTAAAAAATATTATATGTTGTTACTTTAATGTTGATGTTTTCAAAACAAAATTAGTCTCCTATTAGTATTTTTTTTCATAAATTTTTAAAATATATTTAAGATTTATTAAGAGGGAATTTAGACCATCTAAAAATAAAATAAAATAAAATCATTTTAATATTTCCCAAAGAAAAGGACAAAACATGATTAGATTAATCATACCTCCAATCTTAAAAGGACCACTTTTTCATTCTTTTTTTTTTTTTAAATTCTTTTCTAGATGTAAAGAGGAGAGGACCACCTTTTATTTATTTATTATTATCTTTTATGAACCTCATTTTGAACACATGTAAATAAAGAAGGTATTTTCAAATACATAAAAATAAGTAAAATATTTATAAATATACTAAATTTTTTTAATATCTATCTCAATAGACTACTATTCGTATCTATCTGTATCACGATAGACACAAATAGTAGTCTATTGTAGTCTATCTATAATATTTTATTATTATTTGTAAATATTTTCAACAATTATTTCATATTAAATAATATCTCAATAAACAATAGTATTTTTTTAAGTATTGGTCATAGAAATTTGAGTATCTAATCTTTTTTTTAAGAAAAACGAAAGTATTATTAAATCTTAAGGGCATAATTATCAGAGTATTACTCCTTCGTAGCAATGTGAAGGATGAGTGAGAGAAATCAGACCAACAAATACCATTCGAATCATTATCTTTTGCTTCCTTAGCTATATAATCAACAAGATTATTAATACATTTTCTATTTATATATGCAAAAGATATATCAGCAAATGAATAAGATAAGTTCCAAATTTCTTCTAACCAACAAGTTCCTTCACTCCACATTTCTTTTTTCCTGTTTACCAATGGCCTGCAACCAATTAGATTCAATGATAATTTTGTGGAACGAAATGATCAATCTCGCAAGTCAAAGTCCCTCAGGAACCGTTTGTTTTGTGGGTATCCTAGATTCCTATCGAATAAGCAATTGGATTACTATGTTTACTTCGCACTATTGTAAGATATCCTGTCATTTGGAGATTTCCTGACATCCTAGGATGTCCTTATGGAGGATATCTCGAGAGTTTTAGATGCCCACTTGAAACATGGATTTTCTAGATTCTCCAGTTGAGGGCATCCCCATTTTACATTTTTATCATTTTTTTTTGTTTAATTTTACATATATATAAATATATGTATTAATCTTCATACATTATTATATAATTAAAATAAATGCTATCAATCATATATATCATATTTTTTTTGTTATATCATAATCCTTATTATTTTTAGAAAGATATTCAAATTTAAATTTCTTCTCATACAACTGTAAAAGAATAGAAAATACCAAGGAAATTAATATTTACTTTATAAAAGATTTCAATTATGATATATTATTTTGTTGAGAAAAATAACATATAAAAATAACATAAATTGTATTAATTTAAAAAAAATCAAATTGATAAAAACAAATACATAATATAAGGTCAAATTAATTATAAATTAATAAATAGTCAAAAGGGCATTCTTTTACCTTATATAAATTTAAGACATTTTTCAATAGAAAACGTAGGAAACAAATATAATTATCAAAATATTTATAAATATCTGTAAAAATATTGCTACAAAATAAATATGATAACCTAAAGATGTCGAACATCTGAATCTAAGATTCTGATTATCTACCTCTCGAAAATAAACCGCCCCTCAAAGATTGCTCTAATTTCAGCCAATGGATCATGATAATTCAATCTAACCTCTTTGTGGAGAAATAAAATTTTAACAATTAATCGATGTTTAAGCGTATCTTTTAATATACTATCACATTATCAAAATTGAGATATGTCATTTATACACATAAACATTATCATGTTTGTCGGTTTCAAACAAAATTCAAAATTTTATTTGTCTATAAATTTTTTAAATTATATTTTAATTTAAAATTTGAAACTATCCAATAGCATATTAGTTTGCTGATTTTATTTTAATTATTTTTTAAAAAATTATTTTGATCCATAACTTAAAAAATATATCATATTGTGATAACTTTTTTTTTTTTAATTTTTTTTTAACTAATTATAGATATTATATTTATGCATGTATCATCCACATGTCCACGTATAATTTCATCAATTTGAAGTGAGCCTATAATTATAAATTCACATATTAAAAAAGAGAAATATAAATATAATGTGTTGGATATCACCTCAGTACAGCTTAATTTGTTAAAAGTTATTGTTATTTTTATATTTCTTAAATTGAAGGTATAATAGATATCCTCTAAGTTCATATAGTAAAAAAATAAATATATGATTTTTTTTAATATTCTTAAAATCATTGAATTTTATGATAAGATGGAACCTACAAGATTGAATCTAAATAGAATAATAATAATTAAAAAAACCCATAAAATTATATGTTGCCACGTTTCAACTTTAAGAGAGCAAAATATTATTTTTGAAAACATCTCTTCTCTCACATGCTTTTTTTTTTTCCATCACACCATTGATGAACAAACAAAGAAACCTCCTCTCTTCGTGTGGGGCAAGTTTTTAAGTGATCTCATCAAATCGAATATTATCATCAACTTGTTGATCATTTCCCCATGAAGAGAATGTGGATGATCCCCTATTGATTTTTTTTGCCTGGCTTATAGGGCTGTTTAAAAAAATAGATGACTAAAAAGATTCGACTAGCAAAGCTTAATCAAACTTTATGCGATTTGAGATGAGTTATAAACTAAAAGTGCTTGAAGTTTGTTAGATGATATATAATTAAATCTACCTTCATCCATCCGTTTAAGTTTTTGGATCAATTAGTGATTTAAGATAATATCAGAGTAGATGATCTAGGGAGGTCCTTATGTTCAAGCCCTACAGTATTATTTCCTAATATTAATTTCCACTTGTTTGGCTTCTATATATTTCAAGCCCACAAGTGACGAGGAGTGTTAAATGATATATAATTAAATCTATCTTCACCTATCAGCTTAACATTTTAGGTCCGTTGGTGATTTAAGAAAAGTTTAGTTTGGAATTATAGTAGCTTTTAAAATAATTGTTAACGACTGTGCTTTTAGGAAAAAAATTACATTTGAAAATAAATTATTCAATGAAAACAGAGTCATATTTTGTATTTTGAAATATATGATTTGGTAGCAGATTGGAAATTTGGATTATAATTTAAACATTGTTTAAATGTGTTTATACTATATTTGTAAACTATGAAACCAGTTGTAGTTGCCTACTATATTTTAGATTATATATAAACTATTATTAATTAATTTATCAATATATTTTAGTATAAAAATTATATAATTATTATTTTGTAATATTATATAATTTATAATAAATTACATAATATCTATTATAAATTTAATAAGATGAGTTTCGGGTCATTATTTTAAATAGTAATACTACTGAAAATATTTTTAAATATAGCAAAATGTCAATGTATATCAGTTTTCGTCTGCGATAGAAGTCTATCGTGGTCTATCCGCAGTCTATCATTGATAGAAAGCGACAATTTGTTATATTTGTAAATAAGTTGACTCATTTTCTTTTATTTGAAAACAGCTCATGAGTTTATATCATGAAATTAACACTATATTTCTAAAGATTTTTATTTTTTCAATATAATTCTTTATTTTAAAATTTAAAATTCAAAATTTGGATGCATGGAAAATAAAAAGAAATTATTTTCAGAATTTTACTGTTTGGATTACAAAAAAATAGTAATAATAATAATCCAAGAATAGAATCTAGATTGTATGCTAAACACATATTTCTTGAACTTAATCAATTTGAAAACATAAAACAAAGTTCATAATTACCCACCAAACAAACCTAGTAGTATTGAATAGATTTCAAACTTTGAAAAAGTAAGGATACAATATGAATTTTTAGGAGTACTAGGTTAGAAGAGGAATCAAATTCTCAAAGAATTAACTTATAATAAGATTTACCAACTGAAGGGATCGAATCTCATAGCGAAAACGTTTGGTTAGAACGCCTTGCATCCCGCAATTTGATTTTTGCATAAACATAATCATTCATCTAAGAACATAATATAAACATGTAAGTTAGCATGCTTTTGAGAAAAGATTAGAACAATTCTTAAATTTGTATATTCCCAAATGTCACGAAAAATCCTCTCCAAGTTCTAACTAATGGATCTCCAACGATCTTGATCAAGAACAATCTTGAACAATCTTGAACACTACCACGAAAGTAACCTCGTCATTCTCTGGGATTCCAATAGAGTGATAGGTGGTATACATCTCATATCCTCAATTTCTTGAGGTGTCTTATAACACCGTTCTTTAGACAAGTGAACCCTGTGCCTGAAAGGTAACAAACCCGTCTTAGAGTTCTGAATCAAATATCGAGTTAAAATTTTGTCGATATAAGTTTTTTGAGACAAAGCTAGTATTATGTTCTTGGGATCCCTGATGATTTGAATCTCATGTACATACTACGTCTCTCCTAAATCTTTCATTTGGAATTGGGTTGCCAGCCATTCCTTAATGTCAATAAGGTACCCTACATCATTCCTAATGAGTAGGATATCATGCACATAAAGTATTAGAAAAGCTACTTTATCGTTGATGATTTTCTTGTAAATACAAGGTTCATCAATGTTTTGATCAAAAGCAAAATATTTGATCATTGTATCAATCTAATGTTCCAAGATCTGAATGCCTGTTTCAACCTATAAATGGATCGATTCGGCTTACAATTCTTTTGCTCCTGACCTTGGGCTATGAACCCCTCGGGCTGAGACATAAAAATATTCTCCTCAAGATTGCCATTCAAAAAAGTAGTCTTGACATTTATTTGTCATATCTCATAGTCATAATATGTGGCTATGAAAAATAGAACTTTTATAGATTTAAGCATAGCAACATGGAAAAAGTTTCCTGATAGTCAACCCCTTCACTTTGGGTATAACCCTTTGCTACAAATCGAACTTTGAAGGTCTATGTCTTTCTAACTACATCTATCTTTCTTTTGTAGAACCACTTACATCCTATGGGTTTGACCCCTTCAGGTAAATCTACAAGCTCCCATCCTAAATTGGAGTATATGGACTCCATTTCAAGGTCCATGGCTTTGACCTATTGGTCCTTGTCTACGTCATTTGTTGCCTGTTTATAGGACAATAGATCCTCAATACCATCATCTAGTATGACAACATGAGTTTCAGTTAAACCCAAGTAATGGTCAGGTGTATCACAACCCTTCTACTGCGTCGAGGCACTCTCAACGATTGATAAAGATGAGACTAACCTGAAGTGTTGGCTCTTTCATTAACACTTGATGAAAGACCAGCTTCATCAACAACCCTCGTTGAATCTTCAGTAGTTTCACTTAATATTACTTTGTTACGTGGTTTATGATCTATCATGTAGTTTTCCTCTAAAAATGTACATTTTTCGATACAAACACTTTATTTTCTTGAGAGTAATAGAACAGACAACCTCTCGTTTCTTTAGGGTAACCAACAAATTGGCACAATCTTGAATGTGGTTCCAACTTCTTAGGATTTGTCGCTAACACATGTTGTCCTACCCTAGATTCTGAAGTAATGTAAACTCGATTTCCATCCCCTCATAACTCGAAAGGTATTTCAGAAACACTCTTCGAGGGAACATTGTTTAAGAAGTGAACTGCAGTCTTTACTGCATACCCCCAAAATGAGTTAGGTAATTGAGCATAGCTTATCATAGAACGAACCATATCTAACAAGGTTATATTTCTCCTTTCTGATATACCGTTTTGCTGAGGTGTACCAGGTGTTGAGAGTTGGGATTGTATTCCATTTTCTATCAAATAGTCCTGGAATTCTAAATCCATGTACTTTCCACCCCGATTAGATCGAAGTGTTTTAATAGTTTTACCTAATTGGTTTTCAACTTTTTTTTACTCTTTGAACTTTTCAAAGGCTTCAGACTTATGATCCATTAAGTATAAGTAACCATACCTTGAATAATCATCTATGAAAGAGATGAAGTATTTGTACCCTCCTCTAGCCTTTACGTTCGTCGAACCACAAAGATCTGAATGTATGAGTTCTAAGGGCTCTTTGGCTCTATAACCTTTTCTACTAAAAGGTCTTTTAGTCAATTTTCCTTCAAAACAGGATTCGCATGGAAGTAATGAATCATGTTCTAACTTACTTATAAGTCCATTCTTTACCAATCTTCCGCTCCTATGAAGATTTATGTGGCCTAATCTCAAATGTCAAAGGTACGTATCATTGTTACTTGGAGAAATTCTTCGCCTTTTAGTTTGAGTATTAGTAGTTTTAAACATCTCATGATTTAAAAGTGCTTTTGATTCAGTTAGTTTTAACACATATAAGTTGTCTTCTAGTTTAATTGAACAAATAGTCACACCATTTTTCATAATGAACGCTTCATTTGAATTTAACAAAAAAAACTGAGTATGATTGTTCAATTAAACAAGAAATAAAAACAAGGTTCATCTTCATCTTATGAACAATATATATGTTTTTTTCCAAAAAACAACTCAACTTAGTAACTCCCATTGTACGAGCTGAAATGGCATCTCCTATTCCACCCTTGAGCGTCATTTCAACCTCTTCTAACTGCTGGAAGGAACCAATAACCTATAAAGAGAAACAAAAGTGATTAGTGGTTCCTAAATCAAGTATCCAGGCATCATGGTCATTTTCCACTAAACAAGTTTCCAGGACTAGTCAATCATATTTACCTTCCTTCTCTTTCTTCTTCTCAACAAGGTACTTGGGGGAATTGCATTTCCAATAACCATCCACATTACAGTGGAAGCATTTGCTCTTGTCATCCTTAGCTTTTCCCTTCTCTTAGCCAGCAACGGGAGTCTTCCCATTTCCTCCTTTTTTTTTTTGGATCCTTTTAGTACTAGAAGTTGAAGGAACAGACTTAGTTATAGATGATGAACCCTTATGAAACTTTTTGGAATGGACAACTTTTGCCTCTTTTTCTATCGGTCCTTTACCTTTCATAAGGGACTGAAAAGTCTGTAACTTGTTTAGAAGGGTAGTCAAATTGTACTATATTTTTTTAATTACCACATTGCTGAGGAAGGGAAGAAAACTCTTCGAAAGAGATTCCAAAATAAAGGACACCTGAATTTGCTCATCTATGACCGCATCGTTCATTTAAGCAACATTGAAATGGATCATCAAGTCGAGAACATGTTCTCTCACTGATTGGTTTTTTTTCATGCACACATTGTAAATGTAATTGAGGGTCTCATGTCAGATTTAAGTGGACGATTGTCCAAACATCTCCTGGAGGGACTCCATGATCTGACATGCAGTCATCATGACCCTATGCTTTTTGGTAAGAACGTCAGACAAACTTGCCAAGTTTAGACTCGGGCCTTCTCATTGGCCTTCGTCCAACAGTCATAAGCATTCTTCAACGCTTGAGATACATTTCAAGCGGGGACTGAAGGACATTCCTCCGTCAAGATAAACCACAGATCATCAACAACCAGAATCGTATTCAAGTTAGATTTCTACATCGCATAGTTTTACCAGTTAATTTCTCATTTTTAATCAAAGATATGATTGTGGAAGACATGTTAAAACATATTACAATCAATTGACTTTATTAGTTATCTTTGTCATAACCCATTACTTAAATATCCAATCAATTTAGCAAAAACACATGTAATCACAAAACCCTAATTAAACTATTGATTTTAGTTTTTGCAATGATACTTCAGAGGTTTAGAGCAATAGCCACCGAAGGGTGATTAGCTACTCCTCCTCTGAATTGAGACAATCTCAACTAATTACTAATATCAGAATAATTCTTATTCCTATAGTTTTTAGCCATCATTGTTTTGGTCAATGATTCATTAACTAACTTAATTCATCCCGTAAGTGTGACCCTTCCATTTTCGGATCCCAGAGTTCCCTTCCTATGAATTCATCCCGTAAGTGAATCATGTTAAAACGAATACAAATTTCCCTTCCTATGGTTTAAAGTCTGAACATGATATCCTGAAGCATAAAAAAAGGTTGAACTTAGTTCTTAATGAGATCTATACTTGATGTCAAGTAGGGTACCTAGCTACAGGAGTACTCTTGATAGACTCACCTATAATGTTCTGTGTGAGATGTTGTTAGAGATAGTAGTTCAAAACCAAGAGTTACTCTAGTATTTTCTGAATCATCTACACTACAAAAGTTCAAGTCGTAAGACATCTTGGCTTATACACAGTACTTTACAGACTAATATTGTTCCATGAAAAAAAAATGCTTTTCATATGTTTTTAAATTTTCAAGTGGGAGATTGTTAATGAAAATCTAAAGTGTTAAATAAAAAAAAAAAAAAAATTGAGAATCTCATATTGTTTAGTTTGGGAAGTGTAATCTCCTTCTTATACTCCTACCTTGAGTTGTGGGTTTGGGTCATCCATATTTTACAGGAAGTGAGAAGATAGGTAAATGTGGGTATGGTGGACATCCCACACGCATGCGCTACTATCCAGTCGGTTGAGCGTGCGTGCATGACGACACATATGTGTGATTATTTTTTTTTATCAAAAATAATTATTATTTTAATATTTTTTATTTTATTTATTATTAAATAAAAGAAAAAGTGGTCTTCACGCAACTTACGTGGTCTTCTGCTCGCATCATAGTTCCAGTCTTCTTCTCGCGTCTTAGACATGGCCTTCGGGAACGTTCTGTGGTTGCCCACGTCCCTCTCCCCATCCGTTTTGCGCAATTGTTGGCCTTCAAGGCCTATATTTACAGTCAAATTCCTTCATTCTGAACACACAACAATTTTTCTCCTCGCTTCTCTACTTCCATCTATTCTTTCCTCCACTTTTACATTTCCGAGAAATTTACATATTGAAGGGTGTGAGTATTCTGATCGATTCCGGTGCAGCTTCGATCAAGACACATTTCTTTTTCTGGATTGTTTTATCCTAGAGACGGCGTGTCAATTTTTTTAACTACTGGGACAGAGCCACAAAATTTCTTAAAAAGAGCATGCTCCGCAATTTAGCATATAACCGATTTTCTGTTTTGCAAGTTTTTTCCCGACATTAAACACAGTTCATTTGCAATTGTTTCTGCCCAAAGGAGGTAGTTGTTCCAACAGAAACACACACCTCAAATTTACAGAACACTTCTAAATGATCCCTAACTTAACTTTAACTTAACAAAATTGTGACTAGACTATTATGTATTGTCATGGATTGGCTGACATGTTAGTTTTTGTGTGATTATTTGGAAAATAAATTGCAATACTAATTTCAAACTTATACTCGTCAAGGTAAAACTAAATTGTTTAAAAATTAATATTCAAAAGCTTTTCCCTCTCCAAAGTGTCTACCCTAGCCGTCAAGTCTTCTGCCCATGCTGAACTCCATTGCTCACCATGTTCCCAGTTACGAACTTGTCGACCATTTCAAACTAAGAGCTTTCAAATATTTTTAAATTTATTTACAAAATAATTCAATGAAATTGTCAACTAATCCACGTAAGCATATAACAGTTCAGACACATTTCTATTTATGTTAGGTTAAAGTTAAAGCATCTGTTTTAAAACTTTAGAGACTAACTATACATCAACTTCAAATTTGAAGAACCAAAAATATATTTTACCCTTAAATATATCTCTATGATAGTATAATATTGTCCACTTTGGACATAAACCCTCATGACTTTGTTGGGGTTGATGCCCTAAATCTCTTGGGTCCTGTAGTTTATAATTGTAATGTACAAATAACTTATTTATTTAATAAAATATGAGATGTTTCGACATATAGTAACATTAATCCACAAACCAATAAACTAACATCCAAGGTTATCATCTGTAGCTTTAACATGTATATAGAGATATACGGGCAGATCATGTTTAAGTGATAGCCTAAATGGTCTGTAGTAGATGCATAAGGTTAGGTATCTTATCCTTGTGGCACTACGAATACGGCCCGCTTTGTTGATGTTACAATTGTTGTAAAGTGTTACAAATTATCTGATTCTGATCATTCATGTGAAAACATGTGAGCGAAAGTATTCTATACAAAGGGGTTTATATTAATGAGTTAGCATGCAGTTAATGGAAGCAATCAGGATCATTAAGCATTCTAATTAGATCTATTTTAGCATCTAAGCAAGCATGTTCAAGAATAAGAAATAGGGTTTATGAAATTACCTTTGTTGAACTTTTCAATCCTTGAGATCCAGCATGAAATTCCTCTCCAAATACTTGTAGACCACCACTTGATCTTCCTTACTATTCTCTATGATCTTAGATTGGGTGGTGGAACCAAAATGAGCTGAATTTAAGAGAATTTAGAAGAAAGACAGCTTTTTGGTCTTCAAATGATGAAGAACTTCTTCCTCAACCAAAAACTCATAAAATTTCAAAGTGCACGACCTTTCTCTCAACAAAGTGGAGTGAGTATTTGTTCATATATCTCATGCAATCTGATTGTATGGCGGATGGACACCAAGTAACTCAAAATTGTAGTGGAATTTGTGTGCTCAAAGTGGGATAAACCCACTAAATGGAAATTTTGATTTAAAAATCAATTTTTATTCAAATTTCCTTTAAAATCAATTTTCAAATTTTAATTTTAAATTATTAAAAAAAAAATTGATTTAATTATTTGAATTTTCATAAAATTCAAATTTTCAATTTTAAATAAAATTAATTCAAACCATTAATTTTAACTAAATTTATTTAATTAATTAAAATAATTCAATATCTAATATTAAATTATTAATACACCAATTCCACAAATATAAATATCTATTCATATAATTTATATTTAAATCAAATTTAAATATTATCCAATTATCCAATTTTGTTTAATTCGATAATTAAACGTGTAATTTTATCGTATATAACGATTCCCTTAACTTGTATTTGAACGCTTCAAATTTACTCATCACGCTATTCTAATGTTTAATCCACTTGTGAGCTACAAGGGACCTAATGGATAATTAATTAAAAATCACATCATAATTATATAATTACTTTTATTACTTTTTGAATATTATTAAAATTAATTAAAAATCACATCATAATTATTTTAAATTAATTAATTAAAAATTTGCCAAATCTGAAATAGCTCAATTGATACGAGTATTTTAGTAACCACGACATCCGTATTTAGAATCCTCTATCCCCAATTATACTCAAAAAAAAAAAAAATTGAAACTTAAAGCCAATAACTAAAAGCGAGTATCAATTTACAAAGGAGTAGAAGTGTAAAATATAGAAATTTAAGAATAAAAAGAAAACTAAATTCAAAAGTCAAGGATAAAAATGGAAACTATACTCAAAATTGAGAGATTAAAAAAAGTATTTTATCCAATTAGTCTATTATTCTATGTCACACAACCTGCATTAAAACTTTATTTGATAATCATTTTTGTTTTTGAAAATTAAATATATAAAATCAATGTCTAGGATTGATTTTGGGAGAAAGATGGGTTATTATGACAAAATCTTAACTTTTTTTTTTCTAATATTAAGTCCGTCTTAGTCATTATACCTAAAATACATTAATTTAGTATTTATTTACTAAACATGTGCAACCAATTTGTTAAGTATAAAGTTTAAATTTACCTATAGTAAACACTAATACGTTTCATATTAAAGTTAATTTTACAAAAAGTTTAGTTGTAACAATTATTTTAAAGGCTACAACAATCTCAAACCAAGCCAAACATGCACTATTTTTACCTATAATTTGCTTGTTATATTATTGATTTTCTAAAAAAAAAAAAATGTTTTAAAAATGTACACCAAATCTTGAAAACTCAAAAAAAAAAAAAAAAAAAGAAAGAAAGTAGCATTTAAAATATTGATTTCATTAGTTTTTTTAAATTTTGCCTAGAATTCAAAATTAGTATTTTTTTTTTAAGTAAATAGAAAATTACCTACAATTAAATGGTGAGAAAAAAAAAACCTAAGTTTCAAATAATAATAATAATAATAATAAGAGCCTATGTTTTTACCCATTAGATTAACTTTGTCTATGTAATTTCTCACTCCGTAACATATTTAATCCTCTAAGTTTTGCTCTTGTAAATTTTTATACCGAAAAACAATAAAATGTTAATACATAAAAAATTTATTTAATTATTTTCATTCAATTAAAATTAATAACTTAATTTCAATTTATATAATAAAAATCTTCTTTCCAAAGTACTAAGAAAACTATTTCTTAGGAGGTTTTAGAGAATAAATTATCTAAAAATAATGAAATTAAATACAACTAAAATAAATATATGTATATATAAGTATATCATAGATAAGAAAAATATATAAAATTTAAAATTAATAATAAGTTTGGACTGAGTTCGGGTTGGTTTGAGTTATTTTTTGTGAACCATGATCCAACTCAATTCATAAATTTTTTATTTATTTGAATCCAACTCAATCCAAATAAATTGATAAACTAACCCAAAACACACGGATTGGGTTTGGTTGATCGATTTTTCTGGTCATCGGATTTTTTGAACACCCATATTAAGAACCTATCTTCACCACCCACTAACCTTCTTCTTCCTATCTATAAATTTTTATAACTTTCTTCAATTCTCTAAAACTCCATTGGGTAATAATTTGATTTTTTTTTTTTTCAAAATTAAATCCATAGACACTACTTCGAATCCCATATTTCTTTCTTTGTTATTACTTTTTATTAATGATTTATGAAACCAAGCCAAATTTTGAAAACTAAAAAAAATAATTTTTAAAAACTTGTTTCTGTTTTTGAAATTTGGCTAAAAATTCAACCATTATATTTAAGAAAGATGCAAATCATTATGAAAAATTGAAAAAAAAAATAGACTTAATTTTCAAAAACCAAAAACGAAAAATGACATAATTACCAAAAGTAACCTAAATTTTTCTATTTCTAAATCTTCCCTATATTTTATTTCTCCCTCTCCATCTCACCCTCTCTTACCTTATCTCAAATATAATATTCATCTTTGGCAAATTGATCTCTTCTTCTTTGCTTATTGGTTCACTACCAAAGGCACAACATTCACTTTCTTCTTCTTATTCCTTTGAGATTTAGCTCTTTTTATTGCTCATTTTCCTCCTTTTGCTCTCTTCTTTTGTTGAAGGAATTGAGCTTCCATGGCCAACATAATTCCTCCAACTCTTGGTCTTACTCGTCCTGGTCCCAGCAACGCCCCTAAGGTTTGTAAGACATACCAAATTTTATGTGTTCGTCTATTTCTTGTTTTTGCATTTCTTCTTTTCATTGTAATTTTTGGAAGCCCTTTTGCTTGTTTGACCTTTTTGATAGGATTAAATATACATACATCATTAATTCATTTTGATTCACGGCTTTTTTACTTACTTTCGAGTTTTTAGTGGTAAAGACGTTTAAATATATAAGTAAGACGGCTGATATAAGGTTCTTTTAATGAAAAGTTAAAGAGAAAATTATGTGGCCTTTAACTTATTAAAATGTGAAAACAATATAATTCATATCTATATACTATATTAAATTAAGGTGACTACGAGAGAACTTTTAACTTTCCTTTTTGCCGTTATATCATTCGATAAATCTTATCTTGTCCTCTATACTATATTATAAGGAATTAAGAGTTTGAGAATTTTTAACTTCCCTCGTTGCCCTCAGATCTTTTCATAAGGCCTATTTTTCTCTCAAAATCATTTCCTTTGTGTTTTGTACATACCTTATGTTCCTTTTTTTCTCTCTTTAGTTTTACATTATCTTTTCGTCATTAGATCTTCTACCATTCCTATTTTGTCTTCATAATCTTTCATTTTTATTTACATCTTTTCTACTTTTTTTGTTTTTCCCTTTATGGAGCCTCTCAATTGTTTTTTTAACAAATATACAAATCCTTTTAACATAATAACTACATTTAATTTCTTACTATATGCATCGTACACATATTCCCTGTAAATGGGTTTTATTTGGTCTATTTGTCCTTTTTGCATGTAGAGAGAAAAAAAAACTATTTTGCATTTTATAAGTTGAACTTTATTATTGCTAGTAATTATTGAACACTTGATACTGATTCCATTTCTTTAGTCATTTTTTTTTCTTTTTCTTTTAAGAGTAGTACCACACTTTCTAAAAGAAGCCATTATTAAAAAAATTCTTCCAAGCACTGCAAAATGATTTTCCTTAAATCAGTTTCCAAATACTTTGAAGTAAGAAAAATCTTTACTTGAAAATTTTGAAAAGTACTTCCACGTTTCCATCGTTATAAGCTTTTGCATATTCTAAGTAAGAGTTATCTCAAACACACCTTAAATCAGAATCGACTACATTCTTTTTTCATCTTTAAAGTACTCATATGTTTGTCATGAAGTACTAATACAATATGTTGCCTGTATGTTAAAATGTCTCAAAGATAACTTTTACCGCAAAAGACATTGATGTGTTGGAATGGAATGGAGACTTGCTTGCTGTGGGTGTGACAGAGAAAGATGTGGTCAGAGATAAAAACTCCAACTTTAAGAATCCACTTTTACATAAGTTGGATGCAATCTTGGGTGGATTGTTGGCCCAAGCTTCCTCAGAGGAAGATTTCTCTGGAAAGTAAGGCCAATCTGTTGTTTTAAGAGTTTCTGGCTTGAGCTTTAAAAGGGTTGGTTTATTTGGGCTTGGCAAGTCAGCTTCTAATATAGTAGCCTTTGTTGGTCTAGGTGAGGCCATGGCAGCAACTGTAAAGAAATGCATATACTTTCTTGCTAGTGGACAATGGTACCAAAAATGCATTTTTGCATTTGTACCCTTGAACTGATATTAAGTTTCAACTTGATATAACATGTCATAGTTTGAGACCATACATGATGCTGACTTTGTGAAATTACATCCATATGATTAGTTGAATTGGCAGCTGAGATTTTAAAGATTACCCAAAAGTACAATGATGTTCTTTCTGCAAGAATTTTCAATGAAGAAGAAATCATAGAAATGAAGATGGGGTCCTATCTTGGTGTGACTGCAACAGCCACTGCAAATCCTCCCAAGTTTATCCACTTATGTTACAAACCTCCCAGTGGACCTGTATCAGCCAAATTGGGTTTAGTTGGTAAAGGAATTACCTTTGACAGGTGATTGTATACATACCATGCTGAGAATTTAATTGAGAAGCACTTCAAAAGTATTTTTATGAGTGTAAAGTCTAACATCAAAGTGGTTTGTTGCTCAATACTTTTAAAAGATACTCATGATCAAAGAACTTTTGCTGAAAATGACCTTAATCATACCATAAATACTCAACATAAGATTCTTGGTGTAATGACATTTGTGCATTAGGCATATCAACATCTTTACTGCTGTGATATTTGGTTTGAGATGTGGTTTATATTCTACCTTCATCACAAATTTCTTAGTAATTCTTTGAATTTTCTTTTCCATTAGTGGTGGTTACAACCTTAAAACAGGAGCCAACAGTAACATTGAAACAATGAAAAATGACATGGGAGGGGCAGCAGCAATTTTTGGTGCAGCCAAAGCCATTGCAGAAATTAAACCTCTCGGTGTAGAGGTAAAACATTATCAGATCTATCACTCATTTTCATGTAATTAATTTTATTAATAGGTCTATTTGAGGGCTTGGTTTGTTGTTCCCAAACAGATTCATTTTGTTACTGCTGCCTGTGAGAATATGATAAGTGCAACTGGCATGAGACCTAGTGATATTGTCACTGCTTCAAATGGAAAGACAATTGAGGTATACTCTATATTCTTTGGTTAAGATCTAAGAAGAAAAGAGGATTTAATCTTAAACTATATTTTTGCTCCCTCTTTTTTTCTTTCATTACAACCATGGTAAGGTACCTACTTAAACTATTATCTTTTTTTGTGGCAAAATTTTCAGGTTAATAATACTGATGCTGAAGGCAGACTTAGCCTTGCTGATGCATTGATATATACTTGTAAGCTGGGTGTTGATAAGGTAAATATATAATTATAAGTTAGTATTTTAAGTTTTATGAGCCAAATAATTAGATATGTCATTGTTAATAGTTTTCGACATTAGATCTAATGTAATTCAAATTGCTTTGCAGATTATTGACTTGGCTACGCTTTGTATAACTGCTCTTGGGCCTTCAGTTGCACGTATGATAACCTTCCCAACAACTTATACTTCATTTTCAATTAAGAGATAATAACATAAAACTAAAGTAACGACAAATAAAGGAGTAACACAAGATGTGTGGTTTGTTCACCTTTCTGACGTGGAATCCTCAACACATTCCCTTTTACAATTGTGCTCTCTTTGAGTTCATCATTCCTAGGTCGAGTACTTGTTTTGATTTTATGGACTTTGATACCATATTAGACATATATGGAGTTTCATCTCAAAATCAATTTGCAATGAGAAGAGTCTAATTCATGTATCGTTTTGATGTGTGATCCTCAACAAATAGATCGAGGAAAAGTTGGAAAAAAAAAGCGTTTTAATTGATGTATATGAAGTAATCAAAATGTATAACTAGAGACACATTGTTTGTGAAAAGAAGAGTTCTTTCTTCTCCCTCTGTTGGAATAGTTAGTGAGAAGGTTACTATTTAAAGTTAGAACACAAGAATGAACAAAGAATTGGAAACTACAAAAGAGTCTCATATGCATCATCAATAGAAAAATGTGATTGTTACAAATTTCCTTTTTGTTTCCAGGTGCCTTTACACCAAATGAAGACCTAGCAAAAGAGGTATTTACTGCTGCAGAGAGGAGCGGTGAGAAACTATGGAGGTTGCCATTAGAGGAAAGTTATTGGGAGTCAATGAAGCCAGGCATTGCTGATATGATCAACACTAGTCCTAGTCAAGGAGGTGCAATAACAGCTGCTTTGTTTCTGAAACAGGTGGATATTATCTTCTAATTTCTTCAACTGCACAAAAAACGAGAAGATTTTATCTTCCATCTCTTTTGCTCTTTCATCCTTCATTTATGTTTTTACCAACCAAAAGGAAATTTTAAACAGATGATCCTTTGGATAGATTTATGCCTTGAATTCTAAAACTTGGAATTATATGTTTGTAGTTTGTTGATAAAAATGTCCAATGGATGCACCTTGACATTGCTGGCCAGTTTGGAATACCAAGAAGAGTGTTGCAACTGGATTTGGTGTTTCCACATTAATGGAGTGGGTTCTAAAGAATGCTTCTTAAGAGGTCCAAGGGTGGCAAGAATCTCAATAATAAATCTACAGTTCTAAGGTAGATGCTAAGAGTTCTCAAGGGTTGTCAGCATTGAGTGATCAAATCTGAATAGAAGTTGTATTAAATAATTTCAATAAAAACTCTTGTTAAGGATTCTTGGCTATTCTAAGAGTTTTACTTTATTTATCATTTGTCTCATTGGTGTTTTACACTTCTATTTATATATTGCATCACTTGCAATTTAAATATAATTTTACGATGATGAAAACAACTCTCACTAAGAAAAAAATAAAAGAATATATTAAGGCATTTTACAATAAAAACAAGGTTAAATTATCAAAAATACCTTGAACTATGGGGTTGATTTTATTTTAATCCTTGAAGTTTGAAGTTTTTTCAAAAAAAGTTTGAAGGTTTTTTTTTTCCATTAAAATCATAGATGAAAAGGTTTTTGTATGCTTAAGTTTTGCTTAAGCGAACAAACCTATACATATACATATGGGAAGTAAATTTTGTGGTTAGGACTAGCAAAAGAATTATAAACGAAAGAATGGAAAATTAGTGGATGGCATTGAATGGAGGAATACAATAACAGATACGGTTCATATATGTGCCAATGTATCTTTTTTTCCCATTTATGTATTTAGATTTGTTTATGTTGAAAAAGAGAGAAGAAAGGGACACAAGATTTACGTGGAAAACTCTAGATCAGGGAGAAAAAGCCATGATAGAGACTGGTCTTTATTATTGATTTGATACACAAAGTACAAGAGAATAGGCCAAATAAATAGACTAGTGGGAAGCCCTAGGGTACATATAATTACTAAAATACCCCTAGGGTTACAAGCTATTTTTCGACATTCCCCCTCAAGTTGGGGCATAAATATCAATAAGACTCAACTTGCTGACACAATAACCAAAGCTTTGTCTCAGTAAACCTTTTGTGAGCACATCTAGGATTTACTAATTTGAGGGAACATAAGGAATGCATATACTTCTGTTGTCAAGTCTTTCCTTGATGAAGTGCCAGTCGATCTCAACGTGTTTTGTTCTATTATGTTGAACAGGATTATTTGCAATACTTATTGTTGCCTTATTGTCACAGAACAGTTTCATTGGGAGCTCATTGCCTTGATGAAGATCTGACAACACTTTCATCAACCAGATTTCTTCACATATCCCTAAACTCATGGCCCAATACTCAGCTTCAGCATTACTTATGGCCACAACTCACTGTTTCTTGCTCCTCCAGGTCACTAGATTACCCCAAACAAATGTACAATACCCAGATGTTGATTTCCTATCAATAACAGACCCTGCCCAATCAAAATTAGTGTAGGCTTCAATGCAACGTTTATCAGAATTCTTGAACATTAACCCCTTACCTGGTGTTCCTTTCAGATATCGTAGGATGCGTTCAACTATTGTCATGTGTTCCTCATAAGAAGCCTACATAAATTGACTGACAACACTAACTGCATATGAAATATCAAGTCTCGTGTGAGATAATTATATCAATTTTCCAACTAACCGCTGATACCTTTCTTTATTGACCGGGACACTGTTACCAGTATTGCTGAGCTTTGAATTATATTCAATTGGGGTGTCAACAGATTTGTACCCAATCATTTATGTCTCCTTTAGGAGGTCAATAGTGTATTTCCATTGGGATACCGAGATCCTATCCCTTGACCGAGCTACTTCCATTCCGATAAAGTATCTTAAGTTCCCCAGGTCTTTAATCTCAAATTCTTTGGCCATCTTTGCTTTGAGTTTCACAATTTCATCATCATCATCACCAGAGAGCACAATATCGTCAACGTACACAATGGGAATTGTAACCTTCCCTGAAGTTGACTTCTTTGTAAACAGTATATGATCTGAGTGCCCTTGGGTATATCCTTGACCTTTGTCAAAGGTGGCAAATCTGTCAAACCAGGCCCTCGGAGACTGTTTCAACCCATATAATGACTTTCTCAGCCGGCAAATTCACTATTTGAACTGATCTTCAAATCTAGGGGGAGGATTCATGTAGACTTCCTCCTCAAGTTCTCCATTGAGAAAGGCATTCTTTACATCTAGTTAATGCAAAGGCTAATCTCTGTTAACTGTAATTGACAGTAATAATCGGATAATATTGAGTTTAGCTATTGAAGAGAATGTCTCGGAGTAATCTACACCAAAATTTTGAGCAAACCCTTTGGCAACTAACCTGGCCTTGTACCGGTCAATGGTACCATCTGATTTATACTTTATAATGAAAACCCATTCGCACCCAACTGTCTTGTGCCCTTTGGGTAGGATCACCTGGTCTCACGTTCCGTTTTTCTCAAGAGCCCTCATCTCCTCCATAACCTTCCAAACTTCAGTTTTCATTGCTTCCTATATGCTACTCAATATCACCCTTGTATCTAAAATAGTGGTAAAGACCCTAAATTCAGATGACAGATTACTATGCATATGGTACCTTGAACCTGACCAAATGCATTTCCTCAAGGCTATTGGAAGATCGAGAGAAGCATCATGCTCTTTCAGACTGTCAGATTTCCCATTGTGATCAATATTCTCCTCTGCTTGAGTTTCATCTTCAGAAGTCCCCTTTACACCATCATCTCTAGTATCACTCACATTTTCTAGAACTATTTCACGATCACTATTCACCGTCATCTTCCCATTTGCTATAGTAGTGATGTCAGTACCTTTTTCTCCTTTTTCCTCTCAATATTCGTTAGTCTCAGAACAAGTATCAATCTCATTAATTTTAGGAATACACGTACCTGATGCCAGGTTTGACTCATGAACTAGAGCCGGAGATGCGGCATGTGGCGTTCTTTCCTTCCTGAGATTTTTCCTATAGTATGTTATCCATGGGATTTGATTGGTAGGGAGGATAGAACCGACATGTTCGAGAATTAGAGATGACGCTAAGGGAACTGTATATGTGGACCAATTAGCCTCTTCACTAGATGTCTCCCTCTGAAGATGGCTAACGAGAAAGAAGGGTCGATCCTCAAGGAAGGTGATATCCATGGAAACAAAATATTTGCGAGAGTATAGATGGTAACATTTATACCCACGCTGATGGAGTGGATACCAAACAAAGATACATTTTTTAGCACGGGGGGTGAATTTCGTGCGGTTTGGACCATGAGAGTGAACAAAGGTAACACAATCGAAAACTCGAAGCAGTACATCTGAGACTAAACGAGTAGTTGGTAGGACTTTTTCAAACACTCTAATGGATTTTGAAAGTTGAGGACTCGGGAAGGCATTCGATTGATTAAGTGAGTGGCAGTAAGGATAGCATCCCCCCATAGATAAGATGGGAGTGATGTGGATAGCATTAAGGACCTGACAACTTCCACCAAATGACGATTGTTTCTTTTGGCTACCCCATTTTGCTGGGGAGTGTATGCACACGAACTATGGTGGATAATCCCTTTGGATGCAAGAAAGTCCTAGAAGGAAGCATTAAAGAATTCCCGCCCATGGTCACTTCTCAAAATACCAATCTTGACATTAAATTGGGTTTCCACAGTGGCATAGAATTTCTAGAATACAGATAACACCTCGGACTTATTAGTAAGAAGAAAGACCCAAGTAAGCCGAGTGTGATCATTTATAAAGGTGACAAACCAGCATTTCCCTGTGGAAGTTGTGGTTGGTGAGGGACCCCAAACATCACTATGAACTAAGGTGAAAGGTTTGGATGGTTTATAGGGTTGGGAGTGGAAGAAGACACGACTCTGTTTGGCACAAATACAAACATCACAATTTAAAGAAGACATATTAATATTACGAAATAAATGTGGAAATAAGTATTTCATGTATTCAAAAATTTGGATGTCCTAAACGGTAATGCTATAACAGAAAATCATTCTCAAAATTAGAAAAATTTAAAGAGACAAGGCTAGTTCTATAATCATTCCTAGAGGAAGCATCATCAGTCAGGAAATAGAGTCCCCGTTCATGCCGGGCAGTGCCAATCGTCATCCCCGAGCTCAGATCCTAAAATAAAACAGAGCCGGGTGAAAAAATGCCTGACAATTCAGATCTCTTGTAATTTTACTGATGGATAACAAATTATATGATATTTTAGGATCATGCAATACATCCCGCAATACCAAATCCTCAAACGGAGATAAATGTCCTTTCCCTACAACAGGTGCAAACAATCCATCTGCAATCCTAATTCGTTCGTTGCCGGCACTTGGATAATATGAAAGAAACTGATTAGAAGTACCAGTAAGATGATATATTGCCCCTGAGTCAACAATCCATGGTTTTTTTTTACTGTTAATACTAATAAGACCAAAAGACTGGACAGTACCTGACTAGGTGATGGCACTGACTTCAACTGTACTTAGGTTGGTCGTACTATCTGCTGAGGGTTGATGCTGAGGATTCTCATTTGTCGAGTCACTCACAAGGACACGTCCAGGGGTTGATTTGTCATGTGACTGGCGACGTTTATTGTTCGGGGCCATCCATGTAGCTTCCAACCCTGGTTCTTTGTATGCCATGGCTTTTTATGATGCTCACAGACAGGAGTGGGCTTTTTATCGCCGTCAGTGCTAGAAGACTTAGTGGCATAAACAGCAACATCTGTAGAGATAATTACTGGGTTATTTATTGCACTTGATCTGTCTTCCTCCAGACGTATCTCTGAGCAAACTTCCATGAGAGAGGGGGTAGGGCGTTGCCCCAGAATCCGACTTCGAATGGCATCAAACTTCGAATTTAGTCTAGCAAGGAAGTCATAGATACGGTCAGCTTCTTTATTTTTTTGCATACTATGCTCCGTCATGTGCACTTTCCATACTATCTCCTTACAAAGATCCATCTCTTGCCACAAAAGAAACATTTTATTGAAATAGAACGTTACGTCCATAGTTCCTTGCTTGCATTCATGTGCCTCTTTCCATAACGTATAGAGCCGGGATGCATTATGCCTCTTTGAATAAAGTTGTTGAACAGCATCCCAAATACCTTTGGCAATTGCAGCATAGAGTAACGGTCTACCAATCTGGGGTTCCATACTATTAATCAGAACAGATCTCAATAGTGAGTCTTCCCCTTTCCAAATCCGCTCCTGAGGGTCTTCTGGTATAGACTTAGGTATCTCTTCAGTCAAGTACCCAACTTTATGACGTTCTTCCAAGGCCATTATGATGGATTGAGACCAGGAAAAGTAGTTCTGACCATTTAGTTTCTCTTTAGTAATAAATCCTGCAGAATTCTCATGGATCCAGACGATATTTGTAGTAGGTAAAATAGGGAAAGAATTTATCGGGTTTTCAGAATATATTGGTATGTTGGCCGATAATTCTGGTTGAGAGTTTGTCCCAAGAACCATTCCAAAATCTACAATCTGCTGTTGGAGATGGAAAAACGCCGTTGGAGATCATTTGTAGACCTTCGGCAAGGTTGATTGCATACCCAACCGCCAACGCCATCGGAGCAGACCGCTGGACTGAAGGGTCGATTGAACCACTCGGGTAGAAGACTGACACATAGGGACTGACCGACTTCTCCCGGGATGACTCGACCACAGAAGGCACCGCTGTCTATAATCGTGCTGAGTTTGCCGGCTGTTGTCCATGAAGCATCGCGACCGGCTAGATCTGCTTCGGCTGGATCATCGCACAGGCTGGATCGACCGATGAAGACGTGCGGCTAGGGTGGCTGGAATGCACTACGGTCAAGCGCTAATCCGACGGGATCTGTTCGGCTAGGAATGGGCGGCTGGAACTAGGTCGGCTAGGGTTGAGGTCCGGCACGGATTTGATGATTTTCGGCAGCGCGGCTTAGAGGTATTTCCACGACTTCCTGAATGGCTTTAGTGATGTGGGTGTTTATTGTCCCACTAGTTCCAATGGAGGTTACTGATGGAGAATCTGGTCTGTTCTCATCGATGATGGCTAGGGTTTCGTCGCCATGCTCTGATACCATGTTGAAAAAAGAGAGAAGAAAGGGACACAAGATTTACATAGAAAACCCTAGATCAGGGAGAAAAAAAACCACGATAGAGACTGATTTTTATTATTGATTCGATACACAAAGTACAAGAAAATAGGCCAAATAAATAGACTAGTGGGAAGCCCTAGGATACATACAATTACTAAAATACCCCTAGGGTTACAAGCTGTTTTTCGACAGTTTATATAAGTAGATTCAAATTTTTTTCCCTATAAATTTAACATAAAAAACCAATAAAAGTTATTTTGTAACAAACTTCAAAATTCAACAGTTAAAATTGAAGTTTTAAAAGTTCGGGAGTATAATTGAAACTAACCTAATACTTTAGAGATACTTATTGTTATAGGTCACTTTTGGATTGAGAGTCATAAGCTCAGGGAGCGAAGCCATTAAAGGTAAATTCAAAACAATGAAAGTCAAATGAAAACAACATGAGTGTAAGAAAATGGGCCAATGGACAGAGAGAGGAAAATAGCAAGGAAAATGACAGGTGTTGGACCAAAAGGCTTAATTTGCCCACCTTGGCCTACCTCGAAGGTCGAGGTCAAGGTGGGCCATTTTCCATACCTGAAGGCTTGTTTCTCATAGGCTATGGTCCAAGCCCCATTGGCCAGCCTCATAATCCCACTTGGATTTAGAACCCTATTTCCTAATCCCACTTAGATTTAGAAACCTAAGTCTACCCCACTATAAATAAGGGGTCGTAAGTAACATCTAAGGTAAGTTCTTCCACCCCTTCTTAGTTTTCTTTGACCCCTTGCTCAATACTAACTTTTCTTGTCTTGTCTTGCAGTTCAACATCCTTTCCCAAAATTACAATTTAACTGTCAAAGACATGTGAAGGTTAAGTGAATCTTCTCGCCCGAATTTTGTCATCAACACTTGGCGCTGTCTGTGGGGAACAAGTTTACAACTTTTGAAAACTTAAAAGAAATAGCAGAGGTTACGTCGAGATGGACGGACACAATGGAGATGGATCAGATCAGGAAAGACATCATAAAAGAACAACAGATCAACGATCAACGAAATATCTATTCGCCCTTAGCATGGCTCAACCTCAATCTCCTAAGGAAAGGACGAAGTCAAAATTTGCGGCTTTATAGGAGAGAGTAGAAATGTTGGATCAAAATTTGGCTTGGAGGAAGACCTTTTGGGAGCACAAATAGTCTTCAAAAAAAAAAATAATAATAATAAAAAGAACCAACAAAAGAAAAATGTACTCTCATTGTAGATCTCGACGAGTTAAGAAATCTATAACAAAAGAATCTTAAGTTAATGTATAATAAATCAAAGTTAAGAAGAGACTGCAAAAAGAAGGCCAATGAGAGGTATGGACATACTTCTCCCTCAAACCATAGTAGTCGAAGTCGAGGCCAAATTGAAGGATTGAGGGCTAAAACTCCAACAAAAGATACGTTAGAAACTAATTTGCGGATATTACTTGAGCAAAAGCAATGACTAGATAAAGAAGCCAAGGTCGACCTCAAACCAGAAGCAATGCCTTGGAAGTAAGAACTCCTTAAAATACAAAGAGAGATAAATGATATACATAAGGATATATAAAAGGCTCATGAGACAGAAGGGTTTGATTAAGAAACTTTGATTGAGTAGGTGGACCCTCCATTTTCAAATGAGATAATGAGAGAGGTTCTACCCCCAAAGTGTAAAGTCCCAAGTACCAAGCTATATGATGGAAAATCAGATCTTATAGAGTACCTAGATACCTACAAATCTTGGATGGAATTGCACGAACTCTCTGATGCAATAAAGTATAGAGCATGTTCTTTCTCTCTTATAGGGTCGACTAAGGAATGGTTTTGGAAGCTCAAAAGAAGATCGATTGGTTCATGTAAAGAGCTCACTAGAGCATTTATCACTCAATTCTTGGGAAGAAGAGATCAATGGAAACTACAAATGCTTATGTTGATAATCAGGAAAGAGGAGAAAGAAATTTTAGGGAATACGTAGCTAGGTTCAACAATGAAGCCCTGCGAGTTGAAGGATACACAGACTCAGCAGTCTTAATAGCAGTTGTGGCAAGATTTAAGGATGAGTGGCTCTGCACTCCATAGGATATAGGGAACCAACATCCTTTATGGAACTCATTACCAAGGCAAAAAAATATATGAGCACGCGAAAGAGCTAATTGAATCCAAAAGTGTGGCTAACAAAAAACAAAGATTGCACAAATTATTCTAAAGAGTGATCTAAGGATAGAGACACGAGAGAAAGATCATCTCATAATCACAAAATAAGAATAGATGATTATTACGCCACAAATTGCATATGATCATTGATTTGAAAGATATACAACCACAAGGCTTCCACCTAAGCAAATTCTAATGGAAATTCAACATACATACTCGCTCAAATGGCCAGACAAGATGAAAACACTGCCAGGTAAAAGGGATAAGAATAAATATTTTTATGTTGATCATGATGCTCATGGTCATTCCATTAGGGATTGCTATCAATTAAAGGATGAGATGGAGGTTTTAATCCAGAACGGGTACCTAAAAGAATATCTTAATGAAGGGTACTGGAGGCCAAGGTTGAGGCCACGAAACTAGGAAGGATCATCAACTAGTCAAAACTCTACTCCACCAAAGATATCATGATGATATTTGAAGGACCGGCAAGAGGAGATTCAACCTTAAGAGGAAGGAAAAAACTAGAGAAGCCTAGAATTAGCTAGAAGTGAACAAATATTCTCTTTACAAAGTAATGAGAAGGGACTAGTCTTAGAATTCACAGAAAATGAGGTAAGTGTTGAGGTTGATGCCCTAAATCTCATAGATCTTGTAATTTGTAATTGTAATGTACAAATGATTTATTTATTTAATAAAAACTGAGGTACTTTATTTGATATTTAGTAGCATTAACCCACAAAACCAATAAACTAACATTCGAAGTTATCTTGTGTAGCTTAAACATGTATGTAGAGACATACAGGTGGATCATATTTAAGTGATAACCTAAATGGTCTATAGTAAATGGATAAGGTTGAGTCCCTTATCCTAGCGACTCTACGAATACGACCCTCTTTGTAGATGTTACAATTGTTGTAAAGTGCTACAAATGATCTGATCCTGATTATTCATGTAGAGACATATGAGTGGAGATGTTTTATACAAAGGACGTATAAGACCGATCTACGAAATGAATACTCTCATTATATAACACCGTTACTAATAGAGACTTACATTTCACCAAGATGACCGTAGGTGACATGACTTGAATCTTGAGTGAGTTGTGAACTCTTGCCTAAGAAGACGGTCCTTTGGTTTGTATAGGTGAGAGTGGTCAGATCGCGACTCAATAAGCCTACCATTTTGAGGATTGGTCTGATTGGGGAGTTGGGAACACAGCTACACAAGACGGAATTCAATTCTTTCCTAATGTCGGTAAGTAAATAAATTGCTTCCTTAAGAACTAATTCTGAGGTTTGAACAATGTGGCGCAACACCCTCTCTTAGCACGAGAAGGTTTTTGTCATAGTTGGACTATGACTTATTGTTCATTAGAGGGATCATTGGTACTTAGGGAGATCGATGTAACTACATTAACAAAATGATAATTTTGGCCCAGCTGTACTTACGAGCAATTTATGAAAGATCATTGCACTGTTGACTGGTTATATCCAATGAACACAGAAATATATTTATAGTGCAAAAAGTGCAATTATCGGTCTTTAGTGAAGTGATCGACGGTTATTGATGTTGAGTAATTTGATTAAAGAAGTTTAATTAATTATTCAAGTACCATTGGAGCTTCAATCTACACGTCCATAAGGTCCCCTCTATAGCTCAACTAGGGATTATTGAGAATTAATTATACGTGATATATATTAATATCAGTGTTTGATACATTATAATATAAAGTTTATTTTGAGATGAATTAAATATCTGAATATGATTCAAATACTAATTATATGGATTAGATTTATATAATTAAATTTAGTATAAATGTGATTTATATTAGATACCACAAATGATTAAGAGAATTCAAACTAAAGATTATATTGTATTTGATAGAATACAAAGACTATAGGTTATGCGTTATATTTGATATAACATATAGCTTAATATATACTATATGATAAGGTCGTTATTTTATATTTATATCTATCTATCTATCTATCTATATATATATATACACACACACACACATTAAATAATTTATTAAATTAGATTTAATTTAATTTTAAATTAAAGGGAAGGAGTTACAACTTCTCTTCCCTTAATACTCTCAGGTCAATCGTGTTAGTGGTGAGTAGTACATTTTTATCATCTTCATTCATCTTGTTCACAGAAAATTACAGAGTCTTCTCCCAACATAAGTGTTTTCAGATGAATTTTTACTCTAAAATATCTTCTCTCCCTCTTCCCAAAATATAGCAGAGCCCACACACTTATGCTTATTCTCACCCTAATAGAGAATACAAATGGTTACCTCTTGGTGGTGTCCTAGTTGGGTTTGTTGTCTTTTTTGTTCGTGTTTCTGTACCAAGAGTTCGTGACCAATTTGGAAGAAATTCATGAAGATCTGGTCTTTAAGAGTAAATTATCTTCTAACCCTAATTTCTTCTTCTAACATGCTATAAATTGTGTTTGAATTGAATAATTTTTCTCTGAGTTTTGTATTCTATGAAAACTGGGAATTGGGAATGATCCACGCTTCCACAGTGGACCTCACAGTTCTTTCGACAAGGTTTCTCCATCAACCACGTAATTATGCCTTGGTAGTAGCCTTATTGATAGCCAACAAAGCTAATTTACGTCACTTCTGCATTTGGGGTTGCCCTGCATATGTGCTTGAGGCTAATCCCAAGATATTGGAACCACGATCGAGGTTATGCCTCTTTGTAGGCTACCCCAAAGGTACACGAAGGGGTTATTTTTATGATCCGACGAAAAATAGAGTGTTTGTTTCAACAAATGCTACTTTCCTAGAGGAGGATCATATAAGAGAGCACAGTCCACGAAGCAAAATTGTGTTGCGTGAGCTTAACAATGAAACTACTAAAATTTCAACAAGAGTTGTTGAAGAGCCTACTCCATCAGCAAGAATTGTTGATGGGAGTTCATCCAGTAGGTTGATTCTACCTCAAGAGTTGAGGGAACCTCGACGTAGTGGAAGGGTTGTAAACCCGCCCGTTCGCTTTCTGGGTTTCATGAAAATCCTTGCTATAGAAGCAGATGGCGACGTTGAGGATCCGATGTCTTATAAGAAGGCAATGAAGGATGTTGACTGGGATGAATGGGTCAAAGTTATGGATCTCGAGATGGAGTCGATGTACTTCAACTGAGTATGGGATCTTGTAGATCAGCCTAATGAGGTTTCTCCCTATACGTTATAAATGGATCTACAATCGCAAACGAGGTGCTGATGGAAAGGTAAAATCCTTTAAGGCTCGACTTGTGGCAAAGGGTTATATCCAGGTAGAGTGAGTCGACTATGAGGAGACTTTCTTGCCTGTTGCCATGTTAAAGTCGATCTGCATCCTCTTATCCATTGTAGCTTATTATAATTATGAGATGTGGAAAATGGATGTCACGACGGCCTTTCTGAATGGCAATCTTGAGGAGACCATTTACATGGTGCAACCCGAGGGATTCATAGCACAAGGTCAAGAGCAAAAGGTTTGCAAACTGAATTGGTCCATTTATGGACTAAAACAGGCGTCTCGATCTTGGAATATACGGTTTGATACTGCGATCAAGTCGTATGACTTTGACCAAAATTTGATGAGCCTTGTGTCTAGAAGAAGATCATCAACACTTCAGTAGTTTTCTTAATGTTGTATGTAAACAATATCCTACTCATTGGGAATGATGTACGTCTACTGACTGCAGTTAAAAACTGGCTAGCAACCCAATTCAAAATGAAAGATTTGGGAGAGGCTCAGTTTGTTCTAGGTATACAGATCTTTTAAGATCGTAAGAACAAAGTGCTAGCACTGTCTCAGACATCGTACATTAATAAGATGTTCCTCAAGTACTCGATGCAGGACTTCAGGAGGGGCCTACTGTCGTTCAGGCATGGAGTCACTTTGTCTAAGGACATGTGTCCTAAGACGCCTCAAGAGGTTAAGGAGATGAGACAGATCAATCTAACCCAAGCCATTTTAATGTTGTTGACCCGTTTATGAAGGCTCCCACGGCTACAGTGTGTGAGGGTCACCTACGAAGCATGGGTCTACAGGATCGGCCGCGGCTAAACTAGGGCAAGTGGGAGATTTTATTGTACTGACTTTTATGCCATAGTTTATTGTTTTGTACTAGTTTATTGTATACCCCACTTCCTTTAGGACAAGTGGGAGATTGTTGGGGTTGATTCCCTAAAGTTTCGTGTTCTGTAGTTTGTAAACAGTTTGTACGAACGCTTGTGTTGTTAATATATGATATTTACTTCACATCTTGTATTTTTACTCAGTTGCTTGTTTTTTTTTTCTTTACCAAATACCAATAAACATAAAATCCTGGGTATCTGTACGTGACTCAAGCATGTATGTGGTGACATACAAGTGGATCATGTCTTGAGTGATAACCAAAATAGTCTGTAGTATATGGATATAGGAGGGAAATCTTATCTTAGTAATGCTACGGATGCGGCCTGCTTTGTGGAATGGTCACAAGTGTTGTGACTTGTCACAAATGGTCTGATCCTGATCATTTATGTTGGGGACATGCGAGTGAGGGCATCCTATAAAAAGAGTTTGTATAAGACCTGACCACAAAGTGTTAACGTCTCGTTATATAACACCGATCATGACATAGACTTCAACTATACTAGGATGACCATAGGTAAATGACCTCAATCCTGAGTGAGTTCGGAATTCCTGCATTGAGGGCGGTCCTTTGATTTGTATGGATGTCAGTGGCCAGGTCGCCGATTCAAACCTACCATTTTGAGGATTCGTCTGATTTGGGAGCTGAGAACTCAGCTACATAAGATGGAATTCACTTCTTCCCCGAGGTAGGGGTAAGTAGATAGACAGCTCCCTTAAAGAGCTGATTTTGGGGCTTGAACGATGTGGCGCCACACACCTTCTCTTAGCCCAAGACGTGTTCACACATAGTTGGACTATGTTGTATTGTTCATTAATAGGAATCAGTGGTACTTAAGAAGTGAGATGTAACTACAGGGGAAAAATGGTAATTTGGCCCAACTATACTTACGAGCATCTGTGAACGGTCTCGTTGTACTCATGATTGGTTATATCCGATGGACACAGAATATATATCTGTGGTAAGAAGAGTTTAGTTGTTGTCTTGAATGGAATGTCCGGACATTAAACAATGGTGGATCTCATGGCTAAAGAGTTTAGTCAGCTATTCACGGACCATTGGAGCTTCGAGCCACAGGTCTATTAGGATCGCCCTGGGTAGCTTGGATAAAGTCGAAAAACTAGTGTTTAGGTTAATTTGAAATGATTCAAATTGACAAGAGAAAGTTTGATTATATATGATATAATTGGACTGGTTAATTAATATATGATATAATTGGCTAAATGTAAATAGAATACATTATTTTGGAGAAAATTAGATAAAAAATGATTTATATCAAGTAGAGAAGAAAATACTATAGTAGATATGTGATATCAAACTATAGGATAAAAATATAATATGATTATATTTATTAATTAATTAGTTGGTTAATTATATGATAATTTAGCCAAAAATCACGTTTGGACGTGAGTTAGTGGGAATGAATCGGTTATTGTAACCAATGAAATAAAAATGAAATTGTTTCATTTTTTGAATCGTTCAATTGCCCGTCCAAAAGAAAAATAGAGAGATCGCGCTGGTGAAAGCTAAACGATCGCTTAAGCATTTCAAGAGCCTATACGATAGCTCTTCTCCATCTAGACGATCATCCATCTCACGCCTAAACAATCGCACACTTGTTCCTATACGATCGCATAGCATCTCTAAACGATCGTGTAGTCGTTTTTGCTGATTATGCTATGCGATAACGCCTTTTTCCCTCCCACTTGCTTATCGC
The DNA here is from genome assembly GCF_009727055.1 of Benincasa hispida. Classification (NCBI taxonomy): domain Eukaryota; kingdom Viridiplantae; phylum Streptophyta; class Magnoliopsida; order Cucurbitales; family Cucurbitaceae; genus Benincasa; species Benincasa hispida. The sequence goes on along the minus strand of NC_052354.1, from coordinate 42,421,058 downwards.
CTACACGATCTGGTATTCCTTGTTCCTCTACCAAATTCACCAAAGACCATGGTTTGGGTTTTCACTCCGAGAATACCCGGGGCTCTTTTCTGGTGGTGTCGGCCCCGTTGCTGTCGTGAGTTTGCAGTTGTGCATGCTGCTACGTTGACGATTAGATGGAGGTTTCCGCTGTGGTGAGTTTCGAAGTTTCGAAGACTGTCTTCAACTTGTATGGAACTCTCTCCCTTGTTATAACTTATTTATAGCATGCCGTTAATTAAGATTTGTTTGCATAACTGTTTGTATGAATGTATATTGTGTATTTCGGTCACGGCAAGATCGGAGCGATCCGAATGCGCTCATGGAACTCTTCGGTAAAAGATCCTTCAGCCAGATGTTTTGACTGGTAAAGTAACTCTTTTTAACCAGTCTACTTATGTATTACTAGATCTTGGTGCTAAACATTCATTCATATCTAGCATGTTTTCATTACATATAGATACGATGATTGGAAGCATGCCTGAGGATTTGTTTATTTCTACGCCCATTGGAGATGTTTTAGTAGTGCATGGGTATTATAAGAACTGTGAGGTAGTTATTGATAGCCAAAGTTTATGGGTTGATCTAATTCCATTAGAATTACTTGAGTTCGAAGCTATTTTAGGCATGAATTTCCTGATTAAGTATCATGCCTCTGTTTATTGTTTTAAGAAAGAAGTAGTGTTTAGAAGTCCAAGAGAACAAGAGGTATTGTTCGTGGGAAGCAAAAGACTTCTTCCTAGCAATTTGATATCAGCAGTTAAAGCTATGAAGCTATTGAGCAAAGGATGTGTTGCCTATCTGACACGTGTGGTTGTTTCACAGGATAAGAAGTTGAAGCTTGTAGAGGCGCCGGTTGTACAGGAGTTTCTTGATGTGTTCCTTGAAGAGTTGTCAGGATTGCCACCCAACAAGAAAATCAAGTTTACTATTGACCTGATTCCAGGTACAACCCCTATTTCACAGGCACCATATAGAATGGCACTAGCTGAGTTAAAAGAGCTGAAGGTGCAATTACAGAAGTTAGTTGATAACCTAGTGTGTCAACCTGGAGAGCGCCAGTTTTATTTGTAAAGAATAATGATGGCACTCTCAGGTTGTGTATAGATTACAGGAAGTTAAATAAGATAATGATCAAGAATAAGTATCATTTACCTCGTATAGATTATCTTTTTTATTAGTTAAAAGGAGCTACAGTGTTCTCTAAGATAGATTTGAGATCAGGATACCATTAGCTGAAGGTAAAAGAAGCGAATATTCCAAAGACTACCTTCAGGACTAGATATGGACATTATGAGTTTTTAGTAATGCCATTTGGTTTGATGAATGCCCCTGCGGTATTCATGGACCTTATAGAATATTTCATCCCTATCTGGAACGGTTTGTGATTGTCTTATTGATGACATCTTAGTATACTCCGATAGCAAGGAAAAAATGTGGAACATCTAAGGACGGTGTTTCAGATGCTGCGAGGAAAGAAGTTGTATGCTAAATTCAACAAGTGTGATGTTTGGCTAGATCAACTTGTATTTCTGGGGCATGTAGCATCTGTAGTAAGAGTTACTATAGATCCCCAGAAGACAAAAGCAATAGTGAACTAGAAGCGACCTACTATAGTATCTGAGGTACATAGTTTCCTAGGTTTAGTAGGTTACTACAGACGATTTGTGGAAGGCTTTTTCAGAATAGTTCTTCCATTGACTAGTTTAACCGGGAAAGATGTGAAATTTGAGTGGTCTCCTAAATGTGCATGTAGTTTCCAAGAGTTGAATAGAAAACTAGTATCAGCCTCATTACTTACACTTCCTACTCTAGGTAAAGAGTTCGATATTTATTGTGATGCATCCCGACAAGGACTAGGATGTGTTTTAATGCATGAGGGTAGAGTGATTATGCTTCTAGACAATTAAAGAAGCATGAATATAATTACCCTACTCATGATCTGGAGTTAGCAACAATAGTATTAGCCATGAAACTGTGAAGGCATTACTTGTTTGGAGAACGTTGACATGTATTCACTGATCATAAGAGTTTAAAGTATATCTTTGATTAGGAAGAGTTGAGCTTGAGACAAAGAAGATGGTTAGAGTTGATCAAGGATTATGATTGTACTATTGAGTACCATGCACGGAAAGCGAATGTTAGTAGATACCCAGCAGGAAGTTAGGAACGACAAGAGCTACTTTCTATCAGTACGAGGTTTAGTATTGCAAGAATTGAGAAATGTTAAGGTTGTTCTAGCAGTTGATCAGGCAGACAGTTTATTAGCTTCATTTCAGGTATGACCTACTTTAGTTGATGATATTATATGTGAGCAGTTAGGAGATTCTAGTCTCCAAAAGATAGTTGAGGAGGTAGGTAAGAATCAGAGGACAGACTATAAGCTAAGAGCAGATGGAGTTTTACTCAAGGCTAACAGGGTACATATGCCAAATGTGTTTTCTTTAAAACGGGCTATTCTAGATGAAGCACACAATTCAGCTTATGTTATGCATCCAAGCAGTACAAAAATGTATAGAACATTAAAGAAATCGTACTGGTGGCCTAGCATGAAAAGAGAGATAGTAGAGTTCATTGATAAGTGTTTGATATGCCAATAGGTAAAGCAAAAAGGGCAAAGGCCAACGGGATTACTTAACCCACTCCCACTGCCATAATGGAAATGGGAGCACATTTTGATGGATTTCTTATTTGGCTTACCTAGGAGTGGGTTATGATGGAATTTGGGTAATTGTTGTTAGGTTGACTAAGACAACTAAGTTCTTACCAGTGAAGATCAACTTTACCCTAGATCGTTTGCCAAGTTATATGTTGATAAGATAGTAAGCCAGTTTTAAGCTCTAGTGTCGATAGTGTCTGATCAAGATTTGAGGTTTATTTCGATGTTTTGGCCTAGTTTACAGAAAGCTTTATGTACTAAGTTACATTTTAGTAAAACTTTCCGTCTTTGGACAAATGGCCAGTCACAGTGGACGATTCAGACATTGGAAAACATGTTAAGAGCTTGTGTATTACAGTTTAAGAGATGTTGGGATACGCATTTATCGTTGATCAAATTTGCGTATAATAATAGCTATCATTTCAGTACTACAATGGCTTCATACGAAGCTCTGTATGGAAGACCTTGCGGGCCACCTGTGTGTTGGAAGGAGGTTAGAGAAAGGAAATTGATAGGCCCAGAACTCGTACAGTAGACATCAGATAATGTTAAGCTGATTAGGGAAAATCTAAAGATAGCCCGAGACAAGCAGAAGAGCTATGCTGGCAAGTAAAGATGGGAATTGGAGTTTAAGATTTGTGATTAGCTATTCCTTAAGTTATCCCCTTGGAAAGGAATACTAAGGTTTGATAAGAAAGGAAAACTAAGTCTAATGTATATTGGACCTTATTGAAGGATCTCTTACCGAAGAGTTCCATGAGCACGTCCGAATCGCTCCGATCTCACTGTGACCGAAATACACATTATACATTAAAAACATACCGTCATGCAAACAAATCTTAATTAACAGCATCCTATGAACACGATAAACAAGGGAGATGAGTTGTCATACCAGTTGAAGACAATCTCCTGGTATCAACGCAACAGAACCGTCCAAGCGATCTACCAATGGCTAGCAGCAGCGTCAACAACAGCAGCACGAACAACCGTACGAACACAAACATCGCGGGGAGACACCACCAGAAAAGAGCTCCAGGTACTTCCGTAGTGAGAACCCAAAGCGTGGTCTTTGGTGAATTTGGTAGAGGAAGGAGGAAACACGGATCGTTTAGGCGATAAGCAAGTGGGAGAGAAAAAGGCACTATCACATAGCACGATGTTTATTGTTTAGAAGAAGCTACACGATCGTGTAGGTTTTACTGAACGATCGTTTAGGAAATGGTATATGATCGTTTAGTAAAATCAGCACAGTCTACGATCATTTAGAGAAGCTATGAGATCGTGTAAGAACAAGTGTGTGATCGTTTAGGCACGAGGTGGATGATCGTTTAGGCGGAGAGGAGCTATCGTATAGGCTCTCGAAATGCTTGAGCGATCATTTAGCTTTCACCAACGCGATCTCTCTAATGTCTTTTGGACGACAATTAAATGATTCAAAAAAGAAAAACAATTTTCATTTTAATTCATCGATTACAATAATCAACTCATTCCCATTAACCCACGTCCAAACGTGATTTTTGGATTAATTATCATATAATTAACCAATTAATTAATTAATAAATATAATCATATTATATTTTTATCCTATAGTTTGATATCACATATCTACTATAGTATTTTCTCCTCTACTTGATATAAATCATATTTATATCTAATTTCCTCTAAAATAATGTATCTCATGTATTTAGCCAATTATATCATATATAATTTACCAGTCCAATTATATCATATATAATCGAACTTCCTCTTGTCAATTTGAACATTTCAAATTAACCCAAACATGGTTCTCGACTTTATCCAAGCTACCCAGTGGACCTAATGGACCTGTGGCTCGAAGCTCCAACGATCCGTGAATAGCTGACTAAACTCTTTAACCACGATATCACCATCTGTTAACTATATGGCATTTCACTAAAGACCAATAACTGAACTCTTCTTACCACAGATATATTGATGTGTCCATCGGATATAACCAATTATGAGTACGATGACCCTTCACAGTTGCTCGTAAGTATAGTTCGGCCAAATTACCATTTTGCCCCTGTAAATATATCCCACTCCTTAAGTACCACTGATTCCTCTAATGAACAATACAATATAATCCAATTATGTGTGAACACCTCTCGGGCGAAGAGAAAGTGTGTGGCGCCACATCGTTCAAGCCCCGGAATCAGTTCTTAAGGGAGCTATCTATCTACTTACCTCTGTCTTGGGGAAGAAGTGAATTTCATCTTGTGTAGCTGAGTTCCCAGCTCCAAAATCAGAGGAATCCCCAAAATGGTAGGTTTGAATCAGCGACCTGGCCATTCGCACGCATACAAATCGAAGGACCGCCCTCAATGGCAAGAGTTCCCAACTCACTCAGAATTGAGGTCATGTAACCTATGGTCATCCTAGTGAAGTGAAATCTCTGTCATGAACGATGTTATATAATGAGACGTTAACACTTCGTGGTCAGGTCTTATACAAACTCTTTGTATAGGATGCCCCCGTTCGCATGTCCCCAACACGAATTATCAAGATCAGACCATCTGTGACAAGTCATAACACTTGTGACCATTCCACAAAGCGGACCGCATCCGTAGCATTACCAGGATAAGGTTTACCTCCTATATCCATATACTACAGACCATTTTGAAGACATGATCCACTTGTATGTCACCACATACATGCTTGAGTCATATACAGATAACCAGAGATTTTATATTTATTGGTTTGTGGTAAAGCAAATAAAACAAGCAACTGAGCAAAAATACAAGATGTGAAGAAAATAGCATATATTAACAACACAAGCGTTCGTACAAACTGTTTACAAACTATAGGACACGAGACTTTAGGGCATCAACCCTAACACTTATGAGATAATAGAGTGAATTGGCTCAGCAGCTTACAAGCTGGATTTACCTCCAAAACTATCCCATATAAATGATGTCTTCCATGTGTCCATGTTGAGGAAGTATGTACCAGATTCTACTCATGTGTACCAGAGCGACCAGTACAATTAAAGGAAAATATGACTTATGAAGAGAAGCCAGTAAGGATCTTTGACAAGAAATAGCAGGTGCTGAGGAACAAGACAATACCTTTAGTAAAGGTGTTATGGAAGAATCATAGAGTTGAGAAAGCTACCTGGAAGACTAAAGAGAAAATGAGGAGTAAATACTCTGAAGCCTATTTTCCCTACTTAAGTATGTTAATTAAGATTAAGTATAAGTTAATAATATGTTTGTACGGAAAAGCTTGAGGATGGTTAAAGAAGGAGAAAATATTCTAAGCGTTGAAGATGAAACTCTCGGGTAGCAAGGTATGTAGGCAATTAATAAGGAAAATTTGGCTAAGTGTAGAAGCCTTGCATTGGAGGCCTTGATGTGTTGAAAGGTATGCGATAGCTATGTTTCAAGGAGGTTAGATGAGTGCATGATGGGCATGAGGCATGGAGTAGGTGACTAAGTATTGGCCAAGAGTATGCCATGCGCTAACCAAGCCCATCTTAAGGTTAGTTAGGCGTTGACGCACGCGGTGATGGGCGAAGTTGCCTTAAGCGCTGAGGCTATGCGTATATGCGTCGGCAAGACAAGTTTTATGGGTAGGCCCAATTAGTTGCATGTGTCGGGTGTGCCTTGCATTGGTAGGTACTGAAGAAAGGAAACCATGTGTTGGTGATAAGAGGAAGTTCTCAGCTTAGTCACCCACTCTAGTGGGCCAGCTGTCGAGATTAAGGGAATTAATCCCACTAAGTGGGCTAGCTGGCACAATTGGCCTTAAGTTGAAGCATGCACTTTTAGCTATATACAGGAAGGCCTCAGTTCTAGGGGTCGGTTTGAGGAAACTACTCGTGCTATTAGGGAAATTTTAGAGCCATTTGAACGAGTATTGAGTGTAGTTGAAGCTGCAGGGCTGTCAGAAGGAATCTCCAAAGGATTCAAGTTGAAATCTGAAGAAATCTTCAAGAGTGTGCATGGGCGTGCGGTGGGAGGGGTGCATAGGTAGGCGCCGACGTATGATTGGTGCTAGTTGGCCTCATAGTTTAGCATCCAAAACCAAGAAAAATTCTAAGTGTTGAACGCATAAGAAAGGTGTGCGTTGAGCTGAAATATGATTATCTAAGTTAAATGTTAAGCTTATTTAGGTGAGTTAGTCTCACAAGGAGACCAAAGGCATTGGCTAAACATGTTATTCACATCCACAAGGTAAACAGAAATAGGAAAGGCTTATCAGCCCTTGGAGGAACGCCCAAGGCTGTAAGTGACAAACTAAGTGTTTTTCTAAATATTTAGTAAACGCATGGTTTATCCAAAATACTAGTTTTCATGCTAGCTTTAATGTAAAGTATGTTAAAATGATAATTTCCAAGCAAACTAAGTTTTAAGGGCTACTAACGCATGCTAGTTTAAAAGGAAGTTTATGGAAGCATGTTTTAAGCTTTTATGTGCTTTATGATCACAAGCATGCGTTTGAAGTTCATGTTTATATGATAAAGATGTTAAGCTCATGTTTCACGATACTAAGCTTCCAAGTATACATGTTTTAATGATAAAAACTTATTGATGTAGGAGTTGAGTTGATATTGAAGGACTATGAAAAGATATCTGGGTAGTAGTACCTAAGGTATAACGATACTTAGTTATTACCATGTGCACGTAGGTAGAGTTGACGTTGGTAGTGTTAAGTCCAACCCAACTAAGGATTGATGTTGATGGATTGAGCAAAAAGGGTTCTTTCTCAACTAAGGATACGAATTTTTAATGTTTTCTAGCAGTTTCATGTTTTAATGTTTTAAGTATGAGTTTGTTTGGTAGTTTCCAATTTAAAGCATGATGTTTATGTTTAATTGGTCACTTACTAGACTAGTAGTTCACTCGTTTTAAATGTTTTCCTCCTCCCCAGGTAGTGTTCATCTCCCCATAAATTGATTGCACTGTTGTTATGCCACGCGAAGACTCTAGTTAAAGCTTAAGATAAAGAAAAGTGTTAGGTGTTTACATATAAATGTCTGTACATATGTATGTTCATGTTAAGGACTAGTGATAAGTGTTGGGATCCACTAAACTCTGTTTGTGTGTATATGTTGTAATTAGGTTGTTTGTTCAACCCTAGGTGTTACTAAAATTGTTTAGAATTCTTTAAGCATATTGAATGTTGAGTTTGTATTTCCAGGACTTTCTAAGTAGGCTAAGCATGTCAATTAGGCAATAAGTGTTACAAAAGGTTGGTAACTGCTGTTGTAACATTCTCTTTCAGATTTGGAGGATAATCTGGGAGGGGGTGTGATAGTGTATGTTTGTTTTCGCAGCATTTTCGATAATAACATATGGTCATCTTGAGTAACTTAAAGATTAAAACTAATCTCGAGTAGTTAATCGACTATGTTAGCTAATCGTGTCATGTCTTAGCCCTACACCTTAATCCATGTGCTTAGATTAATTAGCAAATGCTTTTCACTGTTAGTTAATCGGCTTTTCCATTTAAGTAGATTATGTGCTTGAGTAGATTGATTTATATCCTAGAACCATAATTGGGTGAATCCACTTTCATAAATTAAATGTATCGTGTCACTTCACTTTACTAATACTACTTGTTAATTATGAAGCGTTAGCTCGAGATTATAAATATTATTTAATTGATAGAAGGTCTCGACAACTTTCTATTCATCAATCGTTTGATTGAATAGTTGATGTAGCAAGAAGAGTGATTAGGGCAAAAAATATATTAGGGTTAATACCTTGTTAATAACAACTCTTACTAAGAAAAAAAAATGAAAGAATATATTAGGGAATTTTAAAATAAAAACAAGGTTAAATTATCAAAAATACCTTGAACTATGGGATTGATTTTATTTTAACCCTTGAAGTTTGAAGCTTGTTTCAAACAACACCTGAAGACATTTTTTTCATTAAATTCATGGATGGAAAAGATTGTGTATGATTATGTGTTGGTTCAATGAACAAATTTAAACATATACATACAAGAAGGTAAATTTTTTTATTAGGGTTAGTGAAAGAGACTTAAATGCAAGAACAGAAAATTAGTAGCTCGAGATTGAAAGGAGGAAGACGATAACAAGTATGTTTCACATATCACTACAAGAAAAACCACCTTTCTTGACGCTTGCAATTTTAAATACTTGACGTTGTTATGAAAAAATGTCAAGAAATATGTGATTTTAGAGAAAAAAAAGTCAAGAATTGATTTTTAAAAGCGGGGTTGTGCATTTTTCCTAAAAAATACAGTATTTGACATTTTAAAATTGTCAAGTTCAATTAATGGATTCTTGACATTTTAAGAACGTCAAGAATTGTAGAATATACAGTGTGGCGTTGCAACACTAAAAAGTATTGTTCCAACGCTACGTATTTTAACGAAAAAAATGAAAAACACGCGTGCCTCACACACAAAGCGTTCCAATGCTCTCAATAGCATTGCAACGCTATGGGTTTTGACAAAAAAATTGTGTGCCTCTTGAATAGTGTTGCAACGCTCTTTTAGTAGTGTCGCGACACTATCAAATAGATTTAAAAGAAATTCAAGCAGTTGATTTGCAATCTATCCTTTACAATGCTTTTAGTCGATTTTTTTCACAATACACCCAAAATCTTCTTGGTTTTTCACTTCCCTTTGATGCATCTTTGTTATTCTATCAATCTTGAAGAGATTTTTCATTGAGGTAAGTAGATTTGAGGCATGAACTTTCAAAGTTAGGGCTTAACCTTGATTTTCTTGTTTATACTGGGTTTAAGCCTTGATTTTCTTCGTTTGATTAGGCTTAATCTTGATTTTCTTGTTTAAATTAGGTTTAATTCTTGATTTTCTTAGTTTGAGGCAAATTTTCAAAGTTAGGGCTTGATTTTCTTGATTTGAGGCATGAACTTTCAAAGTTAGGGCTTGATTTTTTTAGTTTGCGGCTTGAACTTTCAAAGTTAGGGTTTAATCTCTCATGTATATTCTTGAATCTCATAATAAACTCTTGTTTTATATTTTTCTTGAATGAGATTGAATTTTAGAGAACTTGCCAAAGTTGAGATTGCCACTTTGCCAAAGTTAGGGCTTTAATTTTAGAGAACTTCCAAGAACTTGCCACTTTTCTTTAATTAAATGCTTTCCAAAGTTAGATATGTCAACGTGTTTAATTTGTTAGGGCTTTATAAACTAAGTAATGCTTTGCCAAACATGGGTTCAATTTTTAGTTATTGGAATTAATATATGTTTAGCACATTAGAGCATGTGGACACCTTGGGTTCAATTTTTTGAGGTTCGATTACTCCTTAGGTTCAATTTTTTTAGATGTGTTTGTCTTTTTTCTCTGATTTACCTTGAGGTTCTCTGATTTTTCTTACTTTCTTGAGGTTGGAATGTTGAGCTAGAAATGACAAGTTGTATGTATTGGGAACTTGTTTATTTTTCACAACTTGTTTTATGAAGTTGATCATTGTTTATCATCTTTTCTTACTAAATTTACAATCATGGATAAATCATGGATGCACAAGAGTAGATTATCCAAAGATTATGAATTGGGTGTGGAAAACTTCATAAAATTTGGATTTTCTATTACAAATAGCTCCAATATTCGTTGTCCTTGTATGAAATGTGAGAATTGTGAAAAAATATAGTAGCAAGGATATTAGAGATCATTTATATGTCAATAGGATCGATGAAAGTTATAAAAATTGGTTTTGGCATGGGGAAAACTTCCTAACTCATCATTTTGTGAAGAATCTTCTAAGTTTGACACTCATATGTATGAAGAGACTAATGTTGGAAGTTTAAAAGAAATGGTTGAAGTTACTCACGACGAATATTCAAAAGATCCAAATGGATTTGAGAAGTTGCTTAATGATGCTGAAAAACCATTATACGAATGGTGCAAAAAATACACTAAGTTGTCTACATTAGTCAAATTGTATAATTTAAAAGTTAGATATGGATGGAGTGATACTAGTTTTTCAAAACTACTAAAAACCTTAAAGGAAAATTTTGCCCACTAGCAATGAGCTCCCAAATTCAATGTATGAAGCAAAGAAAACTTTAAGTGCACTAGGAATGGAATATGAGAAGATTCATGCATGCCCTAATGATTTTTGTTTATATAGAAAAGAATATGCAGATGAAATTGAATGTCCTGAATGTGGTGAATCAAGGTGGAAAAACGAGAAGGATATAAAATGTGGGAAAAAACAAATACCTTCGAAAGTGATATGGTACTTTCCACTAATTCCATGATTCAAAAGGCTTTTTAGAAATATTGATTATGCTAAAAACTTGACTTGGCACGTTGATGAAAGAATTGTAGATGGTGAGTTACGACATCCAACATTTAAGTAGACATCTAGTGCGTAAGGATTACTTCATTCTTATTTACTGGTTTTTTCTCTGTAGTGTCCTCTACAAGTTGGAAGCATCGTATGTGGATACTACATCATGAGGTATATGAGAGATATTGTGACCAAAAGAAGCATTGCCACCTCAGATTTGGTACGTTATCGTTATTTCGACATTTCAAATAGCATAGAGAAAAATAGAATCCATTATATATTTGGCTTTTATGTTTATAGATTGATACAAGGAAACCGTACTCACAAATCGAGTGGGGAGGGGGGGAGGGGGGGATAGCTTTAGATTGGTACATGTGTGGGTAGACGAATGGTTTTGTTGATAGAAGTTTTGGAAATGTATTTTTTGAAATTGTTCATATTGGGTTAACTGTTAGAATTATGTTCCTTATATTGTTTTGAAAGTGTCCATATGAGTTGGCTGTTAGAATTATGTTCTTTAGGTTGTATATATTGACAATGTTAAAGAAGTTAAGTTTTTATAAAGTGATATTGGTGGCTTTTTGTTGATATATAAGTTTATCAATGTGTGTATATTGTTTATTTAATTGATGAATGTATGTCATATATATACCAAATGTGCTTGTTGGATCAAAATACAAGAGCAATTATAGGTAAAAACATCAACATTATAGATTTTTCCAAAAAAAATCACAAGAAAATTTCTTGACATTTTTTAAATGTCAAGTTCACAAAAACACTCTTAACGGAGGAGCTATAGTGTGGCGGAGAACTAAGCAGAGGTGTATCACTGACTCCACGATGGAGGCCGAGTACGTAGCAGCTTGTGAACTACTAAAGAGACCGTTTGGCTCAGAAAGTTCTTGACAGAGCTAGAAGTTGTTCCAGATATGTCTAGGCCCATCACCCTCTATTGTGACAATAGTGGTACTGTGACGAACTCCAAGGAGCTCAGGAGTCACAGGCGCAGCAAACACATAGAGCGAAAGTATCATCTGATCCGCGAGTTAGTGCATCAAGGAGACGTGATTGTCATGAAGATCACCTCAAAGCAAAATGTTTTTTATCCTTTTATGAAGGCTATCATGGCTACAGTGTTTGAGGGTTTCAGAGCAATGGGTCTACGGGACCGGCCGCGGCTTGGACTAGGGCAAGTGGTTTTGTTGCATTGGGTTTTTATGCCCTAGTTTATTATTTTGTACCTGTTTATTTGTAATCCCCACTTCGCTTTAGGATAAGTGAGAGATTGTTAGGGTTTATGCTCTAAAGTCTCATGTCCTGTAGTTTGTAAACAACTTTGTAAGAACACTTATGATGTATAATATATATGATATTTACTTCACTTCTTGACTTTTCACATTTAGATGTTTTTTTTAATTTTACCACAAACCAATAAATTTAATATCCCTGGTTGTCTTTATGCAACTTAAGCATGTATGTAGTGACATACAAGTAGATCAGGTCTTAAGTGACAACCAAAATAGTCTGTAGTATATGAATATAGGAGGGAAACCTTATCCTGGTAACCCTACGGACGCGGCCCGCTTTGTGAAATTATTGCAAGTGTTGTGACTTGTCACAGATGATCTGATCCTGATCATTCGTGTATGGCCATGCGAGCGGGGGCGTCCTATACAAAGAGTTTGTATAAAACCTGACCTCGAAGTGTTAATGTCTCATCATTTAACTCCATTCATGACTGAGCTTCATTTCACTAGGATGACCATAGGTAACATGACCTCAATCCTGAGTGAGTTGGGAACTCCTGCTATTGAGGGCGATTATTTGATTTGCATGGGTACGAGTGGCCAGAACACCGACTCAAACCTATCACTTTGGGGATTCGTCTGATTTGGGATCTGAGAACTCAACTTCACAAGATGGAGTTCATTCCTTCCCCGAAGCAGGGGTAAGTAGATAGATTGCTCTCTTAAAGGTTGATCCTAGGGCTTGAATGATGTGACACCACACACCTTCTCATGGCACAGAGGTGTTCACACATAGTAAAACTATGTTGTATTATTCATTAGAAGAATCAGTGATACTTAAGGAGTAAGATGTATCTACAGAGGCAAAAAAGTAGGTCTGCTGTAATTATGAGCATCTGTGAAGGGTCATCGTACTGATGATTGATTATATCCAATGGACATAGAAATATATCTATGGCAAGAAGAGTTCAACTGTCGGTCTTTATTGGAATGTCTGATAGTTAACAGATGGTGGATATCGTAACTATTGGGTTTTGTGTCCTAAAAACTCGCAGTTTGTAAAATAATAAACATCTTCTTTAATCAATATACTTGTTATTGATTTCATAAATTGTACAAAAGTCTAAATCCAATAAACTAAGACCCATGACTATTGTATGAGTACTTGAACTTTATGTAGAGACATAAGATTGGATCAGGTTCGAGTAAATAGTCAAAATGATCTAGGCCTACTCTGTAGTTATTACAAAAAGTTGTAAAGTGCTACATACGATGTGATTCTAATTCATACATGTTATGACATGAGGAGTGGGGGCGTCCTATGCAATGAGTTTGCCTAAGATCAAGATCAAGAAATAAATCACTCTTACTTTATAACGCTGTTTACTGTATAAGACTGACTATTTCACCTAGATGACCTAGGTAACTCGATCTTAATCCTGAGCTAACTATGAACTCCTGTTTATTCGGGATTCCCTTAGATTTGCATAGGTTGAGGGTTGACTTGATAGCGCCGGCTCAATAAGACTCCCATTTAAGGGGTAAGACCAGATAGATAGCTGGGGACATAGGGTGCAAGACAGAGTTCACGCCTACCCAATTTAGGGATAGGTGTTCTCTTAATACTAATCCAGGTCTTTGACAAGGGGCCCCACCCTCTCACTGGGCTGAGAGAGTTTGGTTTAGTGATTGGATCACAAACCAGTTGTTCATTAGAGAATTAGTAGGGACTTGAGGAATAAGACATAATCTTGGGGTAAAACGGATATTTGACCCAGTCGTTATTACAAAAAACCTGTGAAGGGTCGACTTGCTAATTATAGTTAAATCATGTGGACATAATAATATATCTACAGTGAGGGAAGTGCAGCTATGGGCTTTAGTGGAGTGAACCACTAGTTAAGAATGTTGATTAATCTGATCTAATGAGTTTTAACCAATAATTCTGGATCATTGGAGCCCATAATCTGTAGGTCCGCGAGGCCCCTACTAGCTCGTAACAGACTAGTTCTAGAATAGCGTGATAAGTTAATTTGAATCGTTCAAAATTAGAATTAAGGGAATTAGTAATTATATGAGATATAATTACATGTTTTATTTGAGTATTAAATGGAATAGGAGAATTTATATATTTAAAATACGATTTAAATATATAAAGATGGATATGTATTAAAATTAATTTAATATTTAATATTAAATTATTTAAATTTTATTTAATAATTAATTTATGAAATTAATTAAATTTTTTATTTTTAAAATCAAAATAGATTTTATATAATCAAATTTTGATTTTTGAGATAAAATTGAAAAGGAAAAGACAAAACACACAAAATGGAAAAAGAAGATTTTCCATTATCCATCTCTTTAGTTGCTCAATCAAAATGCATCTTTTTTGCCTTGTCTTCTCCAAACATGAGCTGCAACTCATGCAAGTCTCTCCTTTGCATGTTGATCTGCAATATAATGAAAAGATTGGAGTGAAAATCGGGGATGCAATCTATAGAATTTGAGAGAAAATTCGGTTTGAAGAAAGAGTTTTTCAACAAGATTATTGTAGCGAGCATTTCTCCTTTATCCCTTGGTTCAAGCTTGTTTTGAGTCCCACAACTCAATCTAGAGCACCAAGAGAATAGTGGGGAAGATCTTGAGGTGGTCTGTAACAAGATTGAAGAAGATAGGAGCTTTGAAGAAGTTCTACAAGAGGTATGTCGTGAAACTCACTTATTTTTCTGCAAGAGCATGCTTTATATTTTGCCAAAATTAGTGAATTTGAGTGCTTAGATGATCCTTGTGCATCTGCTATTGCTGATACAATCCTACAGTGACTAAAGAGTTTAGTCAGCTATTCACGTATCGTTGAAGTTTCGAGCCATAGGTCCATAAGGTTCCCTTGGTAGCTTGGATACAAGTTGAGAGTCAGTTTTTTAGTCAATTTGAAATGTTCAAATTGACAAGAGGGAGTTTTATTATATATGATATAATTGAACTAGTTAATTATATATGATATAGTTAACTTTATGTATGAGATACATTAATTTGAAGAAAATTGGATATAAATATGATTTACATCTAGTGGAGGAAAAATACTATGATTAATATATGATATTAATTCATAAGTTATGAATATGATGTGATCACATTCATTGGATGGTTAAAAGGAAAATGGGACGACGTCTCTTCTGTTTTAATAATGGATGAGTAAGTTGAAAGATAACTTTGAGATGCATAAATAGCTCACGATGTGTCAAGCATGAGATGCACGGACATTGTGTTAAAAAATGTGTCAATGCTTAGAAAATTTGTGCCTATACGATAGTGTCTGCACGATCGCTTACCTATACAATAGTACTAAGCAATCGCTTAACGATTACACCCGAGCGCGCTATTTACTAAACTATCATTTACCTTTTTCTAAGCGATCGTTTAGCGTCCGATATTTACTACACGACTGTATAGACGATCGCTTAGTTTTTTTACACGATCGTTTAGACGATTGCTTACTTTTTTTCCTACACGATCGTTTAGACGATTGCTTATCTTTTTCCTACACGATCGTATACTTCACCTAAACAATCAAGCATTTTTTCTATACGATAGACGAGCTTATCTCCCACTTGCTTGATTATTGTATACGATCTCTCTTTCTCTTTCCCTCTACCAAATCCGAACAAAGCCCACCCTTTGGATTCTCACTCTAAGAATACTGAGGGCTTTGAGTGGTGGTGTCATCTTCGTTTCCTTTTGTTTGTGTGGAGACTATTCGCGGTAGACGATTGGGTTTTAGATTTGCTATGAAAAAGAAGTCTTCAACTGGTATGACCTCTCGATCTCTTTAGCACTATGAATGCATTTTAATATGTTTGAATGTATATGTAGTAATTTTATCACAATGAATTGTAAAGATCCACTTCCGCTCGTAGGTACTCTTGAATAAGAGTTCCTTCAATTCATATGTACTCATCAACAATATTAATAGATTATCTATGAAATCAGACTTATGGTTTCTAACATAGGACCAATTGGGTCAAAGAACGAAAGTCTCACATTGGCTAGATAACCTTATCTAATAAGGTTTAATGACACACTTGCATGAGAAGCAAGGCTTTTGACGGGTAATAATAATTTAACTCTAACTCTTAGAGAATTACTCGTAACTATCATTTTAAAAAAACAAAGTCATGTATCTTTCAGGAGAATAGAATTTGTCTTTATTTCTGGATTCATTAATCCTCACATTCTCATAGTTGAGTAGTAAATGTATTAACCTTTAACACACAAAAATGTATATATTTAATGTTGAACATATTTTTGTTGAGAATGTCCTTGAACTCGCAGTTCGTGTTAAACATTTTATTTATCAATAATAATGACTTGTTGATTTTGCATCTTATTATGAAAATCCAATAAACATATCCTTGGCTATAGTCTAAATACTGTAACTTTATGTAGTGACATAAACAGGATCAAGTTGATAGTATGTAGCCTAAATAATCTAATAAGTATATGGATGAAATTAGGTATCTCATCCTGGTAACACTATTGGATGCGGCCCACTCTGTAGTTGTTACAAGAAATTGTAAAGTGCTACAAACGATGTGATCCATAAATCGTTCATGTTGGGACATATGAGTGGGGGCATCCTATGCAATTAGTTTTCATATAGTCTAGACCATGAAAATAGTCACTTTTCTTTATAACGACCGTTTACTATTAAAACTGACTATTTCATTTATCAAATAACCTAGGTTAACTCAATCTTAATCCTGAGCTAGCTATGAACTCCTGTTTGTTCGGGATTATCCTTTGATCTGCAAACGGTGAGAGTAGTCCAACAACACTGCTCAATAAGCTTCCCATTTTGGGATAAGACCAGATGAATAGCTGGGGACATAGCCTTGCAAGATGGAATTCACTCCTACTTGATTTAGGGTTAGCAGATAGGTTGTTCACTTAAGTACTGATTTCAGGTCTTGAACAATTAGGACTCTGCCTTCTCATGATAGAGAATGGATTTGATTCATAATGATTATGAATCAGAATTGTTCATTAGAGTGTCAGTAGGAACTTAAGAAGCACGATGTATTCACAGGGGTAAAACAATAATTTTGACCTAGCTGTGGTTACGAACAACCTGTGAAGGATCGACTTACTGATTATCGTTATAAAGTGGACATAATATATCTACAGTGAGGGGAGTTCAACTATGGGCTATAGTGGAGTGTCCCATTAGTTAACGAATGGGGATTAGATCAATCTAATGAGTTTAGCCGATTAATCTCGAATCGTTGGAGCCCATGATCTGTAGGCCCTCGAGGTCCCCCTACTAGCTCGTAAATGGTTAAGCTTTAGAGTAGCTTGAGAAGTTAATTTGAAACGGTCAAATTAAAATTAAACAGAATAGGATAATATATATTTAAATATGATTTAAATATATGAAGATGGTTTTGTGTAAAAATTAATTTAATATTTGATATTAAATTAATTAATATTTTAATTTATGAAATTAATTTTTTTAGAAATTTGATTTTTTAGTTTTTAAAATCAAAATTGAATTTTGAAATCAAGATTTTGGTTTTAAGAAAAATTAGAAAAATTGGATTGCATGTACAAATGGAAAAACATGGTTTTCCATTATCATCTTCTTCATGCTCACACAAAACCCACTTCCTCTTCTTCATTAAAATTCCAAGCATGAGCTGCAAGCCATGCATATATCTTCTTTGTATGTTCTTTTGCAATAAATAAAGAAGAATGGAGTGATTTGAGGACATGCATTATACAGAAATTTTGAGAGAAAATTTCAGCTGGAAGAAAGGGTTCTTCGGAAGTGTGCTGCTGTGAGCTTTTCTCTGTTCTATATTGCTTCAAACTATTCTTGAGTCCCACAACTCAGTCTAAGCTCTAAGAGGATAGTGGGGAAGATCTTGAGGTGGTTCACAATGATCTTTGGTGAAGACCACTGCTGTTTAATCAAGTTCTTGAAGAGTTCTACAAAGGTATGGTCCAAAACCCTCTTATTTAAATGAACATGCTTTAATCTCTGCCAAAATTAGTGAATTTGAATGTTGATTCTTGATACTTCTGCTGCATGTTATCTTACTCTAACAATTTTCAAAATAACTTTTGAAAACATGTTTAACTACCAAAACTATTAATACGTTATGAAATATTTTAGTAATTTTTCTTAGAGAAATTGAATGTCTTTCATGGTGATAAAAGCACCATACTCAGCATAAATAAACATCATTACATTTTAATGCACAAAAATGCATTTAGTTAATGTTGAACATGTTTTCAAAAACGATTTTTGAAGAACATGCCTTATCACTAACTATTCATACACTATGAAATATTTAGTAATAAAGTTTGGAGAAATGAAATTTCTCTTATGGTTATAAAAGCACCATATCCAGTAAAATTAAATGACATTTTAATATCTCCCACTACTTTAACTAAGATGAGCATCATGTTGCCAGTTAGTAGAACTATTCCACTTAAATAAGTATTCGCCAAGACTTACAATCTAATTGTAATGAAGAAAAATTTTGATAGTGAATCGTTATTCAGCTATCAAGATGTGAATATGTATTCTCCATCATGAACTGAGTAAATTAGATTTACTTGTTCTCATTTTTCTTCTTTTTGAAATATTTCTAAAATCTCTCATCAATTGACATCCTAAACTAATTAGGAAACTTTTTCCTTATTAACTCTAGCTATTATAATTTTCTTGGAACCCCGATGATACTTAACTTTGTAGGTCATTTAGCTTCCCATGACTCCAAAATATAATATATTTTGTCATGTTTTTATCTAGACACGTGATATGTTACATAGACAATTACAATAAGCTATTGCTACAAAGTTTATTCATGAACACTTCATGAAATGGCAACAATTCTTTTGATATTTTCCAAATTAAAAGACAAAATTACACTTCTATTATGTGTTGATGAAATTTTTAATGTAATATATTAATCAAAACCTTTGACTTATATTGGTAATTAAAACTTTTAGAGAAAAAGACATAACTTTGAATTATATAAAATATGTTAATCGACTATATGCAATCTATTATCCATTCTAATTCAGCAAAGAAATTTAAAGATGAACCCGTCATATAAATGTAAAATTTCTATTGCTAAGATACTCCAGTGAGTCAGAATAAAAGCCACTGTAAGGCAGTCAATCATTCCTTCACTCCAGAATAACTCTTTATCTTATAACATCTAGTTACCATCTTTTAGTCAAAAAGCCATCAACTTAACAATTTCTTGTAAGTTAACCCTTCATTTTAGATTTTAGAGTTCTACCTCAATTAGCCAACCGTAGGAAAAATCGATTAGGGCAAAAACTAAAGCAATCACAACCATTTCTGGAGTTTGGGTTAATTTCATGCAAACACCCTCGTAGAGGGACACAAGTAAGGTGTCTCAAGGTCGAGCATGAAAGTTTACTACAAATTAATGAAGAAGACCGTGGAATGTGTTGACACACTTTCCTCACCCACTTACTATAAACACTTTCTCCATTCACCTTGGTATTGACCTATGCAAACACTACCTGTAGGGAGACACAAACAAAAGTGTCTCGAGGCTGAGCATAGATCTCATGGTGTGAACTAATTAGGGAGAAACATGAAAAAGAAATTTAAGTATCTCCTCCCACTGAGTGTTTTACAAATGAGGGTTCATAACTTAGGTAAATTACGCTAATAAATTTATCTAAGTAATTTGTTAACTTTGCCCCAATATAACAATTAATTTAGATAGTTTAACAATGTTGATTTGTGTTCATTAAACATTTTAATAAACATTAATCACTCCTTGCATGCTTGTAACAAATTTATCTAATTCACCTTCCATGTCAGTTTCTAGGTAGGTATATTCTGTTTCTATCAGCTTAAATACCTCAGCCTAGACAAAACCGTACTAAGACAAAGGTCCATTATAGATACATTTGTTACAATTTTAATCTTTTATTTAAACCAATTAATCATATTAAACTGAATTAAAAGATTAAACCTATTTCTAATCGTATTAGAAATATGTCCATATAAGTCTATCTCAATTAATTTTAAACTGTTTAAAATCAATTTTTGACCTATGTTTGCATGCAACTCTTCATTATAGGTTTTAAGTCTAAGTCATTAATAATAACCATTATAAAATTAATGAGTATTCATTCAAATATAACATTTATATTCCTAAGTAATGCCATGTTCAATGCTAAAAAGCATAATATAACTCTTATATTAATGAAAATCATATAGTAAACATACATTACTTTAATATAACTCTTATATTAAAATTAATACATGCATACTATATAGTCATGTCATCATATATTATAACTATTATAAACATGATGCATGAACATACTTTTCATTAATAAATATAACTCTTATATATGAAACTATATAAACATGCCTTTAAATATAACCCTTATATTAAAATGCATGAGTAAGCTTAAATATTCATACAATCATATATAATGCTCATATTATATTAAATATGATGCACGAAACATGTTTATCTGAATGTGGGATTTTAAATAAAACTATATGACATACATTATGACATATAAATAATTAAAATCATATATCATATGTATAATTAGAAAAATGGAAAAACTACAAACAAACAATTAGGAATGCTCAAACCCTCGATCTAGAGGTTTCCTAACGCACTAGCAGACCATCTAAAGCATTGCAACACTTTAATGTTAGTGTTGTGACATTAGCTTTTATGATGTCGCAGCATTGTTTGAACCCCTCTCGGACCAGGAGTGGATGAGGTGCCTCATTGTTCAAGCCCCAGAATCAACCCTTAAGGGAGCAATTTATCTTTTTACCCTAACTATGAAGAAGGAGTGAATTCCTTCTTATGTAACTGTGTTCCCATATTCCCAATTAGATGAATTCTCAAAATGGTAAGCTTATTGAGTCGGCGAATATGACCACTCTCACCCATACAAATCAAAGGATTACCCTCATAGGCAGAAGTTCACAACTCACTCAGGATTAAGGTAAAGTCACCTATGGTCATCCTAGTGAAATGTAAGTCTCTTCTAGCACCGACATTATAAAGAAAGACTTAACATTTCGTGGTCTAGTCTTTATATACTCTTTTGTAGAAGATACCGTCGCTCACATGTCTCCACAAGAATGATCAGGATCAAATTATTTGTAGTATTTTACAACAATTGTAACAACTACAAAGCGGGTCATATCAGTAGTGTTACCAAGATAAGGCACCCAACCTAATTCCTATACTACACATCATTTAGGTTATCGTTTAAACATGACCCACCTATATGTCTCCACATACATGTTTAAGTTACATCAGATAACCTTAGATCTTAGATTGATGGATTATTGCACAAGTAATATAAAATTAATCAATCATTGATTCAACTAACATAAAACTATGAGGCTTTAGGGCATACACCCCAACATAAACTTCATTCATGGAGCTACTAAACTCAAATGTTTTAACTCTTAAATCAATTATCATAATAATACTTAGATCTAGAAGTCTTTTATTTGGATTATTCATTTCAAAAATAATATTTTCTTTCACTTAATTACTAATTATTAATCACTTGAAACTAAGTAATTAAGAAAATCTTTAAGACTCTACATCAACAATCTCTACCGTTATTCAACTACTCTAGTGTGCTCAAACGACAGTCTAGCAAGCATGATCTAAACTAAACCCAACTCATAAGCAAGATTTAAATCATGAAATCATTGAGATATTGATTAAACATTCAAAAGTATTAAGAATGGTCATGCTAAAAAGTATTAATGTAAATTAAATTCAATATCAAGAAAAGTGTTTAGTAAAACTCCACAAAATTCATCCAATGCTAGAACAGTTAGAATTTAGTCTAACATGACTTCTATAGATAGAATCATAATTAGAATGCAAAAATACGTAAAAGAATCAAAGATGTAAAATGAAAGGAAGGCGATATCTGGCTATCTGATCTCGTCTCTGTGGTAGAATTGACTCTCCAACACTCTCCAATCAATTCCAGCATCAAAGACCTCATTACTCTGCTCAAAACATTCTCTCTAAGCCTTTAAAACTCTAAAACTTGATGATTGTGGCCAGCTAAAAATCCTAGATCAAATAGGCAAAATTTTCCAAAAGTGCAATTTTTTCCTTTTCTGCAACATCAAAGTGTCATGGCGCTTCACAACCTTTCGCAACACTTCTATTTTGTCCTTGGCATCGTGTCACAATGTCGTTGGGTGTCGCAACACTACCCTCTTTTGGACAGTTTGGCGTCTTTTCTTTTTCTTCCCTACTTTGTATAGGTCCCAAGTTGATTTGGACCTTTTAACCCTTTTCCAGCTTCGAATCTCGTTCTTGTGTTCAAATTTTGAAATTCACTACCAAACAATATCAAATCTAATAAAATTTAACAAAAATAATTCTAAATAAAAGACAAATAAAAATACTTTTTAGGTGCTTTCCATTCGTATACACTCATTTAACATGAAATAAAATCAATAATCCTAATACGTGAGTGTGCAAGGATTAGCATTAAAAAAGATTTGAAAAACACTTAACTAAATCATCTATATTACATTTTACTGGGGGAAGAGTCAAGTAAGTTGAATCATTACCTACTATCTTTCCAAACAAACTCATTTTGTATAAACTTCCTGGAAGTATGTGTGAATACCAAATTGCTTAACATATATCAGACATAATGTTTTAATATAATGAACAACAAGATGTAGCACAGTAAATAAAAAACAAGAGATATAAGAGTTGGTAACCTAGTTTCGGTGCAAAGTTACCTATGTCTATGAGGCAGTTTACCTATACTAATTGAAATAGTTGGCAATTACAACGTAAGACTTATATGTTAGACACACCTAACATTGATTCACAAATAGCCAATTTCTAATCTTAACTTAAGCTCCCCTAAGTATGAGATCCTTTCACTTCCGCTATTACTCTACTTTCAGCACATGTTTGAGATTCCCTTAAGGTAGCTCACTTAGCCCCCTTTAAATAAAAGCTTTATTCAATTTATATTCAAAACGAACAACTCTTCAATAATTTAAAGTTCAATACTTGCTTAACTTAAAAACCAAAACCATAGCATTATATATATATATATATATATATAATGGCACTTTTTAGGAAAACTTTTGAGAGAAAATACCCTCTGAGAACAGCAGAAGGAAACGATATTGAAAATCTGATAAAGATGGCTTAACCCAACACAAGATAGAAAAATATAGCCAACCAAACCTGCAGTAACATCCTCTTACTCGTTTGATTTCTTTAATTTTTAGCTCCATCTTTTCATCTTTAATTTAATTATCATATGATTTATAACTATATGTTGAACAACTCAATCATATTTTTGTAACGATCAATAGATCTCTACCCTCCTATTGTACTAAAAAATAATATTTTTTTATTTTTATTATTTTAATTTATTTTCAAAATATTATCACAATCATAGATCCTTTTATTAGGTGATTTTAAGTTAAATGTGATTTCAAATTATATTTTTATTTAGGTTAAATATATGATTAGTGCTAATGTTTGAGTGTTTTTTATCAATTTTGGTCTTTAATATTTTAAAATTTACATTTCCATTTTTTCTTTATTCGAAATTCGAAAATTAATGGTTATGAACTAAGCTCATCTTTGATAAGTTTTCTATTAGTTAGAGAAACTAACTCAATTTTTATTTTAAGAATTTGATAAGCAATTTGAAAACGGGAATTAACTGAAAATATAATATTTAATTTTAACTCTTTCTGGAAATATGTTTGGCGACGAGGTCATAAAATCAATCTCAATTTTTAAAACGTGTTCCAAACTATATGTTACCGAAATAATAGTAGAGTAAGTTACGTAAATCTATAAAATATTATTTTGATGGATTCGTTTTATTTTTAGTCAATATATTTTTGTAATTTTAGTCTATGTATTTTCAATAAATTTTAAATGTAGTATTTATGGTTAATTTTTTCTAAAATTTAGTCTCTAACAGTATTTTCTTTATAGATTTTGGAAATATATACCGTATTTTTTCTTATCTGATTATTACTACTATTTAACCAATTTGATTATAGAATTATCTTTGAAGAACTAATTTTAAGATTTGTTGAAAGCATAGTATTAAATTTTCATCGATTTGTGGATCGATATCATAGAAAAATCCCCGAAATATATAAAAAAAATCAAATTGTCATTAATATAAATAATATACATGTTTACTTATTTGAAAATAATATGATATTTATTTGCTAATTTAAATTTATTTTTTTTAATTTTTAATTTTATAATTTTTCCAAAAATATTCATTGAAATCAACAAATATTCCACGGTTTGGTTCGGTTGGATTGAGTTAGATTTATTTTTTAATAAGAAATATTTTGGTTGAAAAAATTTACAATCCGAACAATTGGGTTTAGTCTAAAAAGTCTTTCAACCCAATCCAACCTATGAACACTCCTACATGTAACTATTGACTTGTATGCTCACAAAAATCCTTTTTGGAATCAATGGTTTTTGGAAGGAAAATTTGTTGTGTTAAAAAAGTCTCTAAGAAAACTTATTCTCTTACTTCAAGAGTAAGACGATTAAAAGGAATCAAAGAGTTCAACCTGATTTTTCTTTAAGAAGAGAGAAGATGAGACTAACTCATTCTAAACTTTTTTCTAATAATAAATTAACATAAATAACATAACTAAATTATCCAACGATAAGATGTTGTTCAAGGGTATATATTTAAATTTTCATTTGTTTATGAATTTTGAGATTATTTTATTTTATTTTTAAATTTTTAAAATATCCGATAATAGTGTTATTACCGATTAATCCCTATATTTTATTTCCTCGATTTTATTTTAGTTATGAAATTTTAAAATATTTATTTTGATTCATAGCTTTTTTTTTTATTTTAACAATATGAGCATGGAAAATTGAACCTCTAACTACGATGTTGATAATATACGCACAAACTCAATTAAGCTACATTCATTTTGGCAATCTATAACTTTTAGAAATATTTTGTTTTCAATCGATTATTTTGCTGTTGATTTTTAACCAATGGGTATTATGTTTTTAATACATGTATCTATATTCCAACTATTGCCATATTCAAATTAGGTGCTAGGGCAATTTTCACTTTGACTTTTAATTTTATCAATTAAAAGTCTACGATTACAAGTGGGTTGCTAATGTCATTTTATATTTAATTTACGTTAATTCACCTAATTTTAACCAAAAACAAAAGTGATAATTTATAATAACTCATTAATTTTAATGAAAATCAAAGTTTACATAAAATAAATTTGATCCCCGTAAATAAAGCAAACATGGAATTGCTCTTCCAAACTCCTAAATTTAAAAAATAAATCAAATCAAAGAGTTAATATCACCTCAACTTAAAACATTATATATTTTATTATACTTTAGAAGTCGTTGCTTAGGTTAATTAAATCAGGTAAAAAAAAATGATATTATGTTACTATTTTAAAAATCATTGTTGTCTTTGAATGTGAAGATCCAACCTAAAAGATTGAATCCAAATTGAATACAAAAAGAATCCACAAAATTATGTTGTCATGATTCAGCTTTAAGAGCAAATTATCATTTTTGAAATCATCTATTCTCTCATGTATTTTTTTTTATCACAATAATGATGAACAAACAAACAAACACCATATTCATGTGGGGCATGTTTTCAAGAGAGATGGATTATTATAATTGAATGTCATCAACTTGATGATAATTTCCCCATGAAGATGAATGTGGAAGATCCCTAGTCATTTTTACTTGAATTTATTAGTGGACTTGTGGTTTATAGGAGCGTTACAAAACCCTATGATTAAAAAAAAAAATAGCTCGCCTAGCATAGCCTAATCAAACTCTATACGATTTGAGTGCGTTATGAATTTGTTTGAAGTTTAGTTTAGAATTGTCTAATAACTTCTAAAATAATTGTCGATGACTATACATTTTTAGAAGAAAACAATTAACTTGTTTTAATATGAAGTAACACTACAACGATTTAGACTATAGATGTCAATTGACATTTTATTAACAATGATGGAGGGACTTTATAATGTTGGTTCTAGAAAATTGTGCCTTTTTTTATGGAAATGATGTACTTTTAAGTAAATTAGTTAAGAAACACGTGCATATCTTGTAGTCTTTATTTTTTAAAAAAATAAATAGTACTTTTTTTAGCCAAGTGATTTTTTTTTTTTTTTTTTGTAATTATCATAAACTTTTAACTTGTCACTCGATCATATCAATGCATCAATTTTAGGGTCATGTGTGCTTCGATCCCATTTCGATCTCTAATAAAATGGTTACTTATGAATAACGGACAAAAATAAAATCCTTCAAAGACATTAAAAAAAAAGTTAGGGTAATTATCGTAGAAGGTATGAAGTCTCTTCGCATATAAGGGTGTTTCGATGGAAGAGTTTGATTGACGAGGTGTCTGCTAAAAAGGTTTAGCTGAAGAGATATAAGGACAGAATGGAAATTGTAGAAAATTATAAGGGTAAAAGGGGAAGAGAAAGATTCTCCCCTTATTGTCCCTTTGAATATAGTACTAGTTAAGGAAAGTGCACAAAATTAAGTAAAAATTTATATAGAGAATTTTTAACATTTACTTATATAGAAACTCATAGATTAGGTTAATATATTACCTTTTTTTTTTTACAAACTACATAAATCAATACTAACTTCCTATATTTTCAAAACTAAATTATAGCGCTATCCTATTACGTATTGGATAAATCTTCTAATTTTGTTGATATTTATATGTGATTGTAGTTTTTTTTCAAAGATTTTGATTGCATAGTTATAGTTATGTATTTTTTTCAAAGATTTTGTTTGTTTTATCGGTTAAAATTATGTAAATTTTTATTTTATTCAAACAAACAAAACCATCTCATTGTTATATTTCTTTTTACCAATAATTTGGTATTATGTTTAAAAAGGTAAAATAGACACTTCAATTAAATTTTATAAATACAAAATTAAACAAGAAAATGTTTAAAAAATCTCAAAAGTTTAATATTTTTAATATTTATGCTAATATTTATTGTATAAGAAAAACCTAATTATTATTGTTATTATTTTAAAGAATATCTTATTACTTCTAGAAAGAGAGAAAAAAAGAGAGTTTGTTTGTTATTTTAAATTTTTTAATAATACATTCCACCAAAACATTCTTTTATTATTTAATACCTTATCTTTTTAGAAAAATTTAATGTCTCTATCTATATTAAGTAACAAAACATCTAAAATGAATAAAATTATAAAGTGATTTGATTTTATTAATTTAAGAAAGATTAAAAAGAGTTTTAACTCATATTGTAAATATAAGATAAACTTATGTTATTGAGAATGAATACAAGAAAATTTATATTAGAGAATGAAAATAAATAAAAAAAAAAATATAGGGAGAATCAATACACTATAATTTTTTTGACAAAAGAATCAATATAATATAATTTATCATAATAAAGATTTTAAAATTTTAAATTAGAAAGATCATATTCTAACTTTGTCCACATTTTATTTCTTAATTTTCTCAAATCTTCTCTATATGTCTCTCATATTCTTCCTATCACATTTTTCTCTCAACCAACTTTCTCTTATTATTCTTTCACTAATCTAGGGGAAAAAACCTCTAGTTTATTTAAACAACCAAATAACCACTTTCAATTTTTTAAGAGAATATTTTATTTTTCTAAATATGTTGCTTTATTGGAATAAGAGGGGAAGAACAACAAAAATACCCTTAAAAAACTCACACGTGAAGGATAGTAGATATAATAATTAAATTGAAAAATTCAAACGAAAAGTAATTCTCTATTTTATAACTCCTCCCTACGTATCTTTTTCTTTCCGTATTGTCTCGATTTTTTCCTCTATTTCTCACTCCTCTCTCCCTGTTGTCTCTACTCTCCTCATTCCCTCTTGGTTAGCTGAATTCAATATTGAAAACATAGAAAGGACTCCTTGATTTGGCATAAACATAAATAAATAATAGTCATCATCTAATGGAAGTATATAACCAAAATAAGCATTTACATTGTTTTATTGAGAATCACTCCTCTCTCTTCTTTATTGTCTTTACTCTCTACAATAGTTGAATTCAATACTAAAAACACAGGAAAGATTCCTCCATTTGACCAAAAAAATCATGCTTTAAAATATATAATCAATATGAGCACTTACATTGTTCTATTGAGAATGTTTCTTTTTCTTGATGATGTTGCCGATGGCCCAATGAAAGTGGTAGTGATTAGAGTTATAACTTGAAAGGAATGAAAATGAATAAAAAACACACATGAGAGTTACCTTTATTTTGAAGAGATGGATTGCTCCTAATATCTCTAATCCCCATCATATAAATTAAATGTATATTGAATGAAAGGATAGTTGAAAGGGGTGTGAGAGTTTTAATGCATGAGGGGCAAATAAAAGAATGTTCTACCAAATGAAAAGATGTTTTATAGACAATGTGCAAAGGTTCACGTATAAATAACTAACAGTTCACATATAAATAACTAACAAAGATATAGTAGGTATATACCTAAATATGAGGGGCAAAATGAGAACATACAGATTCTCCCACTTGGCCCCTTTTATAGATTTCACATATAATGACATCAAAAACCCATCACCGAATGTAATGCTATAATGGTGGTTATAAACTGCCATTAAAAGTTGAAAAAGACACGTTGTAACAAATTGAAAAGTCACCTAGAATGATCCTAAATGACGACAGTTAAAAAGTGTCACCAATAAATGGCTATAATGATGGTTTTCGACCGCCATCAAGATATATAAAAATTAGAGTTCTAATTAAAGTAAAAATGATGTCGTTTACTGAAAGCCATAACTATCATTGTAGACATCTCAAAACAATATCAGTACGATGTCATTGGCGTTGATGTCAATTTTAAACTGCCATCATAGCTACCCATCGTCATACATATACGATGGTGGAGTTTGTTGTGACAATTCTAAGTAGTTATCATATCCTCGGTGACATTTATAAAGACGACAGTTTGAAATCCATCATCATATATATATCAATTTATGTCCAAATTCAACTTTTTTTTTTAAGTCAAATATTGTAATGTGATTTAGTAGGGTAGATTTCAAACTTTGAAAAGTAGAATAAATAGAAATTTTAGGAATGGGCTAGAAGAGGCATGAACTTAGCCATACAAAAATCATTCTCCTTCGCATTTGTCCCATAGATGTGACAAACAAGATAAATTTATGGATATGAATTGTTGGGTGGTCCATCGTTATTTTACATTTTAATCATATATCTTATTTATGATTTTTTTTTAAAAAAAAAAATAACGTTATTTGAGAGGTGTTAGATGATGGGATGTTGAAAGATTGATTTTTAAGAAACAATTTTGATAAAGAATGTTTGCATATGAGAAAATTATCAGAAATAATACCATCAACTTTTCATCTTTCAAAACTAACATGTTTTTCGAAAAGTTGTTAAATTAATTTTTCTCGATGGATGATCGACCACAGAGATTTAGTTGAAAATTTTACTTTTTTTCAACTTATCGAAATTTTAGTAATTTTTCCAAATATTAGATCCAAATCTTATATATTTTCAAATTTTCTCTAAAATCAGTTATCTTTATAGAATATTATATTCAATTCTGATATAATTTTAGGCCAATTTATGTTTCCACGATTATATGAATTTCTAAATTTCTAAATGTATTTACCGATTAGATTTTTTTCAAATGGATAATTGCATTTTGATTTTTAAATTTTGAGAAAGATTAAATTTTGCAAAAAGAAAAAAAAAAGGTAATATATGAAAAATATATAAAATCTCAAGATTAATCTGCCCAAGAATTCAGCAATCTCGATGTTAATCTGACCGAGATTCATACCGAGATTTTATATATTTTTCATATTTTACTTTTTTAAAAGAAAATTAATCTTTCCAAAAATTTAAAAATTAAAATCAATCACCTAGATCCATCTAAAAAAATCATTTGGATAATTAGTAAATTGATTTGGAAATTAGAAATTTGGCTAAATATTTTTTTAAAAAAATTACGTAAGATTTTAATATAATATTTGGTAAATATAATCGAAATTGGAGAAAACTTGAAAATATATAAGATTTGGTATAAGATTTAGGAAGATCGCATAATAGTTTAAAAAATTACTAGAATCTCGGTGTAATCTCTACAAGGTGTACCGAGAAAGGCCCAAAATGGCCAAAACAATCTAAAAAAAGCTATTTTTTAACTTGGTGGTCGATCTCGCTCGAGATTGACTGAAAGTTATTTGAACGAGTTTTCAAAAAGAGTGTTAATTTTGTAAGGTGAAAACTTAAAATTGTTATTTCTGATAATTTTCTCGTGTCGTTTACTATATATATATTGTTTTATTAGTAATATAAGTATGTGGTAACTATTTATATTTTTCTTTTCTGGTTCTTTACTAACTTTCCTAAAATGAAACACAAAAATTTGGAAAGTACTAAAATTGGTTTGATGTTTTATTTTTTCGTTTTTCATAAAATTCAACTAAAATCATTATTTTGTTATTTCTAACTTAAAATGCATAATCAATATTAAAAATTAAACCTTTTTCTAAAACAAAATAAAATTTTCATCTTTTTTAATACAATATTTAAGAGAATAAAGAAATACGCCAAAAAATAAACATAGCTTAGGAGATGGCCAAAAAATTATTACAGAAGGAGAAAAATGAAATAAATTACTAGATTAAAATGAAGTAAGATGTCTCTCCTTTTTGAAAAATTAGCCTGAAAAAAAGTTGAATAGGTAATTGTAGATAAAAAAAAAAAATTGAATCGCATTATCTAAAGGTTTGAACCACATCAATGAATTTGGAACTTATCAAAATTCAAGAGCGTAAAATAGCTTTCCAAATGAGGGAAAAAAAAGATTACTTAGAACAAAACTTCAAAACTTATAATACAAAAAATATGTTCGAATCAAATGGATATACTAACTTAGAACAAAACTTCAAAACTTATAAACTTCCTCTAACCCTTCGTCTTATTTGTCTTGGTTCAAGTAATGTCCCCAACATTTGTAGAACATATACCAAATTTAAAGTGTTCATCTATTCGTTATTTATTTTTCTTTTCATTGTCATTTTATGAAGCTCTTTCGTTTGTTTGAGTTTCTTTAGATTTGATGGTAGTCAAATGTACATCTTTGGTTTTGATTCAGGATTCTTTTTACATTGAATTTTCAGTTATAAAAATATTTAAATATATAAACAAGATTAACCAAATTACGTACCTACTAATATGATGAAGTTCTTTTAGTGAAAGTTAAAAATAAAATTACATGGACATGAACTTAAAACAAACATCATAATAAGAATTTTTAACTTCTCTTTTTACCTTTAAATCTTTCTATAATGTCTACTTTGGCCTCAAAATCACATCCCTCGTGTTTTGTACATAGACTTTGTTCTTTTTACTTTTTTTTCTCAATTTAATTTTACATTCCCTTTTTGTCATTAGATCTTCCAACCATTTCTTTCTTCTTTTTTATTTAGTTTTGAGTTTTTTTTTATTAATAAAGGTTTAATAAAGAGTGAAATTTAAAATCATAAATCTTTAACAAATATATACAAATCCTTTAACATAATAACTACATTTCCTACTACATTCCTTACTTTGCATCATGCACATAATCTCTGTAATAATGGGTTTCCATTGCATTTCCATTATTAAAATATTATTCTAGAAGCATCTAGTTAAATGATTTTCCTTAGATCTTTTTGCATGTAGAGAAAAAACTATTTTGCATTTTGTAAGTTAAACTTTATCTTTGCTAGTAATAATTGAACACTTGATACTGATTCTTTTTTTAGTCATTTTTTCTTTTTCATTTTTTTTTTTTTTTTTTTAAGAATAGTACCACTTTCTAAAATTCTTCCAGCACTAGTTAAATGATTTTCCTTAAATCACTTTTCAAATACTTTGAAGTAAGAAAAATCTTTACTTCAAAATTTTGAAAATTACTTCGTTCCAATAGCTAATAAACTGTTGCATACTCTAACCAATAATTATCTCAAACACACCTTAAATCAGAATCAACTACATTCCTTTTTCATCTTTAAAGTGCTCGTATGTTTTCCATGAAGTATTAATAGAGTATGTTACATGTTTGTTAAAATATTTCAAAGATAAATTTTGCTACAAAAGACATTGATGTGTTGGAATAGAATGGAGACTTGCTTGTTGTGGGTGTGATAGAGAAAGATGTGGTCAAAGCTGAAAACTTCAACTTTAAGAATCCACTTTTGCATAAGTTGGATGCAATCTTGGGTGGATTGTTAGCTGAAGCTTCCTTAGATGAAGATTTCTCTGGAAAGTCAGGCCAATCTATTGTTTTTAGAGTTTCTGGCTTAAGCTTTAAGAGGGTTAGTTTATTTGGGCTTGGCAAGTCAGCTTTTAGTGCAACAGTCTTTGTTGGTCTAGGTGAGACCATTGTAGCAGCTGCAAAAACATCTCAAGCAGTTTCAGTTGTTGTAGCTCTTGCCTTCTCAGAGGACCTTTTAGATGAATCAAAGCCTGAAATTGCCTCGGCCATTGCACTTGGTACATGTTCTATAATCTTTAAACTATGTACTTACCCAATATTACTATTAAAATGTAACTACAAACACACCTTGGTGCTTGAGTAGGGTTTGTTTATGTCCTATTTGACACTAAATTTTCTCTACATCACAGGAATTATCATTGGGATATTTGATGATAATAGATATAGATCAGACCCCAAAATGACTGCACTTCAATCTTTAGATATTCTTGGTTTTGGATCTAGACCTGATATGGACCAAAAGTTGAAAATGCACAAAGTGTCAGTTCTGGGATAGTGTTTCTAAGAGAACTTGTAAATTCATCTACAAATATACTTACACCAGGTTCGATCCTATTTATGTTGTATTTTTATCTGCCATTTACTTCTTTGCTAGTGGACAATGGTATCAATAACATTTTTAAGTTTTTTCTTTTTTGCATTTGTACTCTTGAACTAATATTGAGTTTCAACTTGGATATTGTTGGGGTTGATGCCTTAAATCCCGTGGGTCCTATAGTTTGTAATTGTATTGTACAAACAGTTTATTTATTTAATAAAATCTTAGGTATTTTATTCGACATTTAGTAGTATTAACCCACAAAACCAATAAGCAAACATCCAAGGTTTTCTTTTGTAACTTAAACATGTATGTAGAGACATATAGATGAATTGTGTTTAAGTGATAACTTGAACAGTCTGTAGTAGATGGATAAGGCTGGGTACTTTATCCTGGTGACACTACGAATACGACCCGCTTTGTAGATGTTACAATTGTTGTAAAGTTCTACAAATGATCTGATCCTGAACATTCATGTAAATACAAGTAAGAGGGGTGTTCTATACAAAAAGGTTTGTATAAGACCGGACCACAAAATGAATAGTCTCATTATATAACACCATTAATAATAGAGATTTACATTTCACCGATGACCATGGGTGACATGACCTAAATTTTGAGTGAGTTGTGAACTCCGAACTATGAAGACCGTCCTTTAATTTATATGGGTGAGAGTGGTCAGTTCACCGACTCAATATGCCTACCATGTTGGGGATTCGTCTGATTGGGAGTTGGGAACACAGTTACACAGGACAGAATTTACTCCTTCTCTAATGTCGGGGTAAGTAGATAAATTGATCCCTTAAGGATTGATGTCAGAGTTTAAACAATATGGCACCACGCCCTCTCTTAACTCGAGAGGGGTTTGGTCATAGTTTTGTTAGGATTGGTGTCTTAATTCTTCCGAAGTCTCGTAGTTTGTAAACAGTTGTACACATTGTTATTAATAAAATAAGCGTTATTTTATTTGCATTTACTCATATCCAATAAACAAAGATCTGTGGTTATTGTATGTAAACTTAAGCATGTATATGAGATATACAAGTGGATCATGTTTTAAGTAATAACCTAAAAGATCTGTAGTATAAGGATAAAGGAGAGATACCTTATCTTGGTGACACTACGGATACGATCCACTTTGTAAAGGTTTACAAGTGTTGTGAACTACTACAAATGGTCTGATCCTAACCATTCATGTGGAGATATGCAAGCGGAGGTATCCTATACAAAGAGTTTGTATAAGATCGGACCACGAGATGATTCGTCTCTTTATATAACGTCGTTGATACTTGAGACTTACATCTCACTATAACGATCATAGGTGACATGACCTTAATCCTGAGTGTTTTGGAACTCCTGCCTTTGAGGGTGGTCCTTTGATTAGTATGGGTGAGAGTGGTAAGATTGCCAACTCAACAAGCCTACCTTTTTGGGGATTTGTCTAATTTGGGAGCTGGGAACTCAGTTAGATAAGACGGAATTCACTCCTTCCCCGAAGTAGGGGTAAGTAGATAGATTGCTCTCTTAAGGGCTGATTGTGGGACTTGAACATAGTGCCCACATCCTCTCTTTGGAAGAAAGGACCTAATCAGAGTAGGACTATAACTTATTGTTCATTAAAGGAATCAGTGGTACTTAAGGAGTTAGATGTAACTATAGGAAAAAAATGGTAAATTGGCCCAGCTGTACTTACGAGCAATCTGTGAAGGGTTATCACACTGTTGATTGGTTGATATGGACACAAAAATATATCTGTAGTGAGAAGAGTGCAGTTGTTGGTCTTTAGTGGAGTGCCTGATAGTTAACGGATGGTGGATCTCACGACTAAAGAGTTTAGTCATTTATTCACGTATCATTGGAGCTTCAAGCTACAAGTCCATAAGGTTCCCTTGGTAGCTCAATGGATTCAAGTTGAGAATTAGTTCTTGGGGTTAGTTTGAAGTGTTCAAATTAACAAGAGGAAATTCAATTATATATGATATAATTGGCATGATGTATGAGATACATCAAGTGGAGGATTAATGTAAATATGATTTACATTAAGTACCATAAAATAGAAAAAGAACTATGGTTTGTATGTTTCATGAGATAAAATATTAAAACTATAGGTTATAAATGAAGGAAATCGATCACGAGGATTTCCATGAGCAGTGGAAAGATCATTCCAAATTACAATCATGTATGAACATTACAAATTACAGTCAAAACAAAAACAAACGGTTATGCATTCATTACAAAAATTATAGCATGAAAATACAAATGAACAAGGAGAAATGTTACGAACATTTGTAGACTCGTCTCCACGCTCCTTGATCATAAATGCTTAAACACAGCAACCTCGAACGTTCGTCCAACACGACCGCTACTCTGCACGAACACCACGTACTCAAACTTAGCGATTTCCTCGATCACAAACACCTCAACAGCACGAATGGCCTCCACAAAACCCCGACGGTGTCGAGTTGAGTATGACACCACCAAGAAGGCTACCTTGGTATTCTCAGTGTGAGAATCCAGAGGGTGGGCTCTGTGTGGACTTGGTTTGAGGCAGAAGACGGAGGAGACAACAATCGTGTAAACGATTGAGCAAGTGGGAAATGGCTACAACCTATCGTATAGGTCAATACCCAATCGTTTAGCAAAAGCTAAGCGATCGTCTAACAAAAGCTAAGCAATCATTTAGCTCATCACTTAGCCACGTGTCTGTCGCCTATAAACACTACACGATTGTTTACCTTGGTCAAGTTATCGCTTAGTAAATCTATGTTTACTTGACAACTTTCGTGAGATTCTTCTTTCGAGAGAGAAAATCTCAAAAACAATCTTTTCAACATTAAAAAACTTACTAAAATTAGGAAAACAATTTTCCTCTTATCTCACGGTTATCTTGAACTACCAATAACCTTCCACTCAATTGGTTATTAGAGAAAAAGATTTAATTATCCAATAATTAATATTATTATAAATATAAATGATAACCAACTTATCATACTATATTTATAACCTATAGTTTTNAATTAATATTATTATAAATATAAATGATAACCAACTTATCATACTATATTTATAACCTATAGTTTTAATATTTCATCTCATGAAACATATAAACCACAGTTCTTTTTCTATTCCATGGTACTTAATATAAATTTCATTTACATTAATCCTTCACTAGATGTATCTTATACATCATACCGATCATATCATATATAATCAAAATACCTCTTGTTAATTTGAACATTTCAAATTAACACCAGAACTAAATCCATTGAGCTACCAATGGGACCTTATGGACCTGTAGCTCGAAGCTCCAACGGTATGTGAATAACTAACTAAACTCTTTAGTCATAGAATCCACCATCCGTTAACTTCCAAGCACTCCACTAAAGACCGACAGCTGAACTCTCCTTACCACAAATATATTATATGTCCATCTTAACCAATCAGCAGCGCAACAACCCTTCACAAATTGCTCGTATGTATAGTTGGACCAATAACCGTTATGCCCCTGTAGTTACATCTAACTTCTTAAGTACCGCTGATCCCTCTAATGAACATAAGTCATAGTCCTACTATGACTGAATCCTCTCTTCCAAAGAGAAATTGTAGCCAATATATTCAAGTCCCGGAATCAGTCCTTAAGGGAGCAATCTCTATACTTATCCCTGCTTCGGGAAAGGAGTGAATTCCATCTTGTGGATTGAGTTCCCAGCTCCCAGATCAGACAAGTCCCCAAAAAGGTAGGCATGTTGAGTTGGCAATCTGGCCACTCTCACCCATACTAATCAAAGGGTCGCCCTCAAAGGCAGGAGTTCCCAAAACACTCAAGATTGAGATCGTGTCACCTATGGTCATTTAGGTGAGATGTAAGTCTCTAGTATCAACGGTATTATATACAGAGTCTAGTCATCTCGTGGTCCGGGTCTTATACAAACTCTTTGTATAGGACACCCCTGCTCCACGTCTCCACATGAATGGTCAGGATCTATCATCTGTAGTAGTTTATAACACTTGCAAACCTCTACAAAGTGGGTCGTATCCGTAGTGTCACCAGGATCAAGTATTCCACCTTAATCCTTATACTATAGACCTATTTAGGTTATCACTTAAGGCATGATCCACTTGTATATCACATATACATGCTTAAGTTCACATAAGATAACCAAGGAGCTTTGTTTATTGGATATGAGTAAATGCCAGAATGAAATAACAATTATTTTATTCATCAAACAATGTGTAACATTACAAACAACGAGACTCCGGGAGAATTAGGACACTAATCCTAACAATAAATATAACATGGTAAGTTGGTTATCATATTTATTTATAATATATTAATTATATGATAATTAATTTCTTTTTCTCTAACAATCGATTGAGTGGAAGGTTATTGGTGGTTTTATGGTAACCGTGAGATAAAAGTCAAAATGTTTTCCTAAATTTGGAAGTTACTTCATTCGGAAAGAACTCATGGATAAACTATCAAGTGAAAGAGTTTCATTAAGCGATAGCTGACAGAGATTAAACGATAGTCATTTAGCTTATCGTAGCTAAACGATTGAGTGGCTAAGTCTATACGATAGGCTGCCGTTTGCTACACGATCGAGCACATCGTCTATACGATAAACAGCATCTTATCTCCCACTTGCTCGATCGTCTGCTCAATCATAGTCCTCCAGTCTCTTCCTTAAGTCAAGATCATACAGAGCCCACAACTCTTGGATTCTCACACCGAGAATACTAAGGTAACCATTATGGTGGTGTCCTCACTCAGTTCGTGGATCGAGTTAGACTCGATTGGGTTCGAGGAGCCATTCATTGTGTTAGTGTTGTTGGCAACAGTCTGTTCGTTGCATTCGAAAGTTGTTGTGGATGCTTTTAGATTGATCGAGTGATTCGTGAAGAATGGTTCTTCAAAGGTATGCATCCTCTATCCCTTGTATCATCCTTTAGCATGCTATAATTTCTTGTTGTACATGACCTGTTAGTTTTCGTTCTTATACTGTAATTGTTTGTGTTCAATTTGAATGAAATTTGGAACGATCCCTTCCGCTGCTCATGGAAATCCTCATGTTTGATTTCCTTCAAGTTAGACTATGACTTATTGTTCATTAGAGGGATTAGTGGTCTGTAGGGACAAAATGATAATTTTGGCCCAGGTGTTACGAGCAATTTGTGAAGGGTCATCGCATTGTTGACTGGTTATATCCAATAGACACATAAATATATGGCCACATTGGGTTTACTATAGATATATTTAAGGAAGCAATCTATCAAGCCCCGAAATTACTCCTTAAAGCTTGATTCCGGGGCTTGAACGATGTGGTACCACATGCCTTCTCATGGCCCAAGAGGTGTCCACACATAGTAGGACTATGTTGTATTGTCCATTAGAAGGATCAGTGGTACTTAAGGAGTTAGATGTAATTACAGGGGCAAAATAGTAAATTGACCCAGCTGTACTTACAAGCATCTGTGAAGGGTTATCGTACTGTTGATTGGTTATATCCGATGGATACAGAAATATATCTATAGTGAGAAGAGTGAAATTGTCGGTCTTTAGTCGAATGTCTGGCAGTTAATGGATGGTGAATCTCGTGGCTAAAGAGTTTAGTCAGTTATTCACGTACCATTGAAGCTTCGAGCCATAGGTCCATAAGGTCCCATTGGTAGCTCAACGGATTCAAGTTGAGAATCAGTTTTTGGGTCAGTTTGAAGTGTTCAAATTAACAAGAGGGAGCTCGATTATATATGATATAGTTGAACTGGTCAATT
This sequence comes from Benincasa hispida, assembly GCF_009727055.1. Taxonomy (NCBI): domain Eukaryota; kingdom Viridiplantae; phylum Streptophyta; class Magnoliopsida; order Cucurbitales; family Cucurbitaceae; genus Benincasa; species Benincasa hispida. The sequence continues at coordinate 42,382,150 of NC_052354.1, read as the reverse complement.
ATATATGATATAGTTGACATAATATATGAGATACATTAATTGGAGCAAAATGATATAAACATGATTTATATCTAGTGGAGGAGAAAAGAACTATGGTTCATATGTTGCATATGATGTGATATTAAACCATAGGTTATAAATATAATATGATTATATTTATTTTTTAATTAAACAATTATGGGATAATTGTTGGCAATTTCTTCTCTGTAACTGAATGAGATAGTAGGAGGTTACATTCAGTTTTCGTAACTGAAGGATAAAATGAAAATGGTTTTCATTTTGCAAGTGATCAGATATTCGCTCCCCGATTGAATACACTGCCTATCGCCTAGCAAACCAAGAGCATACATGATAGCTCAAAGTTTACTACCTGATCATATACACGCACGCATTTCCTAAACGATCGCATAATATTACCTAAACGATCGTCTAGCTTTTACTAAACGATTGGACGCTCGAGCGTTTTACTAAACAATCGTCAATACGATTAGCCCCAGTTTACTATACGATTTTGTACCTTTTACTAAACGATCAAGCAGTCGTCTATACGATAGACTTCCAATATCTTCCACTTGCTTGGTTGTGGTAAACGATTGTTCCTTCCTCCTTCCCCCTACCAAATCCAACAGAGCCCACACCTTCTAGATTCTCACTCCGAGAATACCAAGTTTTTAAGTGGTTGTGTCCTCCATTGTTGCCTTGTTCATGATGAGTCCATTCGGGAGTAGATGACAGCGAGATTTGGTGGACGATTGGTTTAGCTTGCACAGCGACAACGAGAGGTGTAATCCTTTGACGAGAGCGAGAATCAAAGCAAAGAAGAATTCTTCAACTGGTATGTATCTTATTCCTTTGTTGTTTAATAGTTCAAAGCATGTCGTAATTGGTTGTTAAATGCACGACTAGCATGTTTATTAGTGACTGCGGTGTTCCTGTCACAATAAGTTTGAAACGATTTTGCTTTCGCTCATATGTGCTCTTTGATAAGAGTTTCTTCAAACTCATACTGCCCACACCCTCGAAGATGGGTGTCTGCAAAGCATGGGTCTTTCTGGGACATGAAGTGTCACACTCTTCCCTGGATTACCCTCTTAATCCATGAAGAGATGTGAAGACAGCAGTTGCCAACTTTCCTGTGACAACTACTGCCAACATACTCCTATGAACTTACGTCCTTCATACCTGTTAAACCTGATTAGCAGTTTATACTTTTCTAGAACTTAATGAATGAACGGTGAAGTTTCACAGTGGAAGCGAGATCATTTGAATCTCGATTTTTACACATAATCAAAATTTACAGAACATAAAACTTATGCATTGTACAAAGAATTCACAACATGCTTCTCTAGAATAAGGAATCAGTGTTAGAGATAACAACTTATCCTTGAAGCCAAAATTATTCAAGCAATCCCTTGATCCAGTTTCGCCATCTTTTGTCTTGTCTTGTTGCACACCTTCTTTTTTTAGTTTTTTTATTTTCTTCTATTTTTTCTTATTCCCTCCTTTTTTTCATTTTTCATATTCTTTTCTTTCTTCAGTTTTTGCATCTTCCCTTTCTTTTATTTTTTATTTTCTTTTCTTTCTCCTTCTTTTGCTTCTTTCTTTTCTTTTTATTTTATTTTATTCATTTCTTTATCTGATTTTTGCGTCTTTCCTTTATTTTTTATTTTCTTTCATTTCCTTCTTTTTCCCTTTATTTTTCTTTCCTTTACTTTTTATTTTCTTTCATTTCCTTCTTTTTTCTCTCTTTTTTTTTTTTTAATTTTCTTTTTTTTCTCCAAATTTTTGCTTCTTCCCTTTTCTTTTTTTAATATTTTATTTTATTTTATTTCTCGCATTTTCTACGTCT
>NC_052354.1:42347658-42379221 GCF_009727055.1 Benincasa hispida | reverse complement strand
TATGATTATATTTATTTTTTAATTAAATAATTATGGGATAATTGTTGCCCAGCTTTTTCTTCGTAACTGAATGAGTTAGTGGGAGGTTGCATTCAGTTTTCGTAACTGAAGGATAAAATAAAAATTGTTTTCATTTTGCAAGAAATCAGACATTCGCTCACTGATTGTGTATACTGCCTATCGCCTAACAAACCGAGAGCATACACGACAGCTTAATGTTTATTAAATATCGTATGATCACATACACGCACGCTTTTCCTAAACGATCGCATAGAATTTACTAAACGATCGTCTAGCTTTTTTCTACGTAATCGCACGCCTGAGCATTTTACTAAACGATGTCTATACGATCAAGCCCCTGTTACTACATGATCGTGTACCTTTACCTAAACGATCAAGCATTTGTCTATACGATAGACTCTCAATATTTCTCACTTGCTTAGTCGTGGTAAACGATCGTTTCTTTCTCCTTCCCTCTACCAAATCCAATAGAGCTCACACCTCTCAGATTCTCACTCCGAGAATACCGAGAGTTCCAAGTGGTGGTGTCTTCCCTACTGCTGTGTTCTTAAGGAGTCTATTTGTGGGTAGACGACATCGATTTGATGGACGATAGCCTTGAGGATCTCAGTGACAGCGAGATTGGCTTTCTGGACGAGAGCGAGATTTCTGTGGAGAAGAGTTCTTCATCTGGTATGTATCTTGTTCTCTTTTGTTGATTAAAGTTTCAAAGCATGCCTGTAATTTGTTGTTAATGCATAACTTGTATGTTTTATTATGAATGCGGTAATTCTATCACAATAAGTTTGGAATGATCTTGCTTCCGCTCAGAGGTACTCTTTAATAAGAGTTCCTTCGGGTTCGTGACCAATTGGAGAGGAATATCGTGAAGAATTGGTTCTTCAAGAGGTTAGTCAACCAAACCCCTATTTCTCCTTTTTTTCTTTGTTAAGCATGCTGTAAATTTTGTTAAAGTGCATAATTATTTCTTCTGTAATTTTAATTCACTGTGAAAATTGAAAATTGGGACATGATCCTGCTTACGCTTCGGACTTCATAGTCCCTTCATTTCATATCCTGTAACCATACATGGTACTAACTTTGAGAAATTACATCCATATGATTAGAGGAATTGGCAAAAGAGATTTTAACATTACCCAAATGTACAGTGATGTTCTTTCTGCAAAAAAATTTTATGAGGGAAAAATCATAGAAATAAAGATGGGGTCATATATTTGTGTGACTGCAGTAACCAATCAATTCGGCAAAAACAAGCTATCAAAGAACCCTAATTAAACTATTGATTTAGTTTTTGCAACGATACTTCAGAGGTTTAGAGCAGCAGCCACCGAATGGTGATCAACTACCTCTCCCATGAATTGAGACAATCTCAATTAATTACTAATACCAGAATAACTCTTATTCCTATAGTTTTTAGCTATTGTTTTTCGGTCAAAGATTCATTAACTAGCTTAATTCATTCCATAAGTGTGACCTTACCATTTTCAGATCTCAGAGGTACTTTTCAATAGGCTACCGGATCCTAGAGGTACTTTTCAATAGGCTACCGGATCCCAGAGGTATGTTTCAACAGACTACCGTAAAAAAAGACAATTGTTGAAGATTAACCTAAGAAACCCTATTCATTACTGAAGTTTGCGTTGTTTCGAATCCTATGATCCACCCTCAGAAAGTGTACCCGCTTCAGGACGACACACAAGCAGATTAAAGGAATCTCACGATGCAACCTAATAGAGGAGACTGTAGGATATGTTCACACACTTTCTTCTCCCACTTACTATGAACACTTTTCCTATTCACCTTGGTATTAACTTATGCAAATACTTTCCATAGGGAGGTCGCGCTCAGGACAACACGAAATCAAGCATGGATCTCACGATGTGAACTCTCAAGGACGTGAGAGCTAAAAATTGATGTATCCCATATACCATTTTTCTCCTACTGGAGTGTTATACCCTTTTAAGGTTTTATTATACTTAGTTAAATTCTAGCTAATGAATCTATCTAAGTCTATGCCTATTATAACTCTTATAATTAACTTGGTGATATTGCATGCTAACAGGGCTAAAGTTAATTTAATTCAAATTCCAGGTCAGTTCCCAAGTAGGAGGTGTTCTGTAAACTATCATCTTAAGTATCCCCAACCTGGACAGAACTTCACTAATAGAGTTCCCTTATAACCTAAAGTCCTACTTGTCTTATTCGGTCATATTTTAAAACTATTAAAAAGATAGGACTTAATTCTAATCCTATTAGAATTAATGTGATCTAAGGTCTAAATTAATTTTAAATAATTTAAAATTAATTCCAATTCTCTAAGATCCTAAGTTTGCATACAACTCTTTATTATAGGTTGACAGTTACTAAAAATTAATTTTATAACTATTACAAAATTAATTATTAGCCTATAATCATGCTTTCTATAGTTTAATTAATTAACAATCAAATTCTAATTAATAAGAAAACCATATTACATGCATTTCATGATTTTAATATAGCAATTATATTAAACTATGGATGTGTCATGCTCAATGCAATTTGACTTTCAACTTTATTAATATAACACTTATATTAAACAATTCATGAAAATCAACCAAGTATATACAAAACATTAATAAATATAACCCTTTATATTTACCTAAGTGATGTCATGCATCATGCTTTTCCAATTTCATGTATTTAACATATCAAAATATATTAAATAACTCATGAAATTTTATATACCATGCATTAATACCATATATTATTACCCTTATAATATATTAAAATGCATGAACATGCTTGACCTATGATGGGATTTATCTAAATAACATCCATAAAGCATTTAAATAACAAATGAACTAGTAATTTGGCCCCTAGGATAAAATAAGCAATAAATTACAATAATTTTGCAAATTTTATCCTAAAAACACCTTTTGTCGCTTCAGAACCAGACTAGACCAACCCAAACCGCTTTGACCCAAACCCAAAAATCATGAACCAAACCCAGCACAAAATCAGACCAGACCACCTTGAACCAGCTGAACCAAATTGAACCACCCTAAACCACAGTTGAACCACGCACAACGCAAACCCTTGCGTAACACATGTCATAGCTTTGCAATGCTACGATATCAAAAAGCAATTCTGGGCAAATCATCGAATTTTTCTTCTTTTTTGGCCAAAATTGGTCTCGATCCTTCATTATAAATACCTCTAATTCTAGACATGGACTTACAAAAGACTCGAATTACATGACAATATGCACAAAAACATAAGGGCCATAACAAGTTGATCAAATCAAACATGTAAATCTAAGGCCAAAATTTACCGTAAACATTCATTCGCAAACCACATTCATAATGCAACCCACTAAACCAGTGCAAATTTCAAATTTTCTAAATTAATTCTACGAGTTGGCTCTATACCAATTGTAGGGATGAAAGTCCTAACGTTATGGAATTACCAAGACCTAACTCGAAATCAATTGAGAAATCTTAAATACCAATACACTGGGAAAAATACAGAATATAACAGAGACAAAAAAATATCAACTTACTGTAAAATTTTTAGGTTAAGCATGCATTACAATTAGGAATTCAATTCTACAAATGAAAAGATCAGTTCTCCTTATCATGGATTTCACGAACACCACCAATTGGGAAACCTCTCTATTCTCTGAGAATTTAGGTAATGATTATATGGGAACCAATCTAAAAAATGAGGAAAAGAAAAAGAGAATTTTTTTCTTTTCACAGAACTCTTCTGCAAAATTTCGTTCTAGAAAAACTTATGTACTTCATTCTTTTACAGGTATTTCAACCAATGGAGAGAGAGAGGGGGAAGACATGGGAGTTATCCCACGTTTTTTATAACTCCTACATGGGAGTTAAACAAAAATCAATTGATTTAATTAATTAATTTTAAATAATTAATAATTAATTAAAACTAATTTAATTAATCATTTAAATCATATTTAAATTAAACATTTCTCACATAACCTATAGTTTTAATTTAATTAATTTAATTTAATCAAATTAAATTTAAAATCATTAATAATTAATTAAAACTAATTTAATTAATGATTTCATTTAAATCATATTTAAATGAAACATTTCTCACATAACCTATAATTTTAATTAATTTAATTTAATTTAATTTAATTAATAATTAATTAATTATCAAATTAAATATTACATATTTAATTTAACCTACACGTGAATCATATTCAATTGCATTTCTCTTATAATCTACAATTTTAATGTGCATGTAATGCGTATTAATTTTAATCTATAATTTTAATATGAATTTAATTCGTATTAAATTAATATTGAACTCCTTCAAATATTTAATTCTCCCATAAATTGATTTTGAATCATATCCAAAATCAAATTTATATTATAAAGTTTAATTGAAATATAAACTTTATATTATAATGTATCATTATACATTATACTATTTCCCTAAGTGAATTTGAACATTCAAACTCTATTCAAGACATAATTATCTCAATTCTCTTTACAAGCTAGGAGGGGGACCTCATGGACCTACAAATCAGAAGCTTCAACGATGTAAAATTAATTGGCTAAACTCATTAACCTCATCAACCAATATTCGTTAACTGTGGGTACGATCCACTAAAGATCCACAGCTGCACTCTTCTTGTTGCAAATACATTTCTGTGCCTATGAATATAGACCAAGAACAACAAGTTAGTCCTTCACAAAGGTTCGTAACACCAACTGGGTAAAAATTACTGTTTTACCCCCATGTTACTTCTTTATCCTTATGTGTCAATGCTCCTCTAATGAACAACCTGTTTATGGTCCAACCATTAAACAGACCTCTCCTGGACCATGAAAGGGTAGAGCCCTTTGTTCAAGTTCTAGAGATGCCACGTTAGGGAACACTCATCTACTTACCCTATTGTCGAGAATGAGTGAAATTCATCTTGTATTATTATGTTCCTACCTCCTCACTCGGTCTTTTCCTCAAAATGGTAGGTATATTGAGTTGGCGAACTAGCCACTCTCACCCATACAAATTAAAAGGCAATCTCTCGTGAACAGAAATTCATAATATATAGACTCAGGATTAAGACTAAGTTTCTTAGGTCATCCTATTGAAATAGAAACCTAATTAGTCAATGGAGTTGCATCTAGTGGTTACTATTTCCGGTCCAGTCTTATGCAAACTCATTGTATAAGATACCCCCACTCGCATGTCACCTACACAAATGCATTAATTCATTGTGTTTGTATCAAATACAAAGTGGATCGTATCCATAGTGTCACCAGGATAAAGTACCCAGCCTTATCCCTATATTATAGACCCTTTAGGCTATATCTTGAACATTGATCCCTGTATGTCTCCACATACAGTTCAAGACTCATAAGACATCTAGGATGTTAGTTTATTAGATTTTAGGTTATTAAGATAAAACGAATTCAACAAAATCAATAACACTTATTGAAATTACATCGGTAATTCTTTATTGATGACAATCAATTATTTACATTTTCTATCTACGAGTTTTAGGGCATAAAACCCAATACTAGTAATACTATGGATACGACCCACTTTGTAAGTGTTATAACGATTAGATCTAATTCATTCATGTATGTATGTGAGTGGGGATATCCTAAACAAAGAGTTTTTCTAAGACCGGACCATGAAAGAATTAATCTCTCTTTGTAACAACGATGATTGAAGAGATTAATATTTCATAGGATGATCATATGTAACTCAATCTCAATCTTGAATGAGTTATGAACTTTTGCCTATGAAGGCTTGTCATTTGATTTGTATGGGTGAGAGTTGTTCGAGTCGCCGACTAAATAAACCTACCATTTTGGGGATAAGACCAAGTGGGGGTGAGAATATAGCTACACAAGATGAAATTTCCGCCTTCCCAACTTTAGGATAAGTAGATGAGTTGTTTTCTTAAGTGTTGACTCCAGAACTTGAGCAATAAGGCCCCTCTCTCTCATTGGCTCGAGAGGGATTTTGTTTATAGTTGGACTATAAAGAGGTTGTTCATTAAAGGATCAGTGGGACTTGGAGCAATAGGTAATTACAAGGGTAAAACAGTAATTTGATCCAGCTGTAATTACGTACAACTCGTGAAAGATCAGCTTACTAGTAATGGTATATCCATTGACACATAAATATTCTCAGTATAAAGAATTCAACTATGGGTCTTTAGTAAGTAACTCATAGTTAATGAATATTGATTAGCTTAATTAATTAATCCCAAATTATTGGAGCTTCTAATATGTAACCATTAACTCCCTTGCTAGTTCACTAAGGATAAAACAAGGATTAATAGTTTTGGAAGAATTTGAATTGTTCAAATTATAAGGGAATATATATTAATTGTCTATGTTACAGTTAATATAATGTATATATATACATTATATTGTAAAGTTAATTTTGAATAATATTCAAAATTAAACTATAATAGAATAATGTATTTGAATAAGATTCAAATATTAAATAATATGAATGAGATTCATATCAAAACTATAGGTTAATTTAATATGAATAAGATTCATATTAAAACTTTAGGTTAAATTTAATGTGAATGTGATATACATTAAAACTATATGTTATAAGAGAAAAATATTTTTGAATATGACTCAAATCTAATATTAATTAAATATATGATATTTAATTAAAATTAATTTATTGGATAAGTTAATAATTATTAAATTTAATTTAATTTAATTTAATAAATTAAATAGTAACTATCCTACAGTTTCAGGGGAGTTGGAGGTAGTGAGTTGAGGGGAGTTACCCCTTAACTCACTCATTATGCAGAGATTAAATTCTCATTTTACACAATCACTCTTTCAATTCTCTCCCAATCTCTCACACTCTCAAATCACTTGGAAAAAAGTTCTATGAAAAATTCTTCCCTTTGTATTCCAAAAGAGGTCCCCACAAACCAAGTCTTTGCCAGAGAATAGCGGAGAAGACTTGGTGGTGGTGTCTAAGTTCATGATTGAAGAGGTTGTGAACAAAGTAAGGAATTGAAGAAAATTGAAGAGTTGTCTTCAAAAGTATTTTCTTTTTCCTTGAAGTTCTTCACTGTAAAAGCATGTTTAGTTTAGATGTTTAATCGTCTCTGTATTTTCTATATTTTTTAAAACAATAACTAAAAGCATAGGTAATCAATCGCTTCCATACAAGATTCGATCTCTTCACAAAAGTTATGGAGAAAATCTTGTTCAGAAGGAAAATCCATCGAATCGCAATGTCGTCTATAGCAATACAGTGCCAGCATAACCTCTATAAATATAGAATGTTTTCTAGGTTTTAAGCATCAAGGAGAAGAGGGTAAAGTTCCTACACGAAGCATGAAGCGTTTTCTTCTATTTTCTTTATATTCTTCTTAGGTTTTCTTTAGTTTATGGTTGTTTTCTTTGGATTGCATATCGACTCGATGTCAAGGAACCTTCACTACTACTTTTGGTATGTATTATTGGTTAATCTTGTTTTAGTTAAGGATTGGATGAACCTTTTGTAATTCTGTGATAATTTCTACTTTGATTGTCTATTCAATATCTAAGGATACTCGATTCACTTTCTTCTCATAATTGCATTTCTTTGTAAATGACTAATAATCTAGACAAAGTTGCATGATTTATCACTATAAATTAAGCCTTAATTCGTAATCGTTGAGCTCCTTCATTGTATGATAGCAAGGTTAAGTTAAACTTGTGAAATGGTTTTGTTATCATTCCGTTAGCATTGTTTTATTAACTTAGTTAAATATCGTATTGTTTGACTTGTTAGGCATTACATGCATGTCACGCATCTTAACTTATCTCTAGAACTTAATGCAGCTAGTTGACACTTTAGTATGCATTACAACTAAACATGGTGGGTGGGTTACTATTTAGAGTTAGAACACAAGAATGAACAACAAAAGAGTCTTCTATATGGATCAACAATAGAAGAATGTGATTGTTACACATTTCATTTTTGTTTTTAGGTGCCTTTACACCAAATGAAGGCCTAGCAAAAGAGGTATTTGCTGCTATAGAGAGAAGTGATGAGAAATTATGGAGGTTGCCATGGGAGGAAAGTTATTGAGAGTCAATAAAGTCAGGTGGTGTTTATATGATCAACAACTAATCCTGATGAAGGAGGTGTCACAATAGCTGCTTTGTTTCTGATATATTATTTTCTTATTTATTGAACTCCTGAATGGGAGAAGTCTTATTTTTCACCTCTTTTGTTCTTTCAGTCCTCATTTATGTTTTTACCAACCAAAGGATATCTTAAACAGATTACACTGTGGGTAGATTTATGCCTTAAAATTCTAAGACTTGGACATATGTTTTTGTAGTTTGTTGAGGAAAATGTCCAATGGATGCACCTTAACATGTTGGTCCTGTTTGGAATATCAAGAAAAGTGTTGCAACTAGATTTAGTGTTTCCACATTAGTGGAGTGGGTTCTGAAGAAATAATTCTTAAGAGATCCAAGGGTGCCAGGGATCTAAACAATAAATCTATAGCTCTAAGGTGGATGCTAAGAGTTTCAAGGGCTGTCAGTATTGAATAGTTAATCTGAATAAAAGTTGTATTAAGTAACTTCAATAAAGACTCTTGTTAATGATTATTGGCTATTGTTAGACTCTTAGACTTTATTTTATCATCTGTCTTATTGATTTTGAGAATATGTTTTTATGATGAGGAAAACAATTTTCATTAGAACAAATGAAAGAACACATATGGGTAATTTAAAATAAAAAAACGAGTTGAATTATTGAAAATGCTCTGAAATAAATACGTGCATCAAGTAAATTTTGAGTTTAGGACTAGTGAAAGAACAAAGAGAAAGATGATAACATGTATGGTTCACATATGCGCCAACGTGTCTTAACTTTTCTTTTATGTATGTGTAATATATTTAGATTTATTCGGATAAGCAAACACAAACTTTTTCATCTATAAAAACCTAAAAAGATTGTTTTATAACAAATTCCAAAATTCAAGAGTTGAAATCGAACTTTTAAAAGTTCGAGTATCTTATTGAAACTAAATGATCGATAGTTTTGGAGTACTTGAAGTCAAAAAAACTAGCAAAAACAAAAAGAAAAAATTTATAGATTGGACTCCTGTTAAAGATTCTATTGTTGGCTAAATATTTGTTTTAGGATTTTGGTTCCGTGGTTGACTAGGTGTTGTCACAGAAATTGTCACGAAATACATTAAACAATATGCCATTGCTGCAGATTATTTCTTCCTTATTTAAAAAATTTTGCAGTGTTATTTTATATGGATTTTTTCCTTTTTTATTGGTCTGTCGAATTCGTTTGGGTCAATCTACTTTTTCTACTATACCTATATATTTGTAAGTCCTTGCATTATTCGTGTAACAATACACTACCATGTTGTTCGAACTTACATTTAATCGTGCATAATCATTATTGAAGCTTTCAAAATAAGAAGTTTTCATGGTCTTAGGGGGAACTTAAGATTCCTCACTTGAGAAGGGATTCTCAATCTTAAGGGGAGCCTAGGACTTCATTAGGTGAGAAGGAGTTCTCCAAATAAGGAGGAGCTTAAGTTATATCAGTGAAGCATATTCACAAGTAAAGGGAAAGATAACATCAAAAGAGAGAGAGTCACATACACTAAGGGGAATTGAAGTATGCTTCACTTATATTAGCATACTTAGGAGAACCTACTTTCAATTGAGAATGAGTCTCTCGTCTAGGGAGAGCCTAAGTGATCAGTGAGTTAAGCTCTACGTGTGTCACTATAAATGCTCTTACTTTACAGATAAATAACTACATTGTAAATGCTTGACTCTTTAATGTTAGTGAGTTATTTTTTCCGAACACATTGCTCCCTAGATGTAGGTGGTTGATCACCGAATTAGTTATCAATCTTTGTATGTTCTTCCTTGATTTACTATTAGTTATTATTTTGTTGTCTCAATAAGTGCTTAAACATCCTATTTAACATATGTGATCTGTGTTATAAGTCCACTCTTAAATTTTCAACTCCAATGAGATAAGTGGATGACGATGGATAAAATTCTAAACAAACAAAAGCTCAAAAGAAAGTGTTAGAACATAGTTAGCTCAAAAGAAAGTGTTAGAACATAGATAAAGACTAATTAATAGTTTGCTTATGAGAGAGAGAACTTGATTATGGAGAAGAGTTTGTGAAGGAGATTTTTTTTCTTTTTTCCTTTTTTTTTTTCAATATTGGGAAGAGGGAACGAACCTCTTGACTCAAATATATAAGTGCTCAAAAGGGAAAAAAAATCTATCAAATAAATAAAGTAACTTTACTCATTTTCCTAACATGGTTTGATTTTATTGAATTTATTTTTCATAATTAGTTTAGCTTTTTTTCTTTTTTTTACTAAAATTATTAGTCTGGTTTGATCACCTAAATAGTACACAAAAGCTACTCTAATACTGAAAGGGTCATGTACAATTTGGTTTTCATAAAACTTAGAAATAAGCATATAGACTTTGTTTTTAACCCTAATGGAAAAACCTTTAAAACCAAATTATTATGTTTTTATTTAACTACATTCACATTAGAGATTAGTCATAAGCATATAGGTTTAATAGTTTTAACTTTCTAAAGATACTTCACAGAAGGTGAAATAGACGATGTATTTAGTTCACCATATTTTATTGAGTTAAAATTTCAATTGCACGATGGGCTAATCGGCCATTTGGCATAAGCATGTTTGGTGATGATTTTATTTTTAGTTTTCTATTTTTAAGATTTATACTCATTTTTTCATAAATTTCATACTATGATTCTCATATTTATTGAACAAACTTGAAATTTTTAGTTAAATTCTAGGAAAATTATTTCAAATCGTAAAGCTGTTGAAATATTTAGAAGATATAGCGTTGATAGACTTCTATCAGTATCTATCAGAAAAGTCTATCAGTGTCGATCAACGTCTATGATTGATAGTTCTAAATTTTTGTCATATCTTGTAAATATTTTGATTCATTTTTCTATATTTGAAAAAAAATCCTAAATTCTAATAACAGAAAGAAATATGTTTGTGAATTTTTTTTTTCTTCTCAAAGTTTAGCTTAATTTTTTTTAAGTATCAATGAGAAGTATATATACAAAATAGAAGAGTGTGGTTTTTGTAAGCTTTAATTTTCAAAAATCAATCTATTAAAAAAAATTGGGAAAATTAGCCTTTTGGTCCTCAAGTTTTGAAGAATATGTGTGTTTGATCTTAGAGTTTTAAAAATATACATTTTTAGCCCCCAAGTTTATAATAATAGACTCATTTGGTCCTTAAGTTTTCAAAATATATCTTTTTAGTCCCTAGTTTTTTTAAAATGGGTTTTCCTCAAATAACTTTATACTATTATTTTAAATAATTATATTATATTTTAAATTAGAAGAATAATTTCTAAAAATCATATCATCCCTAAAAACTATTTTTTTTCTAATTTTAAATATCAATCAAACAAAAAATACTTTAAAGATCTTTTAAACTTATTTTTATAAATTTGGGACTAAAAAGAATATATTTTGAAAAACCAAATAGACCTTTGATAAACTTGGGACTAAAAAAAAGTATATTTTTAAAACTTAAAAACTAAATACACATATTCTTCAAAATTTGGAGATTAAAAAGATAATTTTCTAAAAAAAATCAAAAATCAAAAACAAAAATTCAAATAGTTATCCAACCTATGAAACACAGATACTTCATGTGAGGCAAAAAAATCGACACGTATTGGATACCGATACTTCCAAATACTTCCAAGATACTTATCTAACACGTAATTTTGACTTATCTATTTCTACATGTACTTTTTTTTAAAAGCTCAAGTCTAAAACTAAAAGAAAAAAAAAATAAAAGACCAAACCCTAAAATCTTCTAATCTTCATCTTCACATGTGATTCCTCCACAAAGTTCACCAAAATATAAATCATTTGTATATCTTCAACAATTCAATGAATAAGTTCTGCTTATACTTTCATACTTCTCCCTCTAATCTTTTTCTTGTTTGTAATATGAGTAACTTTTCTATTACATTTTGTTAATTATACTTAACATCTTAGATGTTCATTTTTCTTTATTGTATTTCAGTGTTTGTAGTCTATTTTGTATTGTTATTATTAATTTGTATATTAAATTTATCTATATTCTAGATTTTTTTAAAAAAATATATATTAGACGTATTGTATAACCATATTTGTGTCCGTGCTTCCAAGTATCCAACCAAATGACACAAAAGAAAATTCTCAATCTATTTATTGCACATATATTCGTGACAGTTTCTCAGTCACGGCTCAAAAGACTCAATCGTTGAAGAAGAAAGAAGCTTTCAATCGGGAAAAATGGTGGCTTCCAATTTGAAATCGGAGACTATGGATCTGATGCAGAAGAGGACCGCTATCGAAGCCCAGATGAATGCCATCATTTCGCGCCTTTGTCAACCTGGCGGTCCTGGACTCTCTGGAAATCTTGTCGACTCTGAGGTGATTGCAATCACTTCTTTTCCCTCGATTTCCATGATCGATTCAAATTGATTGCAATTCCTCTGTGTTCCTTTTTCCTGATTAGGCTCTGTATTCTAAATCTGAAGTGAAAATTTTCGATTCGGATATTTTGACATGCTCGATTACAACTCTTTTCTTTTGAGGTTTTGTGGAGTAGCCTCTAGCTAACAACCACAATTGCATGTTTATTTTTCTAATTTTTGTGCTAGAAAGTTGTCTGAAAACTTGTTCATGCTCAATAGAAAATTTATAGTATATTATTGATGTTGAAAAACTTTGGTATATTGACCATGAATGAGGTTGGAATTTGTTTGGATTGCAAAATTACAAACAATGCTTGTTTTTCTGTAGAGTGGATAATAGTTTTTGGTAAACTTTAGTCCAGCAGAAGCTTGATTGTTGCAGTACCTTGATTAGATTTAGTTGGTTCAGAACTTACTTTGTACTCTATTTTTTAATTTCTTTTGCAGGGGTTTCCTCGTTCAGATATTGACATTCCAGTTATTCGGTCTGAACGTGGTCGGCTTACTGGTAGGGTGCTGATCTTTTCATTATAGACACAGTTTTTGGTGTGCTAAAAAGTGTGTTTTTTTTTCCCCTTATAAGAATAACAACTTTCATTGAGAAAAAATGGAAGAATATAAGGGCAAACAAAAATACCCCGCCCACAAAAGCAACCCCTTATATGAAAGGAGTCCAACTATGCTAAATGAAACCTATAGGGTAATTACAAATGGTCTTCAAAAGCGAAGCTCACAAAGAAACATGAAAGCGAATCATCGACCAAATCTCACTAGGGTCTTTATCCATACCCCTAAAACGTCCTACTATTTCGCTCCCCCCACAAAACCCAAACAATAGCACACACCCCTGCAAGCCACAAAAAGTGACCCCTCTCCCCCTAGGTAGATTGAAAAGGAACTCCTCGATCGTAGCAACAACATCCCGCTGACAAGTGAACGAAATGCCAAACTCCTGGACAAAACGCTCCCAAACAGAGCTAGCAAACTCGCAACACCAAAGAATATGATCCAAATCTTCCTCCACCTTCCGACAAAGGATGCAATAGATGGCCCAACAAGCGAAGAGAGCTTCCTGGAAAGACGAACCATCGTATTCGTACGGAACACTTGCCAGGTGAAAAACCTTACCTTCTTAGGAACCTTAATCCTCCAAAGGATCGAAAAGATCGAGACACCTAAAGGAGAATGGTCCACAAGACTCTGGAAAAATGTCTTACTAGAGAACCCTTCTAAAGGATTGGGTCTCCAAACCCTCACATCCCTTCTCCTTAGCCTAAAAGAGTAATTCTCAAGCAAAGAAAGAAGAGAGACAATGTCCAATGTCTCCCTATTGGAAAGGTTACGACGAAACCCAAAGAGAAGGAATAAGAATTCCCTGACCACACAAGAAAGTCAACAACAAAATGGTTTTTAAGATCCGACAAATGATAAAGTCTGGGATATAAGACTCAAAGAGGCCTCTCGCCCACCCAATGATCCTCCCAGAAATAAGTTTTCCTCCCCTCCCCCACCACACACTGGATTAACTCTACAAAAGGCGGGAGCTCTTTCGAGATATCCTTCCATAAATTCTGATGGGAACCTTTAGACCCCTTGGACAACCACTCAAAAGGATGGGGGTCGTATTTGCTTACAATAGTCTTATGCCATAGAGTTGGGCTCGGAATAGAAGCGCCACAACCACTTTGGTAGTAAGGCCTTCTTATGTAACCTAAGATTTCCAATCTCAAAACCCCCTGTTTCAACATACTTCTCAATGACCTCCCACCTAATCAAATGCGAGCCCTTTCCTTTTCTTTCCTCAACCCCTTCCCAAAGGAAGTCATACATTAACTTCTCTAGACTCTTACAAACCTTGCTAGGGGCTCTAAAAAGGGAGAAGAAATATACAAGAAGGCCAGACAAAACAAATCTTATCAAAGTAAGTCTTCCTGCCTTAGAAAAATACCTTTTTTTCCAAGACGCTAATCTCTTCCCAACTTTATCCACCAATGGATCCCAAAGAGCAATCGCCTTGGGATTACTCCTAAGAGGAAGACCAAGATAGGAAGAGGGAATCAGCCCAACCTCACACCCTACCAACTCCGACCATCTCTTAAGCTTCTCCTCCTCACAATTTCTTTTAAAAACAGCTAGAATGTGGTTCAAAGTTAAAAACGAGTTCTCATTACCCGAGCAAAAAAAAAAAAGTGTGCCATCTGCAAATTGGAGATGAGAAAGAGACACTCTTTCCTCCCCAACCTCAAAGGGGAAAAAAAATACTGCCTTCAATACACTTCCTCACCAAACTACTCATAATATCCATCACAAGAAGGAAAAGGAAAGGAGATAAAGGGTCTCCTTGCCTAAGGCCTCTTGTGGCCACCACTTTACCCCTAGGACTGCCATTTATAAGAAAAGAGAAAGTCACATTTCTCAAGCAGCCCCACATCCACATTCTCCATTTATAATCGAAACCTTTCTTCGCCATCTATCCAAAAAGTCCCAATCCACATGGTCATAAGCCTTCTCGAAGTCAATCTTAAATAACACTCCCTCTTTCTTACTAAGCCTATGCTCCTCTATAGCTTCGTTAGCCACAAGAGCTTGATCAAAAATCTATCTCCTGGCTATAAAAGCACCTTGTGTTTATGGGATTGTCGACGGGAGTACCCTTCTCAGGTGGCAAGCCAACTTTTGCAATAATTTTATGCACACTTGTAATTAAGCTGATCGGTTTAAAATCCTTCACCCTAGTCACGTTATCCTTTTTGGGAATGAGACAAATATACATTTCAGTCATCAATCTATCCAGAATACCCCTTTCAAAGAATTCCTGAAAGAAATTTTGGGTTTGCTAATAGTAACTTTGAGAGTAAAAAAGGAATTTTGTTTATAAACCCAGCTTTGATGGAGAGAAATGAAAGAACCTACAAGAACGTAAAAGAATTATCTGAATGAAGTAGCCTAACAAACTACAGAAAGGAACCTCAATCCATAAGAATGAAAATTTGTCGATTATTGCAAAAGTCCTTCGCTGCCGAAGCCCAAACGGACACATTAAATTTAATACTTTCCCACAACTCCCTTCGAATCTCTCACTCCCTCTAAAACTTCTAGAATTCCTCTAAAGCTAAATTCCCCAAATAATAGAAAAATGAGCCTGCCATATGATTTTGGCCTTCTCCTAAATCATAACCCGGCAGTCTTTACTTCATGCCAGATAAGACTCCAAAAACACCCCAAGAATCTGTACCAAATTAACTAAGCTTAGTGGGACCTCCACAGAATATATGTTAAGGTCCTCAGACGCTCCTCTGCGTAGAGAGCACCACTGAGGCCTCAAAAAGGATTGGTGCCCCAGCATGCAATCTGAAGTATTGTCTTTCTCATGAAAGATTGACTTGCTAGCAAAGAATTTATCCTTTCTAGGAATCTTCCCCTTCCAGAGTGAGACAAACGAAGGAGTGACAGGGGGGAATATTGACTTTCTCATGAAAGACTGCTTGCTAGGCAAAGAATTTAACCTTTTCAGGAATCTTCCCCTTCCAGAGTGAGACAAACGAGGGAGTGACAGGGAGAAGCAAGGGAACTATCAAAAGATAGAAGAACAAACTGGAAGAGAAGCCCTAAGAGGGGCACGGGGTACAGGAGCGCCCTTCTTCCCTGAAGAATTTAAAAGTAGAAGTAAGCCAGAGACCTCCAACAATTCACTGTCTTAGAGGGGAACAGCGAGACCCAAAAAGTTTTAGCAAGGCAGAGTAAAACATTTATTGAGTCGGTTCAAACTTTCCAGTGAGGTCTCTTTAATCTTAGAGGTATTGAATACTGTAATACAAAAAATTTTAAGTTGTCTTTAGGATCATCGTCAGTTGGAAATGTGTTCTTCTCTGTTCTGCAGCTGTGATGTATAAGGATTTGAATCAAAATGTGGAAGTTATTCTTATTCCTGTTGTTTTCCATAGTGAGATATTACTTCTGAATGCCCTTGTAATGCCATTATCTACTTGCGCTTTCATTTTGGATATTCTGTTTCTCAGCCAAGAGTAAAAAAACTTAATTGTGGATGGTGGGATTCAAATTAATCAGAAACTCACTATTAATGTCTTCATGATGCTAAAGATCGACTTATTTTCTTCAAGCATATCACTAAATGAAGATGTGTACAGTTTATAACATTTCTCACATAAGTTATTACACTTCGAAGTGTTGACCTGCTATTCTATTTTTTCAGAGCTGAGGAATGACCACATGGAGATCACAGAAAAGATTAATCAGAACATACAAGTTTTGCATTCTGCAAAGCCTGCTTCTAACTTGTCACTCTCTAGGGATGCAGGTAATTGTTAAGTAGATGTTATGCTACTAAATGACACTTATCATTTATCATTACATGTCTCAGTTCCAGCTGCGCTTGAATTTCTATTCCATAGTTAACTAATTCAGGTAGAGTTCAACACTTTAATGCTCATAGTTTGTTGCTTGACTCTCCTTTTTTGTGGGATTCTTTTTTTGTATACTCTTCTAAAGTTCAGTTTCTCATTATCAAAATATATATTCACATACACAATTTGGATTCTGCTTCGATTTACAAGGAGGAATTGGTCTTCATGAGTAATTCCTTTGGTTGGTTAATTTCCTTCCCTGATTCTTGCCAATTGTTACCTCTGTGTTGCCTACAACTGGCTTTGTGGGAGAATTTTTATCTTCCCTCACGTTCATGGTTTTCCTTTTCAAGAATTTTGTTTCTTATGAAACAAAAAGTGACAATAAAACAATAATGATGACCAGAATATTAAAAGCCATCACGTGCCTGCCAATTTCACAATTACATACATCCTGTTCTAGAATCATCTGCAGATATCCCTAATGAAAATTGTCTCAAGATGTTTGTGCCATTTGAATAATCATCATGGGATCAATCCTGATTCTATCTATCTCTTTCATCTATTAGGAAATACTGAGGGTTCAAATGGGTCATCTGTCACAACTGTTGCATCCCCATCCTCAAATGGTATTTCTCAGAGCGACTCTTCCACTACCATGGATATAGATGCAAATGGCGGTATACCTTTTGCACTGGTTGATGAAATAGCCAATGCATCGCCAGCAGCAGACGATGGATTACAACTAGGTGATCAAGTTCTTAAATTTGGGGATGTAGAGGGCGGTGATGATCTGTTGCGTAGGCTTGCCTCTGAAACACAGAGTAATCAAGGTCGTCCAGTTGCTGTTGTGGTTATGAGACATGGTACTCCGGTCAATTTGACTGTGACACCTAGATCATGGCAAGGCCGGGGTCTTCTTGGGTATGTGCATTGCTTGTCCTTTTTCACACTTGTTTAATTCCCAATTTCTCGATTTAATTGAGAAGATTAAATTAGTACTTGATGTAAAAAATGCTCTGTCAAATCCGAAGAAATTGCCCTTTTTTCAATAGCCATCTATTGACAACTGACACTAAGTTTTTGAAAATGAAGTGCATGTTTGGGAGTGATTTTAAAATGTAAAACACTTTTGTCATGTTGAATTCCAAAACACGTCTTTAATGACTCAATTCAATGTTTAATTCTACATTTTTTATCACATTTTTTGTACTATGAAAATTGATTTTGAATTATTAAGAACATTTTCGAATGGTTTTGAAAATATGGCAAATATGATCTGCTAGATTGACCGACCATTAATTAAATTCATTGGTACTATTGGGTGTTTGCAGATGCCATTTTCGGATGATGTAGCTGCCTTTACCCACAAGTTCAACCTGCCATGGTTGTTGATCTCTCTGCTCAACTCTTCTCCTGTTCTACACTATAATCTACTGGTTTAATTCTAGGTTCCATATATGTTTACAAATTTCTCTTTAACTAGTCTGGATTTATAATCCAGTGATTGCCCACCTAACCCCTACTTTTTTGTCATTTGGCATGGAAATTCTGTAAATTGAAATAACAGGATAAGTTCCACTTATGCAATTTTAGTCGTGTAAGCTCCTTATGAAGTCAATCCTTGTTTCTTTGTTGCTTTTAGTGGTAAAACTACCATAGAAAACATGTTACTCTTCTTGAATGAAACCAAAAGTTCTATAGTTTCTTGCTTTCATTTTCCTTAGCTTGTTTATTTTGAAGATTAAGCCAAAAATGGTGAGCTTTCTGTTTTTGAAACTAACAGATTTTATAGATTATAAGGAGTGGAAAGAGATAGATTGAAAAGATGCATCAAAAGCTAACGCTTGTCAGGCTTGCAATCTAGATTCGTTATATGTTTTCAGATTTACTGGATTTAATGAATATGTATTTTGGCAGACAATCTAAATTCTGTTTTTAATATTGTTTCAGTGTTATTTTGAAAACAATATTTTTATGTTTTCATTGTATTTAAAATTTAAAATGCATAATTATATTAGATAATGTTAAAAACATTTAGAAATATAGTATATATCATGTTAGAAACTCAATTCAATTTTTTTAAAAATAAAATATTTATTATGTAATATATTATAAATTAGGTTAAATTTCAAAATCGGTTCCTACTGTTAGGATAAAGTTAAAAGTTTGTCCATATAGTTCTAAAATTTAGATTTTTGTTCCTATGGTTTAATAGAACTTCACATAAAGTCTCTATAGTTTATTAAATTCTTTTAAATAATCGACTATTCATGAAGCGTTTATCAAATCATAGGGAGTAAATTCAAATTAATCATAAGACCTAAATTTTAACCTCTTCCAAACTTAAGGAACAAAAAATCCAATTTATTATATAAATTATATATTATTATAGAATAATGTTTTACAATTTTTTTAACATAAAACATGTTCATAAATAAATTAATAATAGTTTATTTATCAACTAATATTTAGTGGGTAACTACAACTAGGCTACCAAAATATTTGAAAACATGAAATACAATTTTGTTTTTATTTAATCCTTTGTTTTTAAATTTCTGTTTTCAAATTCTCTGTCAAACAAGTTCAAACATGTGCAAAAAGTCTTTATTCACCTACTCCAGGTGGCTGTATCCAATTTATTTAACTACTTGTTTGTCTCCAGCTTAGAAAGCCACCAACATAGTTTTTAAAAGACTCCTCTGCTGTTCTTCCCATCTTCTTTATTTATTATCATAATCACAATATATATGTCTTAATTATGAAGTTATGTTCAGGTTTGCTAAATGAGAAGTGATTGTCTTTTGAATGAAAACTTTTCTAATACTTCGTAGTATTGACTATTTGTGTTTACACTAGAAACTTTTCTTTACAAATTAGGTTTTTTATGTTGTTAAGTTTTGCATAATTTTTAAATGACGAATGTGAAGGTTTGTGAAAACCGTAGACAGAAGCGAGATCGTTTCCCATTTTCAAATTTACACAGAAAAAATAAGATTCAAAACCCTATTATGCATTCTACAAAGAAAATTACAGCATGCTTTATAAATCAACATAGAGAAGGAATTTTGATGTGAATTACTAACCTCTTAAAGAGTCAATTCTTAACGAAAATTCCTCTGGATTTGTCACGAACCCTCCTTGAAACACAAACTCCAAAACACAACAACACCCAAATATAATGGTGAACATCACTACAAAAGAATCTTTTGTATTCTCCTTAGGGTTGAAAATATGCAAGAGAAGTGGGTTTTGCTTCAATTTTGGCAGATGTCAGAAGATGAGAGGAAATTTTCTAGGAATTGTGCGTTTGTTCATTCACTGATGTTCTGTGAATTTTTGTTTGGAAAGAAGACCAAAAAAGATTAACTTCCTCCAATTCCTCTTTCATGATAAATTGTTGAGAGAATCACGAGAGAGAGTTACATAACTTCCTACTTCAAATGAATTTTTTTAAAAAAAAAACTTAGTATATATATATATATGTATATATGATAACCAACTTATCATATATTATACATTAAACTATATGTTATATCGAATATAACACATGGCCTGTAGTTTTTATATTGTCTCAAATACAATATAACTATAGTTAAAATTCTCTGAAGTATAAATTAAAATTATATTAAATATATGAATCTAATTCAAAATATTCAAATATTTATATGTTCTCGACCCCCTTTGTGAGGAGGCACCCCTTCTTCCGAAGTTACGAGGCTATTTTGCCGAGTTCCTTAGAGAGAGTTGTCTCGCGCCCCTAGGTATTCTCTACCTACCCACCTGGCGCATTTGTTTTTGGTACAAAATGTCACGGGTTCAAAAAGGAATGGTGGTTATTGGATCATTTACTGCTCTGGGTCTGCTAGATTCTCTATTTTCTATTCCTTCGCTGGAAGGCACACTAATCAGTAAGATTGATGAAGTAACAATTAATGCAAAAACAGCCAATTGGAAAGCAATAGTCATGTTTCTAATCCTCCAATCTACCAATAAAATATACCATTTGATCCCTTTACCAGCTAAAATTTTGAGAAAATGTATCAGGTAGGGATTTAGTGTATCAAATACATTATATTAATTATATCACATATAATTAATTTAAATTAATCATATCACATATAATTAATTCCCACAATTAATTTGAACAATTAAAATTAATCCAAAATTAATTCTCAATAATCTCAGTTGAGCTACAGAGGGAACCTTATGAACCTATAGATTGAAGCTCCAATGGTCCTTGAATAATTAATTAAACTACTTTAATTAAATTACCCAACTTTCATTAATTGTCGGTCACTTCACTAAAGATCATCAGCTGCAATATTCACACTACAAATATATTTCTGTGTCCATTGGATATAACCAGTCAACAGAGCGATGACCCTTCACAAATTGCTCGTAAGTATAGTTAGGCCAAAATTATTGTTTTGTCCCTATAGTTACATCTAACTCCTTAAGTACCACCGATCTCTCTAATGAACAATAAGTCATAGTTCAACTATGACCAAACCCCTCTCGGGCCAAGAGAAGGTGTGGCTCCAGTACCTCGATATTAGGGAGAAGTGAATTTCGTCTTATGTAACTGTGTTCCCAGCTTCCCAATCAGACGAATCCCCATAATGGTAGGCATATTGAGTCCGCAAACTGACCATTCTCACCCATGCAAATCAAAGGATTGCCTTAATAGGCAGGAGTTCACAACTCATTCAGGATTCAGGTCATGTCACCTAGGGTCATCCTAGTGAAATGTAAGTTCTACTATTAACGGTGTTATTTAACGAGGTCCGGTCTTAAACAAACCCTTTTGTATAGAACACCCTGCTCACATGTCTCTACATTAATGATCATAATCATATCATTTGTAGAACTTTACAACAATTGTAATATCTACAAAGCGGATCATATTCGTAATGTCACCAAGATAAGGTACCCAACCTTGTCTATCTACTACAGACTCTTCAGGTTATCACTTAAATACAATCTATATGTATGTCTCCACATACATGTTTAAGCTACATAAGATAACTTTGGATGTTTGTTTATTGGTTTTGTGGGTTAATGTTACTAAATGTCGAATAAAATACCTCATATTCTATTAAATAAATAAACTTTTTGTACGATATAATTACGAACTATAGAACCCACAAGATTTAGGGTATCAACCCCAACAGAATGATTGTGATATGATATGTTCGGGAGACATTTTAGATCCATATATGTCTTATTTGAGATTTTAGTTTTATTATGTATTTTTGAGTTAGAATTAGAATGGACAAGTCTTGTTTGGCTTTAGCAAGAAAGGTAACAAAGGTTTGTAGGGGTACAGTACGATTAGTTTCTAGAGATTTTAAGTATTTCTGAAGGAAATCCTCTGGTAGATGATAGAGTTTCATCACCACTTTGCAATTTTTGAGTCAAGGTTGCATGCCAAGAACATTTAGGTAGATAGGTCTAATTAACTTGCTTGTGGAGTGTTCAAATTTGGATTTTTTTTTTCTTTTTTTTTGTAATAGAAACATTTTATTGATGAATGAAATTAGGGGAGAACCCTGAACACCTAAAGGTGATTACAAAAGAAACTTGCCAATTATTGACTAAAAATGATAAGCTAATATAAGAGAAAGAGTGTTTTGTTTTACATCACGAAAAATAGTTGACAAAACAAATTTCATAAAGCAAACAAAAGAGAAAGAGTCATGAAAAAGCCTTCTATTCCTTTTGCTCCATAAACTCGAAAAGAAAGCACACATCAGAGCCAACCAACTCGTTTTCTTTGTACCACCAAAAGAATGACCCACCAATAATGGAGCCACGATGTCCAATACAAGAAAAGCTCCATATGGAATTGATTAAAAACGAATCATCTGTTGACAGTTGTGTCTCAAGTAGGAGAACAATGTCAGTGTTGTGCTGAAAAACCAAGGTTTGATTCCTCCAAAGAATGGGGCCCTTACATTCCAAGTTAGGAACTTCATTGGTGATTTGATGCACTCTTTTGATAGCTAAGGTGGTTGATTTGTCATAGTGGATCAATGTGTATAACCCCTATAATTCTCTTTGAAGCTTTGGCTCTTTGCCAATAGTAGTTTGTGATTTCTTGGTTTTAGAGGGAGGAGGATTGGTTGGAATTACCATAACACAAAAGCCATGTCTAGTCAATAAGGAAGCTAAATCCTGAAGGCTAAAAGGCAATGAAGGTGAGGCTAGGAGTTGTGACTGTGTAAAAGAATTGGGGAATGATTGTGGTTAGTCAATAGTTTGTGAAGCATCAATTTGGTTGCCATCAGTTGGTAAAGGGATGGTATGGCTAGAACTTAAGTCCGTTGGGAGGGGAGGAAGAGAGTATAATGGCAGATGATTGGATTCATCTAGTTCGAATTTGAAGTGAGGAACAAGTTCTCCTTATTTCATGGTTCTCAATTAAAAGGTAATCCAAATCCAATCATTCTCTTTGGATTGGCGTCAAATTGACTTGGGAATTTACAAATTTCTAGATTTTCATATCAACTATAGTTAGTGATTTAAACTATGATTGTGATGGTTGTTGTTGGTCTTCATAAGTCACTAATTTTCATTATGTTACTAGTCAAGCTTGGCATTATGCATAAAAGCATGTCCACTATTGTTTTTTTTTTTTTTCCTCTCTCTTTAAAGAAACATGTCTACTATTGTTGATCGCACATAATTGAACTTTTTATGACAAAAGTTGGCTATGAATTATAATTTGATTAATAAGAGTCACAACAACATTTTTTAGTGGTTAAGATATCTCTACTTTGTTTAAAGATGATAGATTTGAGTCTCTATTTTGTATTTGTAAATGTAATACTATTAAAAAATGTTATAATTTAATTTGAAGAAAAGTAAGCATGAAGGTTGCATACTGATAATTATAGACTTAGAATGATGGATGTGAGACACAAATACAACATGGATATAATCACACATCATTTTTTAGAGAAAAAAGAAATACAGAAATACATAACATATATGACAAAGACACACTTATTAAAATACACATAATATTTTTATACAAGAAACTTATCGTGGAAGTAGTATTTATGAGTGATTCATTATTGGAAGCTAAAGATTCAACTATTTTTCTAAAAAAATGGTGAGAAATATAGGCAAGAAAGTGTGAGAAACCAGCACTATTTTCAAAATAGAAACTAAAATCAAAATTGTTAAATTACAAGTTTTGCTCCTGAATCTTAGTTTGGTCTTAAACTTTAAAAAATGTTTAATGAGCCTCTACAATTTTGTATCTAATAGGTTTGATAAATTCAAAAAATAAAAATAAAAAAGATCCATTGATACATTGAATATAAATTTGAATTTTATATTTAATAAAACCTTGAAATTTCAAGTTTATATATAATTGATCCATGAATCTTTTAAAAAATATCAAAGTTCATGGACTAAATTTGTAATTTTAAAATTCTTAGACTAAATAGACATAAACATCAAAGTTGATAACTACATTTGTAATATAATATAACAAAAAAAAAATCAAATAAGTCTTAGGAATATGTTTATATTTTAACGAAAAGAATTCTCAAAAATTTTGTTTGTCATGTTGACAACACCTCAACTATTAAAAGGTCATACATCGGAAACTCTACAGTATTGTTTGAGTTCTTTTTTTGCAAAGGTTTTGTAATTAAAATGTAGGGTGGGGAATCAAACCTCTAACCTCGAGATCAATAGTATAAGCACTATGTCAGTGGAGCTACATTCATGTTGGCTATGTTGGGGGATTTTCAAATATAGAAAAATAAGGAAAGTATTTATACAAAATAGCAAAATTTCAATTTTTTTTATAGAAGTTAGGTGGATGGAGCTATTATAATCCTAATTTATAATTAGCTAAGGTATTACTATTTCAAATCTATCATCGTATTTACTATTTACTACCAAATTCTTATTCACTTAATTAAAATAGTCTATATTCCATAACCTAAAATAGTATCTAGCCAAGAACCCAATATTCAAAAACTAACAAAAACCCTTGTTTGGTCACGTTTGACTTGGGGAGTAATAAATAAAATAATAATAATAATAAAACACTGAATTGTGGGGATGTGGTACAAACACCGAGCTCCAGAGTGAAATTGACATTCTTCCTTGGAATCTTCTCAAAATTCTTCTATAGCCACACATACATTTTTATGCTTTAATTGCACAGTTTTCACACGTAAATATCTTCGCCAAAACCTCGAATCATTCAGTGACGAACCTCAACAACCTAAGCGGCCTACAAATTTTCTCAGGTTTTTCTTGTCTTATTCTTGCATATTATGATAATGGGTGAACTGGGTTTTTCTTATTTTTTACTTATATGTTTGTTTTCTTCATGATTTTGTTGTAGCTATGAATTTTATTTTCTGGGTTGTTTATGGAGTTGTGTTTAGTGATGGATATGGCTTATTTTCCCCTGTTTTAGGGTGGAATTCTATATCTATGGAAGTGATGAGCAGGATCTTGATGTTTTGATTATTCATTTTGTGGATGCTATGTTATTCTTTCTTTTCTTTTTTTTTTTTATCTGTTATAAATTGAAATGAGAATTAGAAATTATAGAAACTCTTGGTTCTGGAGGTTTTTATGATTGTGTTGGTTTAATTACTTAGAGCAAAGCTGACCTACCAAAAAGGGATTTTACAGTTGAGAATAAGAAACAAAAAAACTTTTTTCAATTTGTTAACTGTGGAGGTGGAGTTTTTCCCGAGTTATGAACTTGATGAACTTTGAGCGGAGTGGGGAGTTTTGAGTGGATTGAAAACCTGAAGAATATTTCTCCCAAGTAGTTGGTATTTGGAAGTTAGGGAATCATAGGAGTTATGAAGTATTTTGAGTTTTCTTTGATAATCATACTGCTCCTAGGAGCAACTTGTGATTTCCTTCGTTTAAGTTGTAATGGATAAAGTAAAATTCCTTTGGTTAAATTACAAATTTGGTTCCTACGGTTTGGAGAAAGAATTTAGTCCCATGATTTATAATTAGAATTTAGCCCTACGATTTATAATTAGAATTTACCCCCTACATTTTGATAAAACCTTTATTAATAGTCCCTGATCACAGGGGCTTTTTATGAAACTTTATGAACTATAAGGACTAAATTCCAACTTTGAAAACTATAGGGACCGATAAAAATAGAAGAGGAAGGAGAATTGAAACACACAAAGGTTTACATGGAAAACCCTAAGCCAGGGAGAAAAAACCACGATCTAGACTTGCTTTTTTATTATTCAAGTGATACAAAAAATACAGGTAAACTTGCTCAAATAAATAGACAGACAGGAAGCCCTAGGCCCATAAGGGAATTACAAATAAGCCCCTAGAGACCACTCAAGCATTTTAACCACTTCCCCCCAAGTGACGGCGTAAATATTAATAAGACCTAACCTGTGAGTTCTATTGATGGAACACTGTCTTTCCAACCTCTTTGCTCGGACAATTGCATTCTTTTTAATCGTATTGTTGTAGGGACAATTTCTGTCACCAATGATGAATGCAGGTATGCTAGAACGTCTATCAATCTCGACGTGTATGACCCCATTATGTAGAGGGGAATTGTTAGGTAAGCTTTTGGCTGCTGTATTGTCACCAAATGAATACTCTGGCGACCCCATGTAATGCCGACGGTCTGAGAACACTTTCTTCAACCAGACTTCCGCACATATCCAGAAGATATGGCCTTTTATTCGACTTTTGTAATGCTACATTTTTATAAGAATGTTGTTGAAGTTGATTACATCGTTGAAACCTCAAAATGATGGACATATGTGTTCTCATACTACCAACAGTCCCAAATTGCTTCTATATAGATGTCCTGTTGATTAGAGGTTTTCTTTTGCGCCTAGCTTTTTCTTCTTGCAGGCTTGAACTGCAACTTAAATTTTTCACCCACTTGTTCATTCCACCTCATGAAGCTGCATTTTCCAAAAAAAAAATTGTCATTTGGAGTTCGCTCTGCATCGAATCAACTTCTCTAGTGGTCAGAGGTTGTGAATCAGCTACGATTCTAGCAGAAAGGTTTACACGTCCCCTCCCAATATTAGCTGTTAATGATATGCATATTTAGTTTAAGCTCTGATCCATGAGATGGTGTGCTTGTACTGAAAGACCCTATTTATTTTTGCATCTTTAACCTGGAAAATCCCTAAGAATTGAAGGAGTACTTTTAAGAAAATCACTAGCTTTTTTATTGACTTTTCATATGTTCACTTGAATTATGCAGCATGTAAAAACTGATATACCTTGAAGAAAGAGTTGGAATACATTTGATATGTAAAGCATTTTTGTTATAGTGTGTCAAAACTCAATAATTTATACAAAATTATTTAGAATAGCCCTTCTTAATTTTTCTCTCATTACCATTATGATCTGAGTAGGCATTACATAGTTTTTTCTTTAGCTCTCCTCAAGTTAAGTTCCAGTGTTCTTCATGGTTGTCGAATTTTAATTTATTACTATTAGTCTCTTCATTGAAGTCAAACTTGTCAACTACATAATGATGATGATTTTTTAAAGGAGAAAAAAGAAAAAGAATCTTCGTTATCTTTTACTCAATTGTATTGTTTATACAAGAAGACTTTGATTGAATGTCGTGTAGTGTCTGATTGGGTGGGCTGTCTCTCTCTCTTGCTCTCTCTTACACGGTTTTGCTGCATCAATTTTCTAAAGTTTAGAAGCTATGCTATTTTTGTATAGGTCTGCATCTTTCTTCGAGATACAAACAGAATATATATTACTCGTTAACACATGTCTTATGATGATTCTTATATATCGATGGATGTAACGGAGCAGACACCGCAAGAGTCTTCAACTTCATTATGGAAGCAAATCTCAACTATCAAGGAAACTGCTTTAGAAGCATTCAGAAGAAAACCAATCTCACACTGGATTCTTCTTGCTCTAAGCAGTGTAGCAATGCTCGTAGCGTTCCCTGCTTCATCTATACTTTCCCGTGTTTATTACAACAATGGTGGGAAGAGCAAGTGGATCATTTCCTGGGTATCGGTCGTTGGCTGGCCTATTCCAGCTTTATTATTATTTCCCATGTATTTTTTATCTGGAATCCGTCCTACCCCTCTGAATTGGAAGCTCATTATTTCTTATATTGTGTTGGGCTTCTTGAGTGCAACTGATAACCTCATGTATGCATATGCTTATGCATACCTCCCTGCTTCTACCGCTTCACTTTTGGCATCGTCATCCCTCGTGTTCTCTGTATTATTCGGTTGCCTTCTTGCCAAGAACCAACTGAATGCTTCGATACTGAATGCTGTCTTCATTATCACTGCTGCAGTTGTGATGATCGGTTTGGATTCAAATTCAGATAGATATGGAGGCATAACCGATCGACAATACATATTGGGCTTCGTATGGGATATACTAGGCTCTGCTCTCCATGGACTCATCTTCGCTCTATCGGAGCTAGTTTTCATTAAGTTACTCGATAGAAAGTCATTCCATGTTGTGTTGGAACAACAAGTAATGGTTTCGCTTTTGGCCTTCTTGTTTACCACTCTCGGCGTCCTTCTAAATAATGATTTCCAAAACATGAAATCAGAGGCAGTAAGTTTCATTGGTGGTACCTCATCTTATTTGCTCGTACTTATTTGGAGTGCAATTTCTTTCCAGTTAGGAGTGTTGGGAGGAACTGCAGTTCTGTTTTTATCTTCAACCATTCTTGCCGGAGTTTTAAATGCTGTTCGGGTGCCTATTACGAGCATTGGTGCTGTCATATTCTTAAAAGATCCTATGAGTGGCTTCAAGATCCTCTCTTTAGTTATCACTTTTTGGGGATTCAGCTCCTATATTTATGGAAGTTCCTCTATAAGTAAGTCATCCTAATGTCATGATGTTCTTTAGTTTTTCGACTCTATTTTCTTTAGTGTCATGGATAGGTAACCGAGGATGTTCGAGTCTAAAGGAAAATGTAACATCCTTCTATGCTTTGCTTTGCAGAGTAGGATCTCTTGTATTGTATTTTATATCATAAGCTTATTTTGGTGAATCCCTTATCAAAATTGTGTTGAAATTTTCATATGGGGCTGTTTCTACCTCAATGAGTGTTGCATTTGACTTGTCATATTGTTTGTTTCTCTATTAAAATAGTGGAAAATTGGAAAGAAATGTTGTAAAAACTTTCTAGAATCTTAAATGAATTGGCTTATTCGAAAAAAAAAATGAGTATTTGGATGATCCATATCATATAAACTTTTTTTCAGGTATTATAAGATTAATTAGCATCCATTTAGATATTATTAGTTTGATACTACGTGCATTGTATGTGTTTTGTAAATTTTAAAATATAAGTTTGATTACAAAAGTTTGAAAATATAATTTTTGGATAAGAGAGTTTAAATTAGACTGATTGAAGAGAATAACTTTGGATTAGATTTTAGTTTATAAGTAATTAATTATCATGGTAAATTAATCATCGATGACTAAAATATATTAATTATTAAAATAATATAAACAAAACATGCAAAAGAGACGAACCTAAACCTTCAAATTATTAATTTTTAGTTTTATTGGCACCATTTGATTATCTACCTAGTTTCAAGCTTTTATTTTATTTATATCATTTGATTATTTACTTAATTTTAAACTTTAATTTAAATCAACTTAATAGNTTTACTTGACTTCCTGAACAGTAGGCCCTTACCAGGAGTGCCCTTCAGATATCGTAGAATGCATTCGACGGTTGTCATATGTTCCTCGTAGGGAGTTTGCATGAACTGACTGACAACACTCACTGCATATGATATATCAGGTCTCGTGTGAGATAAATATATCAACTTCCCGACTAATCGTTGATATCTCTCTTTACTGACAAGAGTTCCATTGTTAACATTGCTCAGTTTGGCATTATATTCTGCAGGGGTGTCTACTAGTTTACACCCAGTCATTCCTGTTTCTTTGAGGAGATCCAAAGTATACTTCCGTTGTGAGACTGAGATACCTTCCTTTGACCGAGTCACCTCCATCCCAAGAAAGTACCGTAATTTTTCCAGATCTTTAATTTCAAATTCTTTGGCCATTTTTGTTTTAAGTCTCATAATTTCACCAGTATCATCACCGGTCAACACAATGTCATCTACATAAACAATAAGTACTGAGATCTTTCCTGAACCAGACTTCTTTGTAAACAACGTGTGGTCTGAGTGCCCTTGATCATACCCCTGTGCTTTAACGAACGTGGTGAATCTGTCAAACCAGACTCTTGGAGACTGTTTCAACCCATACAATGACTTCTTTAATCTACAAACTCGGTGCTTAAATTGGTTCTCGAAGCCAATTGGAGGGCTCATATAGACTTCTTCTTTGAGTTCTCCATTAAGAAACTCATTCTTCACATCCAATTGGTACAAAGGTCAATCTTTATTAACAGCACCCGAATCATATTGAGTTTGGCTACAGGGGAGAATGTCTCAGAGTAATCAATACCAAAGGTTTGAGTAAAGCCTTTGGCAACCAGTCTCGCCTTGTATCTATCAATCGAGCCATCGGATTTGTACTTAACAGTAAAAACCCATTTACATCCTACCGTCTTGTGCCCCTGAGGGAGGGCAACCTGTTCCCATGTCTCATTTTTTTCTAGAGCTCTCATTTCTTCCATAACTGCAGCCTTCCACTCAGGAGATTCCATGGAAACATGTATACTATTTGGAACCATTAACGCATCTAGGCTGGTAGTGAGAGTCTTGAACTCGGGAGATAAGTTACTATATGTCATGTAACTGTGCATAGGCAACTTCGTACACGATCTAGTCCCTTTTCTCAAGGCAATGGGAAGATCGAGAGGCATCACGACTTTCCTCTTCTCTAGGTTTCTTACTGCAGCTAGCCAACTGATCTATGGGCCTTTCCTTAGAAGGACAATCATCTTCCCTTCCACTGTTCACGTTTGCTGGAGTTATTTCCTCAGTGTTGTTCTTTCCATCAGTTTCTTCATCTTCCTCAGTTCCTTCTATTTTCGCATCATTGTCACCAATTCCTATATCTTTGTCCACTCTGCAAGTATTGGTCTCAACACAATCATCAGTATCACAAACAGGAATGTTCATACCTAGAGCTGAGACGTAGTTAGACTCATGAACTGGAGTTGGAGAAACGATAGGCGGCACTGTTTCCTTCCTGAGATTCTTCCTGTAGTATGTTATCCAAGGGACTTGATTGGTGGGAAGAACAGGACTAACATGATCAGATTCTGCCAACATCTCTAGGGGTACAGAATATGTGAACCAGTTAGTCTCTTCACTAAGACTCTCCCCCTGGAGAGGACTAATGGGAAAGAAAGGCTGGTCTTCGAGAAAGGTGACATCCATAGAAACAAAGTATTTCCGAGACGAGGGATGATAACACTTGTACCCACGTTGATGGAGAGGGTACCCAAACAAAGACACATTTCTGGGCCCGAGGAGTAAACTTCGTACGGTTGGGACCGTGGGTATGGACGAAGACAACACACCCAAACACCTGTAGAGGGACGTCAGGGATTAACCGGTTGTTGGGATACGATTCTTTAAAACAGTCAAGAGGAGTGTGAAAAGCTAAGACATGGGAAGGCATGCGGTTGATGAGATGGGCTGCAGTGAGGATAGCATCACCCCACAAATAGGAAGGAAGAGAGGTAGGTATAGGGAAC
>NC_052354.1:42341387-42347653 GCF_009727055.1 Benincasa hispida | reverse complement strand
AAAACAGTCAAGAGGAGTGTGAAAAGCTAAGACATGGGAAGGCATGCGGTTGATGAGGTGGGCGGCAGTGAGGATAGCTTCACCCCACAAATAGGAAGGAAGAGAGATAGGTATCATAAGGGAACAAGCGACCTCTACCAGATGCCTATTTTCCCTCTTGGCTACTCCGTTCTGTTGGGAAGTATAGGCACACGAGCTTTGATGGACAATTCCTTTAGAAGCTAGGAAGTCTCGAAACGAGTTATTAACAAACTCACGCCCGTTGTCACTTCGCAAAATGGCAATTTTTGTGTTGAACTGGATTTCTACGGTCGCATAGAATTGTTGGAAAACAGAGGACACCTCAGACTTATCGGCCAAAAGAAAAACCCAGGTCAGTTTGGTGTGATCATCAATAAAGGTGACGAACCAACGCTTGCCTGTAGAGGTAGTGGTTGGTGAAGGACCCCAGACGTCACTGTGGATAAGGCTGAAAGGTTTAGATGGTTTGTAAGGCTGAGAATGAAAGGGGACATGACTTTGTTTAGCCCGGATACACACATCGTAATGTAAGGACGATATATTAATATTATGAAATAAATGCGGAAAAAGATACTTCATATATTGAAAATTAGGATGTCCTAGATGGTAATGCCATAACATAAAATCAGTTTCAGCATAAAAGAAATTCAAAGAAATAAAGCTAGTCCTATAACCATCCCTAAAAGAAGTCTCATCAGTCAGGAGATATAACCCTCTATCGTGCCGGCAGTGCCACTCGTCGTCCCCGAGCTCAGATCCTGAAACAAAACAATGTCGGGTAAGAAAACGGTCTGACAGTTCAGGTCTCTTGTAATTTTACTGACAGATAATAAGTTGTATGAAATTTTAGGAACATGCAACACATCACGCAATATTAGACCCCCAAAAGGGGAAAGATGTCCTTTTCCTGCAATAGAGGCAAAGGACCCATTTGCGATTCTAATCTTCTCATTTATGGCACTCGGGTGATATGATATAAAATGATCAAAAGAACCAGTCAAGTGATCTGTTGCTCCGGAATCCACAATCCAGGCTTTCTCCCATTAATGCTAATAAAACCAAAAGACTGAGTTGTACTCGAGTGTGCAATAGCACTGTCCCCTATAGCACTTGAGTTACTTTGACCATCTGCTTGAGGTTGAGCCTGGGCCTTGTCATTTGTCGAGTCACTTGCCAGAGCCCGTCCAGGACCAGAATTGTCCTGTGACTGTCGTCGTTTGTAGTTTGGAGGTTTTCCATGCAACTTCCAGCACTGGTCCTTCGTGTGCCACAATTTTTTGCAATGCTCACAAACAGGTGGAGGTTTCTTGTCACTGTCAGATCTGGAGGATTTTGTGACAAAGGCAGCAGCGTCAGTAGATGTGACTACTGGATTATTCATCGCACTAGACCTGTCTTCTTCTAAGCGTAATTCAGAACACACCTCCATAAGCAAAGGTGTAGGATGTTGGCCCAATATCCTGCTGCGAATACCGTCAAACTTCAGATTTAGCCTAGCCAAAAAATCATACACTCGATCAACTTCCTCAATTTTGGAATACTGAGTCCCATCATGTGCACACTTCCAGATAATTTCACAGCATAAGTCCATTTCTTGCCATAACAAGGATAATTTATTGAAGTACGACGTAATGTCCATAGTCCCTTGCTTGCATTCATGGACTTGCTTACGTAGGGTATATAGGCGGGATGCATTCTGCTTCTTTGAATACAGCTGTTGTACTGCATCCCAAATGTCTTTGGCAGTTGCCATGTAGAGCAACTCGTCTACCTATTTGAGGTTCCATGCTACTCACCAGAACTAACCGTAGCAATGAATCTCCTGCCTTCCAGATGCGTTCTTGGGGGTGACCAAGTTCAGGTTTTGGTATTTTCTCGGTAAGATAACCAAATTTTTGTCTCCCTTCCAGAGCCATTATGATGGATTGCAACCAGGAGAAATAATTTTGGCCATTCAGTTTTTCGCCAATAATAATTCCTGTAGAATGTCCCATTGATCCAGACAACAAATTTGTAGTAGGTAAAGAATGGAAAGAGTTTACCGGGTTCTCAGAGTACAATTGAAGATTGGACGGCTCTAGTTAAGCACTTGGTGAGTTCGTGCCAAGAATCGTACCAAAATCCATGAGTTGTTGCTGAAGAAAAACAAATCTTTTCTGAATCTCTCCGGGAAAAACCCTACTTGCGGCTGCCGGAGTACTTGCCAGAAAAAGAACGGGACCCACGCCACTGCAGTCGGACTGGGCAGGCTGGTCCACCGGCGGCTGCTGGTCAAACCCGAAGCTACGACTGGTCGAGCTGAGCACCCGAGAGTTCGCCGCGAAATGGGTCTGCTGCGCGGCTAGCTAGGCTTCGAACGGACGTCGATTTTCATTTGCACCCGACGGATCAATCCGCTGCACGACTGACTGGGCTTCGATCGGACTCTGATGGTCATCGGCACTCGGGATTTCAACAGATCTGAAGTGGGTCTGGGTGCCGCCGTCAATAGGGTTCTTTCCGCGCGCAATCGGAGTGCCGTCGATGGTTCTGGGCTGGGTGCGATCCTCCATGGCTGGGCGCGACCCAATCTGTCTGTTGATGGATTGGGTTGTCGGTCTGGTGCTCATTTGTTGAAGAAGACGCAGTAAGGCAACCTCTAGGTACTGTTGGACAGCTTCCTTAATTGTGACAGCCATCTCGGAATTGGTCGTCGACGGGGACTCATCAATGGCAGCTAGGGTTTCGTCGTCTTGCCCTGATACCATGATAAAAATAGAAGAGGAAGAAGAATCGAAACACACAAAGGTTTACGTGGAAAACCCTAGGCCAGGGAGAAAAAACCACGATCTAGACTTGCTTTTTTATTATTCAAGTGATACAAAAAATACAGGTAAACTTGCTCAAATAAATAGACAGACAGGAAGACCTAGGCCCATAAGGAAATTACAAATAAGCCCCTAGAGACCAAACTAGCAATTTAACCAATTCCTTCTCATGGACTGAAGTATTAGTTGACAGAATTGTCCTGTGAGTTATAGTGATGGCCTACTGTTCTTCACATTTCTGGACTCTCACGATTTTTTTCTTTTTAATCTTCTTTTTCTAGAAACAATTACTTTCATCAAGAAAGAATGAAGGAATACAAGGACATATAAAAACCAAGTCTGCCAAAACCCCTCTATAGAAAGGGGATCAACTAAGTAAGATATTGTCGAAGGAATAATTACCAAAAGCATACTTTCACGACCTCATCGAATCCAGTCCCTTTCAGAGTGAATCATTCATCTTCTCTTACGAACCAACACAGCAGATAGCCATTTTCATTTCATGTTATTGAAGCTACATTTTTATAAGAATGTTGTTGAAGTTGATTACATCGTTGAAACCTCAAAATGATGGACATATGTGTTCTCATACTACCAACAGTCCCAAATTGCTTCTATATAGATGTCCTGTTGATTAGAGGTTTTCTTTTGCGCCTAGCTTTTTCTTCTTGCAGGCTTGAACTGCAACTTAAATTTTTCACCCACTTGTTCATTCCACCTCATGAAGCTGCATTTTCCAAAAAAAAAATTGTCATTTGGAGTTCGCTCTGCATCGAATCAACTTCTCTAGTGGTCAGAGGTTGTGAATCAGCTACGATTCTAGCAGAAAGGTTTACACGTCCCCTCCCAATATTAGCTGTTAATGATATGCATATTTAGTTTAAGCTCTGATCCATGAGATGGTGTGCTTGTACTGAAAGACCCTATTTATTTTTGCATCTTTAACCTGGAAAATCCCTAAGAATTGAAGGAGTACTTTTAAGAAAATCACTAGCTTTTTTATTGACTTTTCATATGTTCACTTGAATTATGCAGCATGTAAAAACTGATATACCTTGAAGAAAGAGTTGGAATACATTTGATATGTAAAGCATTTTTGTTATAGTGTGTCAAAACTCAATAATTTATACAAAATTATTTAGAATAGCCCTTCTTAATTTTTCTCTCATTACCATTATGATCTGAGTAGGCATTACATAGTTTTTTCTTTAGCTCTCCTCAAGTTAAGTTCCAGTGTTCTTCATGGTTGTCGAATTTTAATTTATTACTATTAGTCTCTTCATTGAAGTCAAACTTGTCAACTACATAATGATGATGATTTTTTAAAGGAGAAAAAAGAAAAAGAATCTTCGTTATCTTTTACTCAATTGTATTGTTTATACAAGAAGACTTTGATTGAATGTCGTGTAGTGTCTGATTGGGTGGGCTGTCTCTCTCTCTTGCTCTCTCTTACACGGTTTTGCTGCATCAATTTTCTAAAGTTTAGAAGCTATGCTATTTTTGTATAGGTCTGCATCTTTCTTCGAGATACAAACAGAATATATATTACTCGTTAACACATGTCTTATGATGATTCTTATATATCGATGGATGTAACGGAGCAGACACCGCAAGAGTCTTCAACTTCATTATGGAAGCAAATCTCAACTATCAAGGAAACTGCTTTAGAAGCATTCAGAAGAAAACCAATCTCACACTGGATTCTTCTTGCTCTAAGCAGTGTAGCAATGCTCGTAGCGTTCCCTGCTTCATCTATACTTTCCCGTGTTTATTACAACAATGGTGGGAAGAGCAAGTGGATCATTTCCTGGGTATCGGTCGTTGGCTGGCCTATTCCAGCTTTATTATTATTTCCCATGTATTTTTTATCTGGAATCCGTCCTACCCCTCTGAATTGGAAGCTCATTATTTCTTATATTGTGTTGGGCTTCTTGAGTGCAACTGATAACCTCATGTATGCATATGCTTATGCATACCTCCCTGCTTCTACCGCTTCACTTTTGGCATCGTCATCCCTCGTGTTCTCTGTATTATTCGGTTGCCTTCTTGCCAAGAACCAACTGAATGCTTCGATACTGAATGCTGTCTTCATTATCACTGCTGCAGTTGTGATGATCGGTTTGGATTCAAATTCAGATAGATATGGAGGCATAACCGATCGACAATACATATTGGGCTTCGTATGGGATATACTAGGCTCTGCTCTCCATGGACTCATCTTCGCTCTATCGGAGCTAGTTTTCATTAAGTTACTCGATAGAAAGTCATTCCATGTTGTGTTGGAACAACAAGTAATGGTTTCGCTTTTGGCCTTCTTGTTTACCACTCTCGGCGTCCTTCTAAATAATGATTTCCAAAACATGAAATCAGAGGCAGTAAGTTTCATTGGTGGTACCTCATCTTATTTGCTCGTACTTATTTGGAGTGCAATTTCTTTCCAGTTAGGAGTGTTGGGAGGAACTGCAGTTCTGTTTTTATCTTCAACCATTCTTGCCGGAGTTTTAAATGCTGTTCGGGTGCCTATTACGAGCATTGGTGCTGTCATATTCTTAAAAGATCCTATGAGTGGCTTCAAGATCCTCTCTTTAGTTATCACTTTTTGGGGATTCAGCTCCTATATTTATGGAAGTTCCTCTATAAGTAAGTCATCCTAATGTCATGATGTTCTTTAGTTTTTCGACTCTATTTTCTTTAGTGTCATGGATAGGTAACCGAGGATGTTCGAGTCTAAAGGAAAATGTAACATCCTTCTATGCTTTGCTTTGCAGAGTAGGATCTCTTGTATTGTATTTTATATCATAAGCTTATTTTGGTGAATCCCTTATCAAAATTGTGTTGAAATTTTCATATGGGGCTGTTTCTACCTCAATGAGTGTTGCATTTGACTTGTCATATTGTTTGTTTCTCTATTAAAATAGTGGAAAATTGGAAAGAAATGTTGTAAAAACTTTCTAGAATCTTAAATGAATTGGCTTATTCGAAAAAAAAAATGAGTATTTGGATGATCCATATCATATAAACTTTTTTTCAGGTATTATAAGATTAATTAGCATCCATTTAGATATTATTAGTTTGATACTACGTGCATTGTATGTGTTTTGTAAATTTTAAAATATAAGTTTGATTACAAAAGTTTGAAAATATAATTTTTGGATAAGAGAGTTTAAATTAGACTGATTGAAGAGAATAACTTTGGATTAGATTTTAGTTTATAAGTAATTAATTATCATGGTAAATTAATCATCGATGACTAAAATATATTAATTATTAAAATAATATAAACAAAACATGCAAAAGAGACGAACCTAAACCTTCAAATTATTAATTTTTAGTTTTATTGGCACCATTTGATTATCTACCTAGTTTCAAGCTTTTATTTTATTTATATCATTTGATTATTTACTTAATTTTAAACTTTAATTTAAATCAACTTAATAG
>NC_052354.1:42291724-42341271 GCF_009727055.1 Benincasa hispida | reverse complement strand
ATATAAGTTTGATTACAAAAGTTTGAAAATATAATTTTTGGATAAGAGAGTTTAAATTAGACTGATTGAAGAGAATAACTTTGGATTAGATTTTAGTTTATAAGTAATTAATTATCATGGTAAATTAATCATCGATGACTAAAATATATTAATTATTAAAATAATATAAACAAAACATGCAAAAGAGACGAACCTAAACCTTCAAATTATTAATTTTTAGTTTTATTGGCACCATTTGATTATCTACCTAGTTTCAAGCTTTTATTTTATTTATATCATTTGATTATTTACTTAATTTTAAACTTTAATTTAAATCAACTTAATAGTTTTAAATTTTTTAGTTATATATATATATATAATATATATATATATATATATATAATTCTATCGATGTTTCCATGAAATTGGGACCTCGGTATTTCTATCGACATCAATATTGTGAATCTTGGAGACAACCGCGTATGAGAATTCTAACACAAATTTTGAAACGGGATAAAAAAAACAAACATGTCACAAACACTTTTCTCAACTCTTTTTTAATTCCTTGAATTCACCATCAAAGGAGGGCATCAATGACTCTTCTACAATTTGTCATAATTTAGTTTTTTCATAATTTTTCTATACAGTTAACAACGAGCGATTACTAACACTTATTACCTATCATTGTAAAATTTTCTATGACAGTTTAACATTACAACTATAAAACATCTGTGAAATAAGCAAACTAAAGTATACAAGAATGTTACATTTTCCTTTTGGACTCGAACATCTTCAATTCAATATTATTACACAATGCTCAAGAAAATTTGAGTGTCGAAAAACACAAGAACATGATAAGATTAAGATGACTTACTTACATAGGAACTGCCATAAATATAGGAGCTGAATCCCCAAAAAGTGATAACTAAAGAGAGGATCTTGAAGCCACTCATAGGATCGTTTAAGAATATGACAGCACCAATACTTGTAATAGGTACTCTAACAGCATTCAAAACTCCTGCAAAAATGGTTGAAGATAAAAACAGAATTGCAGTTCCTCCCAACACTGCTAACTGACAAGAAATTGCACTCCAAATAAGCACGAGCAAATACGACGACGTACCACCGACGAAACTCGCTGCCTCCGATTTCATGTTTTGAAAATCATTATTTAGAAAGACCCCAAGAGTGGAAAACAAGAAAGTGAAAAAAGAAACCATTACTTGTTGTTCCAATACAACATGGAAAGACTTTCTATCAAGTAACTTGATGAAAATTAGCTCAGATAAAGCAAACATGAGTCCATGAAGAGCAGAGCCTAATATATCCCATACGAAACCGAATATGTATTGTTGATTAGTTATGTCTCCATATGTATCTGAATTTGAATCCAAACCAATCATTACAACTGCAGCAGTGATAACAACGATGGCATTAAGTATCGAAGCATTGAGTCGATTCTTGGCGAGAAGGTAACCGAATAGAACGGAGAACACGAGAGATGACGATGCTAAAAGCGAAGCGGTAGAAGCGGGGAGGTACGCATAAGCATATGCATACATGAGGCTATCAACTGAATTTAAGAAGCCTAATACAATGTAAGAAATAATGAGCATCAAATTCAAAGGGGTTGGATTGATATCAAATAAAAGATAGATGGGTACTAATAATAAAGCTGGAATAAGCCAGCCAAGGCCAGCTGCCCATGAAATGATCCATTTGCTCTTCCCACCATTGTTGTAATAAACACGAGAAAGTAAAGAAGAAGCAGGGAATCCCACCAACATTGCTACACTACTTAGAGCAAGAAGAATCCAATGTGAGATTTGTTTTGTTCTAAATGCTTCTAAAGCCATTTGCTTGATGCTTGAGATTTGATTCCCAGATTCTTGTGGTGTGTTCTCCATTTCATCCATCGATATATACGAATCATCGTAAGACATGCTACTTAATTTTCGACAAAAAAAAAAACACTGAAAAAATTAGAAAGAAAATGGTAAGTAATCAAAGGGAGTATGAGTAATTACACCAACCCAACATCCACAAAATGTGTTATGAAATCAACAAATAAAGAACAATTTTATTTAGTATGCTAGTTATGTCCTCGGGTAGAGGAAGAATAATTTTATTAGAGAAAATAATTTTAGATGTCTTTAGAGTTTAGAGAGTTTATATAGTACACTTCTACAAAATTGGTTGTTCGATTCAAAGCATTCCAACAAAATGAATCATAAAACATGACGATTAAATTTTCTAATCATCAATATCATAGATGTCAAATTTCACCTTAAAGAAAGGAGGGAAAAAGAATCAAATTCATCACTAAAGGTTGAACTGATCAAAAAGTCCATAAATAACCCAGAAAATGAGATCCATAGGTATAAACACAAAATCATAGAGAAAACTAACATCTAAGTGAAAAATAAGAAAAACCCAACTCAACCTATTGTCATATATATATTATGCAACAACAAGACATGAAAAACAAAAAACAAAAACAAAAAAAAAAACTTACAAAGATGAAGCCAGATTAGGTTGAGAGTCCTGATCACTCTGCTTTGAGCTTTTGATTAAGATTTAAACAACAATGTCCATTAAATATATATTTTTTTATTAAAAAATTAAATTATATTTTAAAATATTTCCCCCCATGAATCTAACGTGGGAATTTTTTAAGTTTTTTTTAAATAATTTTATTGGATCAAGGGTGGGATTTTTTTAGTGGTATATATAATTTTATTAATATCCCCCATGTGAGGGATTTTTTAAAAAAAAATTATATATAATATACATACAATTTTATAAATATTTTTCCCTCCACAAATAAACCATGGAAGAATATAAAAATTCAACCATTCAATACTAGGTTATATTCGAATTAACGATTTTTTAATTAAATTATAAGTTTAATCACTAAACTTTAGCTTAATTGTCAAAATAAACATGATCAACCAAAAAATCAGAATTTAAATCATTCTCTTTAGTCTTTTCTTATGATGTTGAACTAGTAAATAAATATATTAATTAAACTTTAAAAGTATCTAATATGTTGTTTAAATCTAATAGATTCATCAACTTTGCAATTAAACTATATTTAAGTTGGTAATATATTTATGAATTTATTAACTATAAAATTAAAATTTTAAGTATTTATTAGACACAAACATTAAGAAAATAAACTTGTAATTTAACTACTTTATTTTTCAAACTCTACATATCAACTTTTTTATCAAATCAAATCTTAGATTTTGATTAGAGCAACCATCTTTATTTTAGACTTGAATAAAATTCTAATTTTTTAAATCATTACAAAAAGCTATTATTTATATTTAATGAATTACAGAAAAGCTGTCAAGTATTTAATAATTGATGGGACTTAAACGAAGAAAGAAGACACAAAATAGATAATTATCTTAATTTCGTTATCGTTATAAAGATTAATTAAAAATATTAGAAAAAGAAATAGTATAGTATAAAATATCCTTTATATACCTTTATCTAAAATATATTATATAATATATATATAATTGGTTAAATCTATATATAAATTATATAAAAATAGCCTAGTATAATAGGCTAGCTCTGCACTGATGTATACTATGCATTGCAGATAAAAAAAAATGCGGATATAGTTGAATGGTAATGAATAATCGTAAATCCAAGTAACAATTCATACAAAATCAGAAATAATAATTAATTATTATTTATAGATCCATCATGTTTGCACTTCTCCTAATTAAATAACAATTTCTTTTTCCAAAGTAGTACAACAATATAAATTTAAATCTAGAGATATTTAGTGATCAGGTAGAGATATTTTACTAATCGGACTAGTTGAGGTGACTAGTTTAGTAATTTTAATCAAATTATAATTTAAAGTTTCGTAATGTTAAAACTAAGGGTAAATTATCTATTTGATCTGTAAATTTTTGAATTTGTGTCAATTTAGTCTTTAAATTTCAAAATCAGAAAATCAAATTTTCAATTTTTAGAAAATAATCCATTTTAGTCCCTCCATTTAACATCATCATTACCTAAACTTTCTATGGAGTAACTTATTGAAAATTAGCTTTCTATGGACAGCAGAAGCTAATATATCCAATACGAAACTCGATACGTATTGTTGATTAGTTATGTCTCCATGTGTATCTGAATTTGAATCCAAACCGATCATTATAATTGCAGTAGTGATAATGACAATGGCATTGAATATCGAAGCATTGAGTCGATTTCTAGCAAGAAGAAAGCGGAATCGTACGAAGAACACGAGGGATGATGGTCCCAAAAGCGACGCGGTAGAGCAGAGAATATTACCACATTGATACACTGCTTAGAGTAAGAACAATCCAATGTGAGATTTGCTTTGTTCTAAATGTTTCTAAAGCCATTTGCTTTATGCTTGAGATTTGCTTCTCAGATTTTTGTCCATTTCATCCATTGATATATAAGAATCATCATTAGACATTGCTTCTTAATTTTCAGAACAGCGCTGAAAAAGTAAACAAAAAAAAAAAAAAAAAAAAAAAAAAAAAAAAAAAAAAAAAAAGCATAACAAAATTTAGAAATTAAATTCACAAAATGAATCATAAAATAACATAGAAAAATTGCAAATGTAGTCATGAATCTATGAATAA
Source organism: Benincasa hispida (assembly GCF_009727055.1). NCBI lineage: Eukaryota > Viridiplantae > Streptophyta > Magnoliopsida > Cucurbitales > Cucurbitaceae > Benincasa > Benincasa hispida. The sequence goes on along the minus strand of NC_052354.1, from coordinate 42,336,658 downwards.
TAGACTCTTACCAATAATATAGTCTACATTGATAGACTTCGAAAACAAAATCTAAATTCTATTATATTCGTAAATTCTTTTAAACTGTACTATATTTGCAAATTTTTTTGCATTATACTATACATCCAAATACTTCGGACGTGATTATTATATTTCCAATTTTTCTATTATATACATACATACATATATATATGTATATATAAACTTTTTTCCTCCCAAAATCAAACATGAGAATTCCTTTTTTAAGAATGAAAATTGATTTGCTAAGCTTTAATTAGTCAACATGAGCCTTATCAACCATGGTCATAGTTTTTGAGTCCCCTTCCTTAGTCTTTTGCTATATTGTTAAAATAATAAATTAAATAATTAATCAAACTTTTTAAAGCAAGTAATAACTTTTAAATCTATGTGTAATAAATCTATAAATTTAAGACAGTTTTGACTTTTTTTTTTTTTTTTGGATGATATATGACTTTAACGAGTTGAACTATACTTAGATTAACAATACTTACATACTTATTAAACACAAAATTATAGGTTTAGGTATTTATTAGACACACAAACCTAAAAGTTAAGTGATAAAATTTATAATTTACCTAACTATTTATTTTTCATACTCAACTTTAATTTCAACATTTGTCAAATTGGATCTTAGATTTTGATGGGTGCCATAATCTTGGACTTGAATAATTATCTAATAATGTTTTAAATCATTAGAAAAGGCTATCATATATATTTAATGAATAGCAAATAAAATAGATTTCATGTATGTAATAATTGACCAGGCTTCAAAGAAAGAAGACACTAAAGTTGAATGCCTAATAGATAATAAATTAATAGCATGCATTATTCAGGTTGAATTTTGGAGTGGTTATAATTTAGTCTCTAAATTTCAAAATCAAATAAATAGATAAATTACAAATTTGGCAATTTTAGAAAATAATAATAATAACAATAACAATTTGATTTTTATTCCAAATAGAAAAATTAATTCTCTATGCTCTCCTTAAACCCAATGAGTTAGCTCTTGAAGATAATAAAGAAACCCATGGGAATTGATAATTTCTTAAATATTAAAGTAGAGTCATAAATAGTTTGGGATCTCAAAAAGTACCATGAAAGAATAAAGTAACTTCAGAAATAGAACAAAGCATGTTATTTGCAAATCAACCATTTGAAAGAAGCTCAAGGACTAATAAGGTTTCTTCAATAAAAATCTTTTTTTTAAATTAAGAAAAAAAAAAAAAAAAAAACTAACAGAGTTGAAAACCATTAAAACTAGAATAGGTCAATATAGCAATTTTAAAAAAAGATTTGCAAATTTAGCAAATCTTTAAAATAATATTTCTATCTCCATCTCTCTTCTCCATTAATATGCGTGGTGGTGGTGATTCAGCTTCTTCTTTCGATATGTTCATTGTTAATTTTGATTCTTATGAAAGTTCTGTTTACTTTTACTCTTTAATTAAAAATATTTTTTTAAAAAAATTAATGAGGTTGAATTTCAAACCCAAGATTTGAGGAGTCCACCATTTTGATAGATGTCTCAATACCAATAAGCTAATTTTCAAGATTGATTATAAAATTTGAACATTAAATATACATACCAAATAGAAACAAAACTGAAAGAAACTACTTTTCTTAATTTCTCAAATTTGGCATTTTTTTATAAAGGAAATGAGAAACGGGAACGTTATCAAATGGGTTCATAGTTTGTATATTAGCGTTATAATTGTTGAGGTTGATGCCCTATATCTCTTAGGGTCTTATAGTTTGTAAACATTGTATGAACAAACTCTTATGTGATTAATAATATATGATATTTTATTCACTTTGTCTATAAAATATGTGATATTTTAGTTACATTAACTACAAACCAATAAACTAACATCCAAGATTATTTTTATAACTTAAACATGTATGTGGAGACATATAGGTGGATCATGTTTAAGTGATAACCTAAATGATTTGTAGCAGATGGATAAGGTTGGGTACCTTATCCTGGTGACACTGTGAGTATTGCCCGTTTTATAGGTATTACAATTGTTGTAAAGTGCCTCAAATGATCTGATCCTGATCATTCATATATTAGACATACAAGTAGGGATATTCTATACAAAGAAGTTTATATAAGACCAGACCACAAAATGTTTGGTCTCATTATATAATACCATTCATAATAGAGACTTTCATTTCACCAGGATGACCATAGGTAACATGACTTGAATCTTAAGTGGGTTGTAAACTCCTGCCTATGAGGGCGGTCCTTTGATTTGTATGGGTGAGAATGGTCAGATCGCCAACTCAACAAGCCTACCATTTTAGGGATTCGTCTGATTGGGGAGCTGGAAACACAACTACACAAGATGGAATTCACTCCTTCCNCCTACCATTTTAGGGATTCGTCTGATTGGGGAGCTGGAAACACAACTACACAAGATGGAATTCACTCCTTCCCCGAAACAGGGATAAGTAGATAAATTGTTCCTTTAAGGGCTGATTCCGAGTCTTGGACAATTTGGCGCCACACCTTCTCCTAACACCTTCTCCTAGCCCGAGAAGGGTTTAGTCATAATGGAACTATGATCTATTGTTAATTAGAGGGATCAGTGATACTTAAGAAGTTAGATATAACTACAGGGGCAAAATGGTAATTTGGCTACGGGGGCAAAACGGTAATTTGGCCTAATTGTACTTACGAGCAATTTGTGAAGGGTCATCGTACGGCTGATTGGTTATATCCAATAGACACAAAAATATATCTGTAGTACGAAAGGTGCAGTTGTCGGTCTTTAGTGGACTGTCCACAACTAACGAATGGTGGATAATGTAATTAAAGAGTTTAATTAATTATTCATGTACAATTGGAGCTTCAAGTTACAAGTCCACAACGTCCCCTTGGTAACTCAAAAGAATTTAGTTGAGAATCAGTTTTTGGGTTAATTTGAATTATTCAAATTAATAAGAGGGATTTAATTATATATGATATAATTAAATTGTTTCAATTATATATGATATAATTATTATAATGTATTTGATACATTATAGTTTAATTGGAGAAAATAAATATTTAAATGAGATTCAAATATTTTTTCTATGAATGTGATTCATAGTTGTTAAATTTAATATAAATATGATTTATATTAAATGCCATAAAATAGAGAAAAAAAAACTATAGTTTATATTATACGTGATACAATATTAAAACTATAGGTTATTTGTTTTATTTGATATAACATATAATTTAATATAAATATAATATGACAAGTTAATTATCATATTTATTTATATTATTTTATTATTATTTGAATAATAACTTCCCAACCTTTTCTCTTCAATCATCTTAGTAGGTGGTTATTGATTTTGTGGTAAGAGGAATAAAGAAAAGTGTTTTCTCTTCTTCCTAAACGGCTAACATTGGAATTGCTAAACGATTGAAAGTTGCAGAAAAGTTCTGTGTGTTTTCTCAATCTTCTTCCTCCAAACTCAAATTATCCCTCCCAACCAAAATAGTTAGAGTCCACCACTCTTGGGTTCTCACCCCAAGAATACTAAAGGCTCATTGTGGTAGCGTCTACTATGTTTAGTTCGAGAAGTTCTTGAAGAAGGTCTTCAAGAGTTGTTTATGTTCGAGGCTCGTGATTGTTCGAGGGATAGGTGAAGAGAAAGGTTCTTCAAGGGTTATGTATCTTGAACCTTTTTTCTTGTATCAAGCATTGTGTAATTTATTTTGAATGCATATCTTGTATGTTTACTGTAAATTATGTTTTCAATAATTAATGGAATTTGGACGATCCGCTTCCGCTCAAGGATCTCCTTCAATAATTTAGGTAAATGTCAGCGATATACTAATGATATTGGTGATATGACTTGCATAGATATCAGTGATATAACTTAGGTAGATATTGATGAAATTCGTATATCAGTAATATCCATGATAGAACTCAGGTAGATATTAGTGATATCATATACTAGTCATGTCGGTGATAAAAGGTAGGTAATTATTAGTGATATCAATTATATATATATATATATATATATATATATAAAGAGTCTATCAATGATATACTTCAAAAATCGAGAATTCCATATCTCCGGCAACTTTTTTTTTTGTTCCTTCAATGGCATTTTGCACATTTTTTATGAGCTGGAAGTAAATTTTGCTATATTTTCAATTAATTTTAAGTTTTGCTATTTTTTCAATATTTTATTGCTATAGATGCAATGTGACACCCAGGCTTCCACAAAACCCCATAAGATTGAAGGATGAACTCATACTTGAAGCCTTAAAAGTAAAATTTTGGCTAAGTGTCTGAACTATGCTTTAGAGAAGCATATTGGTATTTAGGAAAATTTCTAAGTGTTGGGGGGCATAGTAGGTTGGAGTCAGAATTTTGGCAAAGTGTTCAAACTATGTTTCGGGCCTAGAAGAGCTTGAGGGCATGAGTTGGTCCAAAAGGAGCAAAATTTAGTTAAGTATTAGGAAGGAAGGCTGGGAGCATATTTAAGTATTTAAAAGGGATAAGTATGCCTAAACACTTAGGATAAAAGGGAGCCATGTGTCTGAACCTTAAGAGGGGAAGTTTGAACTCACAGCATGGTCTAAAAATTGGCTAAGTGCTAGAGGCAAAAGTGGACACGTAGTTTAGTTCATAAGGGAAGAATTGGTTAAGTATTGGACAACCATGCGTTGAACTTGCACAACCAAATGAGGAAATAGGGTTGGACGCATAGGACACTGATGGTGAATGCATGGTATGTTCAAGTTGAGAATTTGGCTAAGTGTTGGACAACATATGGCACAATAAGTGGATGATGCCCTAAGGACTTGAGGGTTAGACGCATTAATGGTGGAATGGATGCATAGAGAGCTATGTGAATACCATTTGGGCATATGAAGAGCAAGATTTAAGCATGAGGCAACCACTTAGGAAGACGTGCACCAAGAAACCCTAGGAGATACATGGTGAATGCATACCTTGAGAGAACATACATGTTTGGACGCATGGACCAATGTGTTAGACATTTGAAAAAGTTACTTTGGGAAGTATAAACCTCAAGAGAATGGCTTTGGATACCCAAACCAAATGAGGTATGCTTGAGCACCACTATGGACGCATAGTAAGGAAGTTTTTAGACATTTTTGGAGAACCTATGCGTTGGAGATGAGTTCCTTAAGGAGTAAAGTCAAGTTGACAGCAAAGTGAGGCACGTGGCTTAATCAAATGAAGTCTTGGCTAAGCCAAGAAGGAGGTGGACGCCTAGGAGACAAGCAAAGAGCATGCAAAGTGTTGGATTGACATCTCAGAGGGTTGCATTGGCCTATGCATGGTGTAGACACCTAAGACTTGCATGCAAGTTTAAGGTATCAAGAACCTTTGTATTGGACCTTGCATGGTGTTGACACTTAGAATTTTCATGCAAAAGGAGGTGCCATGAGTTGAGAGCTTAGAGTTGCTGACAAGGATGGGTTGAGTTAGCCTATAGATACCCCCCAAGGAGTCACCTCTCACCACACAACTCAAAGTTCTCTCGAGGAAGACTAAAAAAAGGAGAGTTTGAGAGAATTAGGGTTTTAAGGGAGGTTCATGTGTTGAGCTGGAGTGGCTATGCATTGAGATTAACCATCTAGGCATTGGAGTCTTCATCTAATCGTTGGGAGCACAAACCAGGCGTCCAACTAGGCTGAGGAAGATCAACCTTGTGTCCACAACTGTCCTAGGTTATTCAAAGGCCTAGTTTCACGTTTATTAAGAGTGAGTAAGCTAAGTTTAGGACCAAGAAGGTATTCTAAGGTTATTCTAGCCCTAAACATGAGATGCTAAGAAGGCAGAAGGCTAAGAAGAAGGGAAAAACCAGCAAGTTGTGAGTGGTATTTCTATAAATGTGTTTATATTCCATATTTGTGTTTGTGTAATTTATATGATGATAAAAGAATACAGCACACGGGATGGTTAGGGGGTCTTAGAGCCTAGCTTTTGAGCCTATGATGGATTCGTACGGGATGGGCAGGGGGTCGTAACGACCTAGTTCCTAAGTCTATGAGAAGAACCTCATATGGGATGGTTAGAGGACCAACGGGTCTAGCTTCTGAGCCTACACGAGGTGGAGCTATGTGCACGTAGGGAAATATGGCTAATTGTCTATGTGTGTGTAGGGATAACAGGAAACAGATACATACAAGCCTGAGGTTTGAGTAGAAACCTCGTGGTGTTGATATGCTGTTATTGAACCCTTGCTCTAAGGGTTGAAAGAGATTTTGTAATTTGATTACCACTCACTGGGCTTTTAACTCATTCTTTTCTATTATGATTTCCTTCGCAGGTAGTAAAAGAGTCTGGGGTTGCTACGTGAAGACGAGGTTTGCCATGAGTTAAATGTCTTATTTAGTTATTAGGAATGGGTTGGGCAAATGATTTGTAAAATCTATTAAACTATATGAACTTTTATTTCTAATGTATGAAAACTTGAAGTTAATTTTATCTTCGGTTAATTTTGAGCTAAAGCTAAATCAATAGAGACAAGCAGTAGGTATCACAAAAGGTTTGTATCTGTCGTCTTCATGCCTTCTTCTGAGTAAAAGAGGTAAGCTCGGGACGGGCATGACATGCAATGAGCTCAAAAATTAGGCCAAAATACAATTTTGGTCCATTTACTTTGCAGTTAATTTTATTCTTTGTATTTTCAATCGTCTAATTTAGGTTATGTACTTTCAATCGATTAATAAATCTTAAATTTAGTCTCTAGCACTAATTTATTATTGGTTAAAAAAAATTATATCTATTAACAATTTAACTTTAAATTCTAAAAAGATTTTCATATATATATATTTCCTTGAATAAAATTATTATAATTATTTAGAAAATTTTAAATAAAAAAATTTAAATTTATCAGACTAAATTTACGATTTATTGAAAGTGCAAAGATTAAAATTGAAATTTTAAATTGCAAGTACTAAAAGTGAACCAATGAAAACTAAAATAATAATTTACCATTGAATTATTATCATAACAAAACAAAAGATCAACTAAATATGAATACGAACTCAATTTTTCAAGATAATGAATAAATTGATATTGAAAGGACGATTAAACTAAGTTAGTATAATTGATTTGATCAAAATTAATTTACATTTGATATTAAATCGAGATAAGACATCAATTAAAGTGGACAGATTACATTGAAATTGAAAAGTAGGATGTGGTTCTTCAAATAGATTAAAATTTGTAGTGATACTGAAATCAATGATTGCTTATATATGTCTTGATCGATTGTTTTTTCAACGTTGATTTTAGGATCTTATCAAATCTTATCAAATGATCAGCAAGTTCCTTGCACTCAACTTGAGTTACAATCAACCTAACAAATCAATTAACACATAATATATAATATAATTTCTTTTCCCCTTTTTTTCTTTGTCTTGGTTGGCTCTTATGATATTCAGTTTCAAATATATATATTACAATATAATAGATAGGTCGGTCCCAGCACCACTTAATTTAAAAAAAATTACAAGTTCAAGTCTACTAAACTCAATATTCATGTAACTAATAAGCCGAATATTAACTAATAAGCCTTTAAATTTTAGAACGTAACTAATAGACCTTTGAATCTTTAATTTTGTATTTAATATATCTCTAAATTTAATTGTATGATGATGTTAACTTTATATCTAATAAATCTTTTAACCTATTTGACATCTTGTAAAATTCACAAACTTATTTAACAAAATTGAAAACTTAAGATACTATTAGGATTAATCCACAATCTAATATTTTAATTCTTTTTATTAAAAAGATGTCAGTTAGATCAAAAGCACATTAGACAATAAAGATAATAAATTTATCTTTAATGTCTATGCACAATTCCTAATGTGCCACAGTGCCAGCAAAGAAAGAGTCAGAAAAACTTTCAAAGTTATAAATTGAAAATAAAACAGACTGAATACTTCAAAATAGAACAAGACATCATTTTCAGCCAGTTTCATAGAGATTTGAACTTCCAAATTATAAGAGTTTGTTTTGGAAAAACATGAAACAGAAAACTCATACTGATTCTTGATAGAATAATCTCCAAGTTACACAATTATCTGGCTCATTCTCTTGCAGTAATATTAGGAACAGGGAGTTAAATTCATATAAAACATCTAAAATACTACCCTCTTTTCCCAAGGGGAAAATAACAACACTTAATCAATGGAGCCCAAGAAGAATGCTACATCAAAATTGGTAGAAGTACCCGCAAGTTAAGTCAAGTAAGAACTTACTTACAGCCTGCGGGGCACATCGTATTTTCTTCATATCCTAAATGGTTCGTTTGCAGATCCAGATCTTTCCAGCTTTAGCTTCTTTAACTGTGATTTTTTGGTAGCAATCTCTTGGAAAGGATTTGGTCCACCAAATGAGTGTTTGAATTGTCGGATCTTCTTCCTCTTCCCTTGATCGTATTCTTCGTCCCTATAAAATTTGGCATATAGAAACATCGTCAAAATATCTTACATTTCTTAGCAGTTTTCTATATAAGAAAGCGGTATAATTAGGAGTTGGAAACTTAACTTCCCTTTTGCTAATATCTCTTCATCTATACTATCTTTTGTGCATGCGTTTAAGTTTCTTTTTAACGAGAACTAAGCTTTCATTGAGAAAAAATAAAGAAATACAAGGAACAAAGAAAAATGAGAGCCCACAAAAGACTGAGGCAACCTACAAATGCGGCCTCCAATCAAGTAAAATAAGACCTACCGACTAAAAGAGTACTGTAATCGAAGTCCACAAAGAATTATAGAATCGAGCAAGAGACCAAACATCCAAAAATCTCTCCCGCTCCCTATAGATCCTATTGTTCCTTCTTTCCAAAGCCTCCACTAAATGGCACAAACTCTCACCACAAAAACTTCCTTTTCTCGCAAGAGGGAGTATAATTTGACCACTTTGGGCTGTTAACACATTCTTTCTAAAACAAGCACAAAAAGAAACAGTAGTAAATCTAGTTATGAGAATATTGAAAAGCAATCCAAACGTTCGTATTGATCATATTGAAATGGTAACAGACTATTGTATCTGTCAGATAAATACAGGTTAAAGATATCCCTTTAAATTAATTAAATGCCTATATATTCAAGAAAAAAAATTGAAATAAAGGTCACTATAGCTTGCAACTTCATAACTTTCTTCCCCTTGAGCGGACTATAATCAACTGACAAAGCCATTAGTAAATAAGAAAAAGGTCAATGAGAAATTTTTTACTCACCATTCATCTGCAACATAGCCGATGCTAATATTCTCTGTACCAGTGAACCCATTCTCAGATGAAGGCATGTCTATCCCATTCCACTGCTCGACTGCAATAAAAACAATTTTTGACTCATTAGAAATATAAATAAGTTGTAAAAAGTCTCAGCATCTGCAATCAATAGTATTATAGTATTACTCGTAGGAAAAAAAATTAATAGGATTATAAAGCACAACACTTGATCTTCCCATCAGAAATAGAAGAGTAACGCTTCATAAGATTGCCCTGAATTACTGCAAAATATGCCCTTGCTGAAGAAAAAATGTGCAATGTTTGGATTGAGTCTAATAAAGGTCGGTCATTCAATCATAACAAAGGAAAGTTACAAAAGGGAAATTATCAAAACCTGGGAGTGCTCAACTGAATAACCTATTTTAAAATGAGATTCAGATTGCTCGTGTATAACAATATAAATGTGAATATGGTTAAAGAACACCTTTCCAGAGGTCAAGGTGCATAACAGATATCTTAAGACCCAGTCTAAAAGGCATCATTTCTGATAGATCTACAATGTTTTGAAATATAAGAAATATTACCACAGCAAAGGTTAGAATTTCTCGAATGAAGTAGAATTTACATATCATATAGCAAGAAGGTCATGCAATTAAAACTGGTTCATTACAAGCGTCAGAGAAAAATGTTTCCAGACCTAAAGCATAACAAAAAGAAAATGCAGGAACATGTAGGAAATTGCTTACCAACTGTATTTTGAAAACCGTTGGTATGAACATGATGCAAGCCATCTTGATTAACACTTCTTTTTCTATCTTTTGGATAAATTGCTTTGATGGAGTCATTGTGATTAGCCACTATGAAAGAGTCAGTGCTACAGTTCATTTGATTCATGGTTGCAGGGGCAGAACCTGCCTCTGTCCTTCTCTTTCCACTTTCTTTATCAACTATATCAGTCGGCAACTCCACTTTAAGATCTTCTTTCCTTGCAGAACTACCATTACTGTCTCTAAAACCATGCTTAGACTTATTCCTGGCCTTGCAAGTTGAGATCGAGTAAACAGATTTGGATTTCTCAGATGTAGATGGGCCAAAATCAGATGACATGTCATCTCTACTGAACAAACTTCCCCCAGTGGGACATTTGAAGACTGCAGATCGGCATTTTTTCCTTCTATGTTTCTTTTTCTTACACAGGCTTAAAGATGCCTTGAAAAGAATGTTTGAGCTGAGATGCAAGCTTCCCAAATGGTACTTCAAATGTTTTCTTTTCAATCTCCTGCCATGCTTGGAATCAAGAGTTTTTGAAAGTAAAGGTCCCTCTACCATAGTTGAACTTGATATTTTATTTGACTCATCAGGCATCAACTTTTTACAATTAGAAACATCCCCAGAAGTCGAGTTACCAACAGAAATGTGATTTGAATCACCAAACTGGGAAAAAGATGAACGAGAATAAGTTGAAGAAACAAGGCAACTAACATTGTGTTGAAGGCTGAGGCATTTCAATGGAATATAAAGATGCACCTTGCTACTTTCCAACATTTGTTGACTTGGTAATATTTCAGGGTCAGATTTCTCTAACGTTTTACAGCCAGACTCTTGGGTTGAAGCAGCATTATCATTCTGCACGTGAAACCAAAAGCTTCTTAACAAAATCGGTTTTTTGCAAATCAAATTGGCAACAAATACTCCAACCTGAAAGAAATGCAAACGAATCATAAACTTACAGCCTGCAGGATGGCAGATGTGTTGGCATCAATTAGATTGAGAGAAGTAGAAACTTGGACACCCAAGCCTCTGTCGACATGGTTGATATCTATATGATCTACTTTGGCCAAAGAGCTTTCGGAACTAGTAACATGTAAGTTACTGTTCATACATCTGGGTAACATTGGTAAATTTACTGCTGAACTTGAGTTTGGAACAATATCCTTGTTAGATGTTTTCTGTGGTGAGACTTCCTTCGAAGATATTGCCATGGATACTGTCTCAGGTACCAAGCACCCTTTACTTGCTAGTTCAGTTTCTATCTGGACAGATGGTTTATTTGAAATTGTTTTTGATGGACCTTCGTTTGATGAGTCTTTTGACTCTTTTATCAATCCATCATTGATAGGTTCATTTAATTTCTTTTCAAATGTACAATTTTGTACACGGTTATCCTTCAAATCTCGGTTGACAATGGAATCAGTTCTGTTTAAATTGGTAGATGTTCTCATATTCTCTTTCAAAGCAACATCAACAGGTTTCTTTGGAACAACTTTTCTTCGGTCCCGTACATAAAATAACATGTATGCCTGCTGCTCATAAACTGTCCTATCACCAACATGTGAAACCTGTGACACGCAAATGAATTCAATTTAAGTTCAGATAGAAATTTCATCTCTTAATTATTCACATTTCATGAAAAGAAAACAACACAGTTCACTCGGGTAGAACCATTAACTTTATATCACATACCCGATTGTCATCAAGGGCATACCACATCGCACTGGATGTTCGAACATAACAATAATAGTGACCACTACGGGTGCTACCACCATGATGGACCAGAACCCCATAAAGAGTGTACTTCAAGGCTCCATCCTGGCAATGCAAGAAGCTCAGTAAAACCTTAAGAATGCATAAGCACATAAAGCTACAGATAAAGAAAGCCAAAACATAAAGCACAGGTTCAAGGGATATGACTATTATACATTTTAGAACATCCCAAATTTGAGTAGACAAAAACAATGGTAACTTGATGTAGTCATTGTACTATGACAGCACCAAACCCCCCTTTAATGCTAACTTTTCATGATTAACAATACAGTCATATAAATATTTGATCATCAACACAACACCTTAATGCACTACAACAAGCTCAGAAAATAAAATACCTACCAAGACATCATAGGAAAGGTATGTTTAACAAGCATGGAACAAATTCTTATAGAAGAGTATCACTGTCATAATGAAAGAAGGCAAATAGAAAAGGCAATGTGTTCCAAAATCCAGAGTCTAACACACTTCTCATTCATTTTCTTTATCCCAAGAAGTTCCACATAAACTCTTTTCTCCCTCTTCATGTGTAAGCTAGCTACAGATGTATTATCCTAGCAGCGATCCAGCAATCAGCTAGAACTAGAAGCTGAAAACATAAATTTCCATAAAAATGTGCATGAAATTGCAGAAGCCTTTGTTGGAGAACATTATGTACGATTGAACTTAGTTAGAATTAAAATACAAATATCATGTAGTAATTGAATGATTAAGTTTTTTATTGGAAATTGAATAGTTAGGCTTCCAACAGCATACTATTATTAAGCTAATGATGCACAATACAATAAACAGCTAGCAAGTCAACAACAGCCAAATGAGATCAAATGTGTATGTATGAGAAGCTTACAGCATAGGAACCACTGACAAAAGGTGTCAGATCTAACGTAGGACCAAAATGAATCTTTTTGTGGATCTTTTCTTCGAGATTGTATGACTGAAATCGTTTGAGATGAATAGTTAAGACATAAGGTGCCTTGTGAACTGTGAACTGCTTAAGAGCCTTAACTTTTTGCTTGCATCGTTGACATTGATACTGCCTTTCCCCTCCATCCAATAGCTCAGGAGTGGTGAAGTTTTTAAATGCTTTATAAATAGAATCAGCCTTCACTATGTCCAGACTTAGATCTAAAAATGGATCAAATTTGTTGGAGCAAAAAGAACATTGCATGCATTTGACCTGAAATGATGTACAGCCATCACGTCACAGAATAGTTAACATAGAGGACGATGCCACCTTAAGACATTATTCCTCTTTCCACCATTTCAAGTCATTGACTGATCGTAAATAATATGTTACCTGACTTCGGAGGCGACCACCAAAAATCTTGTGTACCAAACTCTTCTCATAGGCACTAGGAGATTCACTTGGCAGGCCTAAAGGCAAGCAACACTTATGCATCGATTCCAGCAAGTTTACCATGTACTCATGAGCATCTTCTTGTCTAGCATTTCTGAAGTTACGAGATATACCTAAGAGCATGGTTAAGAAATTAACAAATCCAATGTGAAGAACATAACAAAAGTTCCTCTTAACCTTTTTTTCCCCTATCCGTTATTGATACAGTTAACCATTTTCAAAGATCTCAAACAAAACACTAAAAAATTAAAATGACTATAGTATAGTGAATGATAAGGATACATCGCAAATTAGAAACAAGATCCTTTGGTGCTAATATTCTCCCACTCGACTGCAAAGCACGGCTGACATGCTTCTGGATGGCACATAGAGCACAGAATCCAGCTACATGGCCTTCACAAATTAGGAAACTGAATTAGACAAGTAAAACCAAGCATAAAAATTTTAATGCAGACAAGAAAAAGAGCATATTAGCTTGTTATCCTATTCCTATCCTCCCATGTGTATAAGTCCAAATTTTGCATAGAAGGACAGGTTGCATTATTTGTATTTCTGCTTGTCACTTTTAGACGCTAGCTTACAGAGAATACATCATACCAGCTCAAGATAATTGGGAACTGGATTCAAGGGCATGTTTACCAATCCGTAATCATAATTGGTGTAATCATAATGGGATTCCATTGATATATCAATCGTAATGGGACTCAATCGCAAATATAATTGGATTGCTTTTGTTGACGTTTGTTTAAGGGCTGTTTGGGAGCTTATAATGTAACGGGTTTGTAATGGGTTGTAATCCCAAGTCAACATTTGGATTGAGAGCTTTGGGCCCAGTTTGTATAGTTTGTAGTCCCTATTACATTCCCTTCTTCCCACCGTTTTCACGCTTTTCGCACTTCGTGATCCCATTTCAACATCGGTTTTAACATTTCATCATAATCCTGATTCCTAGTAATCTTGATTACATTCAAGCCTCCCAAACAAGCCCTTAGGCATTTTTGCAAAAGTAATTTGATTATGATTGAGACTGTTTACTTTGCATTGTCCGGTATCATTGTCTTCTTACCGTTATCGTTACCGTTTAGGGCCAATCACTAACGATAACAATAATTATGACAAATTGATAATTCTCCTACGGTAATAGTAACAGTATTTAGGTCCCATGTAATTTCCAAATACAACAAAATTGATCATCCTCAGTTTCGCAATCAAATTGCATTTGTTGATTACAGATTTGACTGTGGGCCCCATATTTCATTAGGATTACAGAACACACATAAACAACAACAAATGTAATCAAATGGGTCCACTTTTTAGATTACCATTGATGGATTATGTTTTCAAGGAAACAAACATGGCCTAAATCGAATTAAGGAATACAACCTTAGCATAAATTTAAAGCATGACTGTCAACATAAGCATAACTTAGCAGTTCAGCCATCAGATCTTTCCTTATAGTTAGGCGTTCAAATCCCCACCCCACATTTATTGTACTAAATTATATGCTGCCCACGATTTTTAAAGTAGTATAGAACTATGCATATAATATACCTCACAAGCCATTAGTAAAAAAGCAGTCATTAATGTCTTCCTGTTCAAAATTCTATCAAATCTATAAAATTTTAAATCATATGCAAATTCGTTGTGCCAAAATTTTAGCACGAGGTGAAAACAGAGTAACATACAAGAATTTTGATGCTTCCCGCTTTGAAGATATGCAGCCAGAGGCTCTGTATATGTCAAACACTGCAACACTGAGTTGAGAAAACAGGTGTTCCCAAGATTTTGCAAACCAGCACCCTGCGATAGGTAACCCCATAGTCCTTAAGTTTGATTCCGGAGGTAAAAAGTGGATATTCAGACTTGAGAAAATAACATGGCAAGCGCAATAAAGAATCACGAGCCACCTAAATTAACTGAAGTGAAAAGAAAATAACCTTATTTGCCAAAAAATACAAAACAAAAGATATGCATTTAGAAATTTAAGGAGACAAATCATACACATCCGAGGTTCAAAAATGTATTTGCAAAATGAGCAGTGTGGAAATGTAATGTTGATTTTTCGTGGCTATTAATAACAAACATAAACATAGAAGGAAAGTATACCAATTGCATAAAAGTTGATAGTAAAAAAAAAGATAGGAACGAAAATGGTAAGTAAACTACCAATTACAATGCTCTGGACCGTAGCCCATCCAGAAAGACCATGAATTCCTCAACTATGTAGGAAAAAGTATTCAATGAAAACTAGAAAACAACATGTATGATACGTTTACTTGCAATTAAAGAATATGGTATATAATTCTGGTAAGAAATACATATAACGAAGAATGCAAAAGGAATAGATTATAGAGTAATCGGCAAGATTAGGGAGCAAGAAAAGCAAGGCAGCAACAAAACCAATTTGTCCGAAATTAGCATTGCAATGAGCATGAGATTCAAAACGGCAGTTTTCAAGAATTCTGAAGATATACTCTAAACTACAAATAGACAGAGCATAAAGCCACTGAACAGAGTACAATGAAAAGAAGAGAGAATGCCCAGCCTACATCAAACCTGGCTCCAAACCAAAAACTGATAAAATTAAAATAAATGGATACATATCAATCAATCAAACAATTTGCCAAAAGTCTTAAAACCAACACATAATGACACAACCTCAAAATAAGTCATGGAGCCACTTACAATTCGGCGAAAGGTGATCTCGAAACTGAGCTCGGGGTCCAACCCATTCTCCAAAAGCTCAGACCCATCTAATTTTTTCCCCTTTGGAGCTGTATGATCCACATTAGAACCAGATTTCTGACCAAACGAGCTACTGGGGTTTAGCGTCGTGAGTTCAAAATCGCCGCCGCCGTTATCAAACCCCTTGAAAGTTCTCCTAGCCGGAACA
This sequence comes from Benincasa hispida, assembly GCF_009727055.1. Taxonomy (NCBI): domain Eukaryota; kingdom Viridiplantae; phylum Streptophyta; class Magnoliopsida; order Cucurbitales; family Cucurbitaceae; genus Benincasa; species Benincasa hispida. The sequence continues at coordinate 42,320,621 of NC_052354.1, read as the reverse complement.
TATTCCACCCTCTTCTGAAACAGAGAAAACACTAAATCAGTCGATGTCTCAGGACAATCCGACTGATTATCATCAAAGCCCGGTTTGAAAACAACCCCGTCAGCCATTCGGAAGCCACCGAGAAAAACGCGATTCCAAAGAGATCCAAACAACAATCAGTTTCTAAACCGAATTTTGAGAAACAAAATCGTGGAAAATTCCTCGAGAGAAGGCGAAGGATCGAGGGATTGGGACGGGAGGAGATTAATTTGCAGAGCCTTCGCGCGTTAGCACGGCTTCTGCGAAAGAGAAAGAGAGTGTGAGGCGAAGGAGCCAGTATTAAACCCTACAGAAGTCTTTTTCTTTTTCTTTTTTCCTTTTTTTTAATTTGTCGGGTGTATGTGCGATTACGGTGGCGCGTCACACTTGAGTATTGCTTCTCCCTGTCGGAGAATTCTGGATGATTTTGACCAACGGATGAGTGCCACGTGTTGAGTTTAAGGAGAAAACAGTATTTTCATCCTGTTTATCACCCCTTGCGTTGGAATCTGATTGCAACAAATCAAAATATGACACGTAGAAAATTTAGGGCTCGTTTTTGTAAATATCAAATCAAACCCTAGAAAGGTTCTTTTTTTGAAGTTTTATCTAAATATGGTGATTTAAAAACAATGGATTTTCATTTTTTTTCCTTTTTTCTTCAATGTGTAGTTTAACTTTATCGCAATTTTCAACCTTGTTAGAGTTATAATGTGTTTGGAATGCATTTTTAAGTGTTTAATTTAAAAATTATTTTTAAAAAATTGAAGTGTTAGACAATCACTCAAAATGGATTTTAGAGTGTATTTTCATCAATTTTTATAAAAATGTTTAAATAGTTTTTAAAATATATATTTTTTAAAAAAATGGTAGCATTCAAGTATTTTTGCTTCAAAAAAGTTTTTTTTTTAACTTCTTATTCCCATATTTTGTGTTATTTTCCTTAATTTTAATCTTCTAGGATGAAATACATATACCAAAAAAAAAGTTATTAATAAATTAAAATTAGTTATAGTTTGGAGATGCAAATAAGCTCTAAATTAATTGAATGATTTATGAATTCTTTACTAAATTTTATTTTATTGAAGGGATATTTTTAAAAATAGAAAATATTTACACAAAATAGTAAAATTTACTCATCTTCTCGCTTCTTCCTCTTCCTTTTCTTCGTCTTCCCCGCCTCTGACTCTTTGGATTTAGACCCTTCATTCCTCTCTCCAAAACCTACAAACCAGTCCCCGCCTTAATTTGATTTAGACTCTTCATTCCTCTCTCCAAAACCTTCATAGGCTCGTTTCTTAATTTATTCCCAATTTCTTTAACCCATTTCAACTCATGGTCAAACTCATTACAAGGGCTCGAGATCTAGTAGTGCAGTTGGGCGACGTTAGCAAGATCCAACTTCTTCGACTCATCAGCAGATGCAGAAGCAAGGTCCTTGAGCTTCTTCGACAAATAAATGGCACATATCATATGCAGAAGAAGCTCGATAGTTTGATGAAAATTGGAGAACTAAATAGTCTTGATAGAAATGACATTGCTAGGTTCTGAAAACTTCGATCGAATGTGACATATGGTGGATTTGAGGGAGGACACACTGGATCAAACAGTGGAGAGGGCATTTTCAGCGTGCTTGAGAGATGAAAGTTGAGAGAGTAGATCATTGTGGCGAGAGAGGACCTCATTGGCGAAGTTGTGATTCAAGGATATGGATGGCCTTCTAAAGCTTCTCGGCGGTGGAGGTCGACGAGCCGGAGGAGAGAGCGGTGGAGAAGAAGGCATTGATAGAAGTCTATCAGTGTCTATTAGTGATAGAAACTAATAGAAGTCTATCATTGATAGACGTTGGTAGAAGTATATTAGTATCTATTAGCGATATAGACGTTGTTTCTGTAAAAAATTTGACATTTTTTCTATTTGTGAAAATTTCTCTTTATTAAAATTAAAATAAATGAGTTTATTTAAGATTATTTTACCGTATCTTAATTATTAGATTTTGTATGAAAATAAGAAATTTAGATATATTAACAAGATAGCATATTCTCTAATATAGTGTGATTAATTATCTATAAATTAAAGACGATTATTAATTTATATATAGTTTCCCTACGACTTAGATTTTGTATAATGGATGCACATACAAATAACATTTGAAATAAATTCTATATATTTTTTTCGTACTAGCTAACAATTTACATTGATTTCCTTTATTATCTATTTACAGTGAAATCAAATGTATTTTTATTTTGTCTTTCATTTTGTAATGAAAGAGAAAGAGGGTAGTGAATCATTTTTGCAAACCAACATCGATTTGTTTTTTAATTTATCTTTTTGTATTAGTGTTAACGTAAAGATTTAAATAAATGGAAAGTTTCAATATATTATTCGAATTAGTGGAAATTATTTTAATAAATTAGTTTAATAAACTTTTCAAAAGTATTAACCGCCAAATATAAAATATAGGATTAAATTCATTAAACGAATAACATAATTATCAATATATATATATATAAACACATATAAACTTATATTTTAAAAATTTAAACACGAGCATGGCACGTAGCAACAAACTAGCACTATTGAACTAGCCAAAATGAGCAAACCTCAATTTGTAGTGTGTTTATACTATCAACCTTGAAGTCAGAGAGTCGATTCTTCACCCCACGTATTGTTGATATATATATATATATAGTAAAAGGTAAAAACACTGAGATCGGCCATATATGAAAACAAAACCACTTCAAATAAATATAGGTTGAGATTGAGAATTTGTTTCCCTTTGGACAGATCCAATTCCTGTTGGGGAGCCAAAGCTTGACTAATAAGGATTGCCAGCTTGAGTCGGCAAAAATCCTTGAATCTTCGTGAATGTTTCCTGCTTCACTTAACACATGATTTTTTAGATTTTTGAAAGGCTTGTGCTCAAGCTCAATAGGTAAGATAAAATAGGAACCATAAGAGAAAAATATCTCAATGAGTGTGGATCTTCTGAGATTTGGAAAAGGATATAAGGGGCCTCGAGACTCAGGAGCTTCAAACAAGTGATTAGTATTTTCCTTTCCTACGATGTATGCCACTGGGTCCATCAAGTATACCACTGAAGGGTCTGCTTCCCTAGTCTTAGCGGAAAGCTAGTGATTGCCAATTCCTTTTATCATTCCTTCAATCCAATCTCACAAACTTGTTACATTTCCGGTCATTTTTTAGTCTTCATAGAGCTAAAGTTTTGCATTTCCAACCATATTGGACTTTCTTTTATGGCGAAAAGGTGCCTTACAGCTACTCCAGCTTGGTAGTTTCTATTGTCTATCCAGGGTTGAGCCATGGGGTTTGACGACAAACTTAAAAAGCCACCTACGAATGCTTTACGCCAAATCATTTCAGTTAATACTTGCATCCTCTGTATTACCGCAGCTACTGGCACAGAGTTAGTTGATGCTTATTCCCCAGATACCGTCATTATTTCTTCTACGGGAAAAGAAGTTCACGACCTGTAGGCCTTCTACCTCCACATGGCATTGTTCCGTCAGGCTTTCACTCATTGCAAAAAATTCCCCAGTGTTGCCTCCCGTAGTATACGTCTCACTACTAATTCAAAGAAAGAGGATATTAATACAAACAAGGATCCCATCTATCTCTTTTACTAAGAGAATTATTACTTTTTTAAAGTTTAAGTTTCGTTTTTATTTATTTTTTTAAAAGAAGGTTTGGTACAGAAATAAGGAAGGAGTTTAGTTCGAACCTACCTCCTTTTCCTTTTTTGAATTTCGTTCTCATTCTTTGCTTGAGTTTGTTTATAAACAATGTAAGGATAGAGGCAGTTTGATGAGACTTCATCGGATGATTGCACTGAACAGGAGGGTAGTAGATTACATAAAATAAAGAATGCAATAAATTATAAATAAAAAAAGTAAATAAATTCGTGATTGCATCACAAACCCCATTTCATTTAAATTCGGTATAGATAAAAGATCTTGCTATGTTATACTATTCAATTCTCGACGATGAATCGATTTGATCGTTATGGGATCCCTTGTTTATTCTCGTAGTCTTAGGTTTTGTTCGTTAGTGAAAACGAGATGAAATGGAAATATTTCATACCTGATATCGACCTCTCTTTTCCCGGTGGGTGTGGTGGTAGGAAAAAGTCTCAGTATAGAGTACAGTAAGAAGAAAACTTGTTGAGATTCATATCGCTATATGGTTGGCAAAGCAAGGACGACTTCAAAACAAGTATACCATGCTTCTGTTAAAGACATTGGTCTTGTCTAATATATATGAGATATATGATTATATGACACCAGACCTCCCCCACCCCCTCTCCTAAAAGTCAAATATTCATATTTATACGTCTGACTCTTGATCTACAATGATGAATAGTTTGACAAAGGGCACCGGTTCGGAACAGTGTTAGTCACAATCTACCTTTCCCTTATTAGATTCAGATTCAACAAATACTTTTTTCACCCCTGAGACTCTCTCTTTTAGTGGAATTCTACGGGAACAGGTATTGGGGGGAACGTCTTCCGAGCAAACTAGCATCGATACTTTAACTGGCTTGAAAGCCTCCCAATAAAAGAAAAGAAATACGATGTGTGAATATCAACAACAAACTGACAATGAGAATCAAATTTAAGATTTATTGAAAATACATAGATTAAAATTGGACAATTGAAAATGTATTAATTAAAATTGAACAAACGTCAAAATATAGGATTGATATTGTAACTAAAATAATATGACTTTTAAACGAGATTATATAAGTCAAAAGGTTTTTTCCCCCTAAATTTGGGTTTGTGTCAAATTATTAGCCCCCAATAATTAAAGCAAAAAATCAATGTTAAAATACTATTTTTATCTATGTACTTTGGAGTTTGTACAATTTTAATCTTCATACTTTCAAATGTTCAATTTTAGTGTTTGTACTTTCGATAAATATGAATTGTTGATCTTGTAGCGGTTGAATAAAAAATAGCTCTGGTCTGGTAGTAGTGAGTGTAGCTTACTTTCCGTAGTGTGCTATTGATCTCGAGCTCTGGTAAGCCTTAAGGAAGCTAGAACTTCTCCAACTATGTAGTTCCTCAAAGTTATTTTCTTTTTCAAAATTGGTTCAATAATAATAATAATTTTCATGCAAAAAATATATTATGTGAGTATGTTTCCAAAATTATAGTAAAATGTTAATAAATAAATAAAAAAAATATTTGAAAAATTAAGAAATAAACTAGTAATAGCAATAGGGATTAAATTTAAGATTTATTAAAAGTATGTTGACTAAATTTGAACAAACTTTTATGTACAAAGACTAAAATGATATTTGAACTAGAAATCAATTATGCAACCAAAGTTTTTTTTTCTAGTCTAATAGAGATGAGAGATTCGAACCACAAATCTTTAAATTACTAACACGTACGTAGTTGAGTTATGTTCTTTTTGGTAGTTGAAATATTGTTTACTTACTACAAATTGGCAAAAGCTAGAATTAGAATGAAAATTTTGAAATCAATGTAAATGGAAAAATGCTACTCGTTTGATGTTGTTTGCTATGAGTCATCTACAAACGAAATTAGAAACTCAATGACGTTTAGCAAAAACCATTAAGAATCGAAATAAGTGAATCATACATGTTGCAATTATTTAGGTCCCGTTCGGTAACTATTTAGGTCCATTTGATAACTATTTTGGTTTTGTTTTGGTTTTTGAAAATGAAGCATATTTCTTTTTTATTTCTTACAATAATTAAATGTTTAGCCAAATTTCAAAAATAAAAATAATTTTTTAAAAGCTATTTTGTTTAGTTTTCAAATTTTGGCTTTTTTTTTAAATAATTGGTAAAAAGTAACTAATAAAAAAAGAAATTTAGAGGTGAAAGCAGTGTCTATAATCTTAATTTTCAAAATCAGAAACAAAAAACAAAATGATTACAAAACAGATCCACTATTTTTTTTTTTAAATTAAGCCTATTTCATCCACATTTCTTACAATGATTCGCATCTTTCTTAAGTACAATGGTTGAATTCTTAGCCAAATTTCAAAAATAAAAACAACTTTTTCAAGTTACATTTTTAGTTATCAAAATTTGGCTTGGTTTTTTAAACTATTGATAAAAAGTAGATAACAAAGAAAAAAAATTGAAGGTAAAAATAGTGTCTATAGATTTAATTTTTAAAAACAAAGACAAAAAAACAATTTGATTATCAAACGAGACCTAAACTACTTTTTTAATTTTTTATATATATTATCATCGAAAGGTCAAGACTGATTTGACCCTCCACCCTAAACGCAAAATTACAATGGCAATAAATTTACTTTTGTTTACTAATTTATTTAGAAACGAAAAACAACTAATTAAAATGAGATTAAATCGACTAACGAATATTCATATAGTTTTTAGGGTTGGTTGCAAGTATAATACTTTGGGCCAAAGGTAATTGTAGTTAAGAGTGAGCATGATATACCAAAAGTTGAGTCGACCCACCAAAGTCAATTGAATCGTTGGCAATCAGTCGGAGAATAGGAGGGGCTCGATCGGCGTCAGTTTGGAAAAAATTCAAACAACATTTTTTTTAAAAAAAAATTAAGAATTAAATCAACCAAAACCGACTAATCGGCGGCTGTTATGCACTCCTAGATGGTCGAAGTTGGTTTGAACATTTACTAAACCAACCATAGTCTGTTCGGTAGTAGTTTGATTGGAAAATCGACTTGCGAACGACTGCTACACATCCTTAATTGCAGATATAGCAAAATCCAAAAAAAACTTGCAAATATAGCAAAATGAACTTGAGCCCATACAAAAAGTCAAAAAAAAAAAACCCACAATATGATCACAATCCATGACCCACGACCCATGATTTGCACATTTTTTAACCAACCTGCTTCTTCCTCGTTTATTCAATAGTCATAAATCAGTTGCTCAATTCCTCCGTTTCTTTAATAATCCAGGTCTACTAATAAATCAGTTGCTCGAAAGTTTATCTTTTGTTTCTTTGATAGTCAGAAATCAATTGCTCTTAAGTTTTCCTTAATTGCAAGATATCAACAATCTAGTGATCTTCACATCCACAACTTCATCTTCGCAATATTCTTTCTAATTTTTTCATCACTGATTTCTTATTTCATCTTAATTTCTTTCTAAGGAAGTCGGTTAAACCGGATACTGATAATCATGAATCTTAATCATGACTTGTATTCATTTTCTATGAATATCCTCGTGGAGTTGGTTTCAATATTCTTGAATATTTATAGGAGTTGTATGCATTTTCCTATATGGCTTGTGTGGTTATTTTGCGACGATGAAAATATGCTTCAAATCATAATCTATCGCAATTTCTTTTTTATTCTACTTGTTTTTTTACTCATTAATATGTTCCTTTCACGAATAGATGTACAACAACAAGAAAATAAGCTTCATCAAAGGAGAAACCTCTTCAAGAAAAATAAGAAATAGAAGAAGAGTTAGGTATGATACAATGATGATAGACTCTCACCTGTATACTAATAAATCGTGATAAAATTATATAGAAGTATGTCATTGATAAAATTATAAATATATGCACTTCGATAGATTATGATCAATATATTTGTAGATCATGAAGTATATAGAAGGATGTCACTGATATAATGTGACGTCCCAAAATTTTAAGGTAGTTTCACAATTTGATTATCTTGAATTAATTGAGACTTTTATTTTTGATTTTTCAAGTTGGAATTTAATTTGGGTGGAGGAAAAAAATATAATTCAAATTTAATTGGTAAAGGATTTTGGAGACTTGAATTTAAGTTGATTCTTTTTGGAATTTGTTGGTTGAGAGATTTTACGGAGATCTTTTTTAAGGGAAAGGAAAAAGAGAATAAATATTATATATGTTTATTGGGGTCCCTCAAGAAGTGTGCCAAAGGAAAAAAGAAAAAAGAAAATTTCATCTTCTTCTTCCCCCTTCAGCTGCGCGACCCATCCCCTGGGTCTTTTCTTCAGCCGCCGCTCACCCGCCCGTTTCCGCCGTGACTCATCGCCTCCCCCCTGCTTGGTCCGTTGACGCCGCTGCTCGCTTATTCAGACCACGCGCCGTGATCGGATTCGATGTCGCCGCTCGAGCCAGTGTCTGCGCCTGCCCAGCCGCCTGATTTGTTCGTTTGCCGCCCGTTTTCATCGAAAATCACCGCCGCGCCTCGCCGTTGTTGGTCGTCGTGCGATTGAAGGTCTTGATTGGATTTTTCTTGAATCGGTTTGAATGTCCATGGAGTATTGGTCTAATTTAAGTCACACCCCTAATGTTTAAAGCTTAGATCGAGGTTTTAAGACGTTTAGCAACACTGTCCAGCAGCTTCTACGGTGGTTTTGGACGATTTCAGATACTTTCTGTTCGGAAACTCCTGCTTTCTAAACCCATATTCTATTTTACAATAAACATGTCATCGAAGTCTTTTAGTGAAGGTGTTATTGAACATGCGAATGACACATTTTAGACTTTAAATCCAATAAACCAATAACTTTTTTGTTATAACACGAATACTTGAACAAACATAAAAATAATACTAAGTTCGAGTAATAACTAAAACGGTCTAGATTAGGTTGGACATCTTATGTTGGGGACACTATTAACACATCCACTATGGATGTGGATGTGATCCTGAATCGTGCGAGTGTGGCATCCTATGCAATGAGTGAGATTGATTAATCAATTCAATGACCTAGATAACTCAATTTGAGTGATAGATAGCTGGGACATATTATTGCAAGTTCGTTCGCTCATACTCGCTTCTAGGGCTAGTAGATAAATTGTTCCCTTAAATATCTTATTAAACAAGAGACCCCACCATCTCTTTGGCCAAAATGGTTAGACCACAAACCAATTGTTCATCATCATGATCAGGAGCAACGATATATAATTACAGGGATAAAGGAGCAATAATCGGGCTCATGATCCATTAAGTCCTCATGCTAGTTCATGATGGACTAAACCTTAGGACAATGTGATGAGATAATTTGAAACATTCAAATTCAGTTCGGGGAATCATCTTATCTTAAATTATATGTGATATAATTGACATACTTATATAGTTTACTTGGAAGAGTTCAAAATATTTAAATATGATTTAAATATTTAAATGGGGTACATGTTCAGGATAAGTGTTTTATTAACTTAATATTTGATATTAAATTAAGGGAAATTCTTATCAATAGAAAAATCCTAAAAATATTTACACTTTATAGCAAAAGTTCTAGAAGTGTTTTGTATTTTTGGAATTTTTTAGTATAAATATTTTTAAAAAGACCTCTTAAATTAATTAAATTATTTAATTATTTCTTTAAAATTAATTTTATTTGAAATCAATTATTTGAACTAATTTGATTTAAAATTTAAATGTATGAAATTCAAAATTTAAAAATTAAATTTCATTTTAAATTAATCTTATGAAAATTAATTTAAAAAAGAAGAAAAATGGGTTAGTGGGTTTATCCCACTTTTTCACCTTAAAACACCTTTTAATTCCACTTAAGTTAATGGTGATTTGGTGTAAAATTTGGGTGATTTTCATTTTGCATGGTTTCTTCTTTAAATAGAAGAATAATCAACTGAATTTTTTTTCATGCAGTTTGAACATTTGAAGGTGATTTTGTTTATAACATTTCATACACCAAAAAATATCAACTCTCTCAAAATTTTCTTAAATCTCACCACAATTGGGATCCCACAATCCATTCTAATATCAGAGAATAACGGGAAGACTCTAGCGGTGGTCCACGACGAGTTTGTGTTCTGATTCGTGCAAAGGAGTTGTTGAATTTGGAGTTCTACAAAGGTTATGCTCCAAAAACCCTATATATTCGCTTATGGACATGCGTGCTTGATCTCTAAAATCAATATAGTTAGAAGATCTTAATTGCTTCCATATGATAATTGTTAATACCAACAATTGGCATTAGAGCATGATTTAAGTACTAAATTTACGTTAATTTTAGCTTGATGGGTGTTTTTTATGAAATGAATGCAATTTGTTAAAATGGATATATTACAGTTTTGGCATTTATGTTACAATTGTTGTAGTTGACTCATTGTTTATGGGCCTTAATGTGCGAAAAAGGGTCTGTAAATTTGTTAGAGTAATTAAAGTTGAAATTAGGCTATAATTGGAGAAGATATGGAGCATGTGAAACAAGAAAATGAAGTTAGTTATGCTTATGTCAAGAGGCGTCGCGACGCTCTTCAACAGCGTCGTGACGTTGTTCTTCGTCCAACCAAAAAGGGCACGTGCATAAGAAGGCGTTGTTTTTCATCCAACCCAAAAGCGCGCATGCACGAGGATCTAGTTCAACCATTTCTAGTCCAGTTCAGCCAGTTTTAAGTCCTGGTGGTCTAGTTTGCCCTATTTGCAGCCTTGGAGGTCCGATTCAACTGGTTTATGAGCGGTTCAGAGCAGTATGTGGATTATTATTGTAATAATTTAGGTATTTACTTGATTAGAATGCCAAAATTTGTCCGTTTCAGTGTGTGTTTAATTAGTTATGCATTATGAACGTATGTTTAAATTAAATAAATCTTGTTTGTGCATAAAGTATGCCATGTAGATTTAAAATCCCACCATAGGAAAGCATGTTGCATGCATTGAAAGTATGTTATAAATGTTATAATGTATAATATGTATGGTTAGGGTTTCATGACATTTGATATAAACTGTTATATTAAATTATGGAATGTTGATGTATGTTATAAATTTGTCTAAGTTATAATTTTTACAAAATGAATTAGACTTTTAAAATCTATAACAAAGATAAATGCATGTTCACTCAGGGTTGACAAATAATAACTTTTTTTAAATAGTTAAAATAGATAGCTATCTTGTCAAACTTTGATTACAAATTCACCCGAGCTAATCTTGTCTAAGGCTGGAGGTATTTAAGTTGATGGTTTACGAAACACCTGCTTTCTGGGGATTTAGTCGGTTCTTGAGTATTGTTAACCCAATTTTATGAATATATATGAGTGATGTGAGGTAATAAATTGGTTTATCATTTAGACATCATAGGTTAAATCCAAATATAAACGTTATACTTATATAAACACCTAGACGTTGGGATTGGTATCCTAATTCTCCCGATGGTCTCGTAGTTTGTAAACCTTTTGTACACACATTGTTATTAATAAAATAAATGTTATTTTATTTGCATTTACTCATATCCAATAAATTAAGACCCGTAGTTATTTCATATAACTTAAGCATGTACGTGAGATATACAAGTGGATCGCGCCTTAAGTAATAACCTAAATGGTCTGTAGTATAAGGATAAAGGAGGGATACCTTATCCTGGTGACACTATGGATACGACCCGCTTTGTAGATATTAACAAGTGTTCTAAAGTGCTACAGATGGTCTACTCCTAACCATTCATGTGGAAACATGCGAACAGGGGTGTCCTATACAAAGAGTTTATATAAGACCGAACCACGAGATGATTAGCCTCTTTATATAACGTCGTTGATAATTGAGACTTACAGTTCACTAAAATGACCATAGGTGACATGATCTTAATCCTGAGTGTTTTGGGAACTCATGTCTATGAGGGTGGTCCTTTGATTAGTATGGGTGAGAGTGACCAGATTGCCAACGCAATAAGCCTACCTTTTTGGGGATTCGTCTGATTGGAGAGTTGGGTGAAGGAACTCTTATTCAAGAGAATCCATGAGCGAAAGCAAGATCTTTCCAAGCCCATTATGACAGAATTAAAGGCATCACAAACACACAGAATAGTTTATGTTTCTTCTAACAAATTACAACATGCTTTCATAATTAAATACAAAAGGAATGAGAGACTTACCTTTGAAGAACATTTCTTTTGAAGATCTCTCGCTCTTGTAAAGAACTGGATAGTAACCTCTTACTGTCGCTATAATCATCTAGCCAATCTCTCGTTGTCGCTTAAATCACGAACAAGCAACCCTTTAGACACAACTAGTCGACAACCTTGGTATTCTCGAAGTGAGAATCCAGGAGGTGTGGGCTTTATTGGATTTGGTAGAGGGATGGAGGAAAGCAACGATCGAACTATACGATCAAGCAAGTGGGAGAATGTACTGTCTATTGCATAGATTAAAATGCTTGATCGTTTAGTAAATCTCTCTGGGTACACGATCGTTTAGAAAAACACACTTAATCGTTTACACAATCGTTTAGTAAATCTCGTTTGGCATGCGATCACTTAGTAAATCTCGCTGGATTGTCTACACGATCGTTTAGTAAAAGGCACTTTACACGATCATTTGGGCTCTCGCTTAGAAGGCTATCGTGTAGTCTCTAATCAGCTAAACAATTAGTAAAAGCACTTAATGAAACGATTACATTCAAAATGAAAACATTTTTCATTTTATCTTTCAGTTATGAAAACTGAACATAACCTCTCACTTGAGACACAGTTAAAGGAGAAACCACCCACAATTATCATATAATTATTTTAATTATAAATAAATAAAATAACTAACTTATCATATTATATTTATAACCTATAGTTTTAATATCACATCATATGTAACATTTAAACCATAATTTCGTTCTCCTTTATCTAATATAAATCACATTTATATCAAAATCCTCCAATTAATGTATCTCATACATTATATCAATTATATCACATATAATTGAACCAGTTTAATTATATCATATATAATCAAACTCCCTCTTGTTAATTTGAACACTTCAAACCAACTCAAAAACTGATTCTCAACTTGAATCCATTGAGCTACCAAAGGGACCTTATGGACCTGTAGCTTGAAGCTTCAACGGTACGTGAATAGCTTACTAAACTCTTTAATCACGAGATCCACCATCCGTTAACTTTTTGGCACTCCATTAAAGACCGAAAATTGCACTCTTCTCACTACAAATATATTTCTGTATCCATTAGATATAACCAGTTAACAGTACAATAACCCTTCACAGATCGTTCGTAAGTACAGTTGGGTCAATTTACCGTTTTGCTCTTGTAGTTACATCTAACTCCTTAAGTACCGCTGATTCCTCTAATGAACAATACATCATAGTCCTACTATGAGTGGACACCTCTCAGGCCATGAGAAAGTGTTTGGCGCTATATCGTTCAAGCCTTGGAATCAAACCTTAAGGAAGCAATCTATCAACTTACCTCTACTTCGGGGAAGGAGTGAATTTCATCTTGTGTAGCTGAGTTCCCAGCTCCCCAATCAGACGAATCCCCAAAATGGTAGGTTTGAGTTGACAATCTGGCCATTCGCACCCATGCAAATCAAAGAACCGCCCTCATAGGTAGGAGTTTCAAACTCACTTAGGATTAAGGTCATGTTACCTATGCTCATCCTAGTGAAATGAAAGTATCCGCCATGAATGACATTATATAACGAGGCTAAACACTTTGTGGTCTAGTCTTATACAAACTCCTTTGTATAAGACACCCTTGCTCGTATGTCTCCACATGAATGATTAGGATCAGATCATCTGTTACATGTCACAACACTTGTAACTATCTACAAAGCAGGTCGTATCCGTAGTGTCACCAGGATAAGGTTTTCCTCATATATTTATATACGACAGACCATTTAGGTTATCACTTAAGGCATGATCCACTTGTATGTCTCCACATACATTCTTAAGTTACAACGATAACCAGGAATTTTAGTTTATTGGTTTGTGGTAAATGCAAATAAAATATCTCATATTTCATAAAGGACAATGAAGAAAATATCTCATAATATTATTACATCACAAGTGTTTGTTCATACATGTGTTTACAAACTACAAAACCCTACGAGATTCAGGACATTAACCCCAACAATCTCCCACTTGTTCTAAAGCGAGTGGGTGTACAAGATAACGACAAGTACAAAACAATAAACTAGGGCAATAAGGCCTAATACAAAAATCTCCCACTTGCCTTAGTCTAGCTGCGGGCGGTCCCAGACCCATGCTCTGAAAGTGACCCCTTAAAAACTATAGTCGTGAGAGCCTTCGTAAACGGGTCAGCAACGTTGTGCTCTAAAGCGATCTTCGTGACTATCACGTCCCCTCGATGCCTTATATTGCATATAAGATGATACTTCCGCTTTATATGTTTGTCGCGCTCGTGACTTCTCGGTTCCCTAGAGTTCGCCACAATACCACTATTATCACAATAAAGTATGATGGGCCTAGACATGTTTGGAATAACTTCTAAATCAGTCAGGAACATCCTGAGCCAAACGACCTTCTTAGTAGCTTCACAAGTCGCTACATACTTGACCTCCATCATGGAGTCAACGATGTACCCCTACACAGTGCTTCACCACACTACAGCTCATCCGTTAAGAGTGAACACTGAGCTTGAAGTGAATTTCCGAGAATCCTTGCCAGTCTGAAAGTCAAAGTCTGTGTATCCAATCAGGATCAAATCCTTAGATTCATACACGAGCATGTAGTCCCCCGTTCTTCGAAGATACTTGTGGATGTTCTTGACGTCGGTCCAGTGACCCTGTCCTAGATTAGACTGATATCTACTGGCTATCCCCACAACGTAGCAGATGGGTCTAGTACACAACATCCCATATATCAAACTGCCAACGACAGATGAATAGGGGACCCGTCTCATCTCCTCAACCTCTTGAGGTATCTTAGGACACTATTCCTTAGACAATGTAACTCCGTGCCGAAAATGAAGTAGACCTTTTTTGGAGTTCTGCATCGAATATTTGAGCAATATATTATCAGTGTATGATGCCTGAGACAATGTTAGCACTTTGTTCTTTCGATCCCTAAAGATTTGAATACTAAGAACAAATTAAGCCTCTCCCAAATCTTTCATTTCGAATTGGGTCGCTAGCCAGTTCTTAACTGATTTCAGTAAACCTACATCATTCCCAATAAGTAGGATATCGTCTATATACAACACTAGGAAAACTACTGAACTGTTGATGATTTTCTTGTAGACACAAGGCTCATCAATGTTTTGGTCAAAGTTGTAAGATTTGATTGCAATATCAAATCTTATGTTCCAAGATCGAGACACTTGTTTCAGCCCATAAATGGACTGATTCAGTTTTCAAACTTTTTGCTTTTGACCTTGGGCTATGAATCTCTCGGACTGCACCATATAAATGGTCTCCTCAAGATTACCATCCAGAAAGGCAATCTTGAGATCCATTTGTCATATTTCATAGTCATAATATGAGGCAATGGACAGGAGGATGCAGATAGACTTCAACATGGCAACAGGCGAGAAAGTCTCCTCATAGTCAACTCCCTCCACCTGATTATAACCCTTTGCCACAAGTCTAGACTTGAAGGTTTTCATCTTCCCATCAGCACCCCCTTTCCTTTTGTAGATCCATTTACAACCTATAGGTTTTACCCCATCAGGTTGATCTACAAGATCTCATACTGAGTTGAAGTACATCGACTCCATCTCGAGATCCAAGGCTTGACCCATTCATCCCGGTCAACATTCTCTATTGCCTTATGATAAGACAACGGATCCGCAACCTCATCATCGGCTACCATAGCTAGGATTGTTGGGGTTGATGCCCTAAAATCTCGTAGGGTCTTATAGTTTGTAAACACCTGTATGAACAAACGCTTGTGATGTAATAATGTGAGATATTTTGAGATATTTTATTTACATTTACCACGAACCAATAAACTAAGATCCCATGTTGTCGTTATAACTCAAACATGTATGTGGAGACATACAAGTGGATCATACTTTAAGTGATAACCTAAATGGTCTATAGTATATGGATATAAGAGAGAAACCTCATCCTTGTGACACTACGGATACGATCCGCTTTGTAGATAGTTACAAGTGTTGTGACATGCTACATATGGTCTGATCCTGATTATTCATGTGAAGACATGCGAGTGGGGGTGTTCTATACAAAGGAGTTTGTATAAGACCGGACCACGAAGTGTTTAGTCTCGTTATATAACGCCGTTCATGACAGAGACTTTCATTTCACTAGGATGACCATAGGTAACATGACCTTGATCCTGAGTGAGTTGGGATCTCCTGCCTACGAGGGTGGTTCTTTGATTTGCATGGCTGCGAATGGCCAGATTTCCGACTCAAACCTACCACTTTGGGGATTCGTCTGATTGGGGAGCTTGGAACTCAGCTACACAAGATGAAATTCACTTCTTCCCCAAGCAAGGGTAAGTAGATAGATTTCTCCCTTAAGGGCTAATTCTGAGGCTTGAACAATGTGGCGCCACACACCTTCTCATGGCCTGAGAGGTGTCCATGCATAGTAGAACTATGATATATTGTTCATTAGAGGAATCAATGGCACTTAAGAAGTTAGACGCAACTACAGGGGCAAAACGGTAAATTGGCTCAGTTGTACTTACAAGCAATCGGTGAAGGGTTATTGTACTATTGATTGATTATATCCGATGGACACAGAAATATATCTGTAGTGAGAAGAGTGCAGTTTCGGTCTTTAGTGGAGTACCCGACAGTTAACGAATGGTGAATCTCGTGATTAAAGAGTTCAGTCAGCTATTCACGTACCGTTAGAGCTTCAAGCTACAGGTCCATAAGGTCCCCTTGGTAGCTCAATGGATTCAAGTTGAGAATCAATTTTTGGATCAATTTGAAGTGTTCAAATTGACAAAAGGGAGTTTGATTATATATGATATGATTAAACTGGATCAATTATATACGATATAGTTGACATGATGTACGAGATACATTAATTGGTGGAAAATGATATAAATATGATCTATATCAAGTAAAAAAGAAAAGGACTATGGTTTAAATATTACATATGATATTAAAACTATAGGTTATAAATATAATATGATAAGTTAGTTATTATATTTATTTATAATTAAAAATGAGATAATTGTGGGTAGTTTTTACTTTAACCGTGCGTGAAAGTGGGAGGTTTTATTCAATTTTCATAACTGAAGGATAAAATGAAAAATGTTTTCATTTTGGAAGAGAATCACATAATCGCATAATTAAGTACACAGCCTATCATTTAGCTCACGAGAGACTACACGGCAGCTTCAAGTGTTTGTCTAAACGATCGTGTACACACGCCATTCTCTAAACGATCATGTAGCTTTTAACTAAACAATTACATGGCAAGCGAGCTTCACTAAACGATCATGTAAATGATCACACCTAATTTCCTAAACGATCGTGTACCTACTGAAAATTTTACAAAACGATCAAGCACAAAGTCTATACGATAGGTACTACACTCTCCCACTTGCTTGGTCGTTGAGTTCAATTGTTGTTTCCTTCAAACCTCTACCAAATCCAACAAAGCCTACACCTCCTGGATTCTCACTCCGAGAACACCAAGGTTACTGAGTAGTTGGTGGTGTTCGAGAGGTTACTTGTTCGTGGAGAACGTTGTTCGTGATTGACTAGACGATCGTAGAGACAGTGAGAGGTTGCTGTTCCAGACTCCACGAGAGCGAGAGAAAGATAGAAGAAATGTTCTTCAAAAGGTAAGTCTCTCGTTCCCTTTGTATTTATTTATAAAAGCATGTCGTAATTTGTTAGATAATGCATAACTAATTTGTATGTTTGTGAATGCTTGTAATTCCGTCACAATGAATTTGGATCGATCATGCTTCCGCTCATGGGTTCTCTTTGATAAAAATTCCTTCAAAGATTTCCTTGAAACCCATATAGCGAACAAGTTGGTTCGCAACCCTCCCACTACGTCGAGGTTCCCTCAACTCTTGAGGTTGTTTATTTTGAGTTATGACAGTTTTAAACATCTTTATGTTAGGGAGGAAATTTGTTGCTAACGGCTTTAGCACATACAAATTATTTTTCAGTTTTGCTGAACAAATCTCAACACCATCTTTCAGAATAAACACTTTATTCACCAAAAAGTTGAGAGTGTATTTACATTCTATCAGACACTTTACAGAAATTAAGTTCCTTTTTAACTCAGGAACAACATTTACATCATTCAAAATGGTAAATTTATTTTGTAAAGTCAATTGGAGTCCTCCCACTGCCACAACTGAGACGACGTGCCCGATGCCTACTCACATCGTCATTTCACTGGCCTCAAGCTTCCGCCAGAATCTAATCCCCTGAAAAGAAGAACAAACGTGATTAGTGGCCCTAAAGTCAATAGTCCTAGCATAATCATCATTCTCTACTAAACAAGTTTCAAAACTAGTAAATCATATTTACCTTGTTTTGTCTTGGCCTTAGACTTATTCTTCTCCTTTAAACAGTGAGGACAGTTCCGCTTCCAGTGCCCATCCTGGTTGCAATGGAAACACTTTCCTTTGTCAACTGGCGCTGGTCACCTACCTCGCTGTGCGACAGGTTGTGGGTTAGCAGGTGTCTTCCCCTTCCCTTTACTACCCTTCTTCTTCTTCCACTTAGAAGTGTTAGAAGTAGAAGGTGCAAACTTTGTTCTTGAGGTCAAACCTCGATGGAACTTCTTTAATGATGAAGCAACATTTGCCCTATCAAACTTCTTCTCCTTACTTTTTAGCAAGGATTGGAATGTCTGCAACTCGTTGAGGAGAGTTGTAAAGGTATAGTCTACTTTGTTCAGCACAGCATTGCTGACAAAGTGTAGGAAGCTATCTGACAACAAGTGTAGAATTATGCTAACCTGGCTGCCCTCATCGATACATGACCCATTCATCTACGCCACATTGAAGTGGACCATCATGTTCAGAACGTGTTCACGAACAGATGTACCCTCCTCCATTTTGGAGTCGAAGATGCTTTTCAGAGCTTCATGTTTGAGCTGTCCAGTCGGTTGTCCGAACATTCCTTGCAGGGACTTTATGATCTCACGCGCCGAGAACATATGCTCATGCTTCTTTGCCAAAATATTGTTTAGACTGGCCGAGATGTAAGCTCGGGCATTCTTATTCACCCGTGTCTGTTGGGCATGATTCCCTAAAGTCTCGTGTCCTGTAGTTTGTAAACACATTTTGTACGAACGCTTATGATGTATAATATATGATATTTTCTTCATTTCTTGACTTTGCACATTGGATGTTTTATTTGCTTTACCACAAACTAATAAACTAAAATCTCTAGTTGTCTTTATGTAGCTTAAGCATGTATGTGGTGACATACAAGGGGATCATGTCTTAAGTGATAACCAAAATAGTCTGTAGTATATGGATACAGGAGGGAAACCTTATCCTGGTAATGCTACGGATACGGCCTGCTTTGTGGAACAAGTTACAAGTATTGTGACTTACTACAGATGGTCTGATCCTGATCATTCATGTGGGGACGTGTAAGCGGGGACATCCTATCCAAAAGAGTTTGTATAAAACCTGACCAATAAATGTTAATGTCTCATTATATAACGGCATTCATTACTGAGACTTCACTTCACTAGGATGACCATAGGTAACATGACCTCAATCCTGAGTGGGTTGGGAATTCCTGCCATTGAAGGCGGTCCTTTGATTTGCATGGGTGTGAGTGGCCAGGTCGTCGACTCAAACCTACCACATTGGGGATTCGTATGATTTGGGAGTTAGGAACTCAGCTACACAAGATGGAATTCACTCATTTCCCGAAGCAGGGGTAAGTCTGTCTCTTATACACATCTAGATGTGTATAAGAGACAGGAATTCACTCATTTCCCGAAGCAGGGGTAAGTAGATAGATTGCTCCCTTAAAGGCTGATCTTGGGGCTTGAACGATGTGGCGCCATACATCTTCTCATGGCTCGAGTTCACACATAGTTGTTGGAACGTATTAGCATGCAGCGGAAGCGACAAAAAATGATAAGCACTCTAATTCATTAATTTTGGTAGAAACTAAAGCATGCTATGGCAGAAATGAATGAATTTCAAATCATACCTTTGTAGAACTTCTTCAAAGTTTGATTCCAACTACAATCTCTCTGAATTCTTGTTGTAGACCACCTCAAGATCTTCCCTACGATCCTGGTGCTCTAAATTGAGTCGTGGGACTCAAAATAAGTCTGAATTAAGGGAATATGGAGATAAGCTCATAGCAGCAACCCAATGAAGAACTCCTTTTCACGAATTTTTCAACAAAATTCTATTGGTTGCATTGCCTCAAATTCACTCCAATCTCTTCAATATATTGTAGACCATCATGCAATGAGAATAATTGCATGAGATGCAGCTCATGCTTGGAGTAATTGAAGACTAAAAGATGTGGGTTTAGTGTGAGCAACTTGAAGAAGTAATGGAAAATGCCAACTTTCCATTTTGTTTTTTTTTCCCCGTCTTTTTCAACTTTTCATAAATTGATTTCATAAATCAATTTTATTTTATAAAATTGAAAATATTATTAATTTTATAAAATTAATTTTCTTAATAAAATTAATAAATAACTATTTAAACAATTTAAATAATTCTAAATATTAAATCAATTTTACATAATTCCATCTTCAAATATTTAAATCATATTTAAATATTAATTCTCCAATTTCGTTTAATTATAATTTGAAAGTTTTAAATTAACTTATCATGCTACTCTATAACTAATCCATTTATGAGCTTGTAGGGGGACCTCGCGGACCTACAGATCATCGACTCCAACGATCCGAGATTAATTGGCTAAACTCATTAGACCGAATTAACCCTCATTCGTTAACTAATGGGTCACTCCACTAAAGCTCATAGCTGAACTTCCCTCACTGTAGATATATTTGTCCACTCGATATAACCATAATTAGTAAGTTAACCCTTCATAGGTTGTTCGTAATAACAGCTGGGTCAAATATCTGTTTTACCCTCGAAATTATCTCTTGTTCCTTAAGTCTCACTGATCCTCTAATGAACATTTAATTTGTGATCCAATCAACAAATCGAGTCCCTCTTGGGCCAATGAAAGGGTGATGCCTCTTGTACAAGACCCATAATCAACACTTAAAGGGAACAACCTCTATTCTAACCCTAATCGAGTAGGAGTGAATTCCATCTTGCAGAGCTATGTTCTCAACTATTCATCCGGTCTTATCCCCACAATGGGAGGCTTATTGAGCTGTGACGTTGAACTACTCTCACCGTTTGCAGATCAAAAGATAATCCCGAACAAAAATGAGTTCATAGTTAGCTCAATATTAAGGTCAAATGACTACCATGCCGCAAAGCATCATCGCCTAAGTGATCGCTTAGCTAACGCCTCGATATCGTATACGCGCAATCATGTAGGTAGTAACTAAACAATGAGGCTTGCTAACTACACAATTGTCTAGCGCGTACCTTTTACTAAATGATGAGCATTATATGCTCCCACTACAATCTTCTACCTCTAGCGCCTATGCGATCGGGCAACCAACTGTATGCGATAGAGTAAACGATTTACCCCATCGTTTAGTAAATACTACTTGATCGTTTAGAAAAATCTAAATAATCGCTTAGTTAAATCTCAACAATCGTTTACCTTAGGCTACACGATACGACCAACGTTTGGTCTTCTTCCTCGTTGAGAACCGCATCTTCATACTTCAAAACTTCATCATGAACGACTTGACTAACTCAAACTCTTTGAATTATAGACTCGATTGCAAGTTAATTACGCAAAAAAAATAAAAAATAAAAAAAATAGGGGCCCTTACAAATGAACACTTTATAATTTAAAGAAAGCTTTAACTAAAGGTAATTAAACTCGAAACATTCATCAACTCCATCCACAAAAGCACTTAACGATTAAATACAAATGCAGAAGCCCACTATGACTGTAAAATGAAGTTCAACACAGACTTGAAATTTGGAATCTTAGAACAACCTGACTCTGATACCAATTAAAGGAAATCGATCACGAGAATTTCCATGAGCAGTAGAAAGATCATTCCAAATTACAATCATGTATGAACATTAGAATTACAGTCAAAACAGAAACAAACGGTTATGCATTCATTACAAAAATTACAACATGATAATAAAAAGAATCAAGGAGAAACTCTACGCACGTTGGTAGACTCTTCGCCAATACTCCTTGATCACAAACGCCTGAACACAGCAACCTCGATCGCTTCAACAACACGACTGCTGCGCAACACGAACACCATAAACTCGAACTCAGTGATCGCCTCGGTCATGAACACCCCAATAGCATGAACGGCCTCCACAGAACCTTGATGGTGTTGAATTGAGTATGACACCACCAAGAAGGCTACCTTGGAATTCTCGGTGTGAGAATCCAAAGGGTGGTCTCTGTGTGAACTTGGTTTGAGGCCGAAGACGGAGGAATCAATAATCCTGTAAACGATTTAGAAAGTGGGAGATGGCTGAAATCTATCGTATAGGTCGATGCCCAATCGTTTAGCAAGAGCTAAGCGATCGTTTAGCTCATCGCTTAGTTCCGTGTCTGTCGCTTACAAAACACTAAACGATCGTTTAGCTCGCTTCAAGTTGTCGTTTAGTAAATTCTATTTACTTGACAACTTCCGTGAGATTCTTTTTCTGAGAGAAAATCTCAAAATCAATTTTTGACAAAAACTTACTAAAATTAGGAAAACAATTTTCCTTTTATCTCACGGTTATCATAAAACCACCAATAACCTCCCACTCAATTGGTTATTAGAGAAAAAGATTTAATTATCCAATAATTAATATTATTATAAATATAAATGATAACCAACTTATCATACTATATTTATAACTTATAGTTTTAATATTTCATCTAATGAAACACATAAACCATAGTTATTTTTCTATTCCATGGTACTTAATGGAAATTTCATTTATATTAATCCTCCAGTAGATATATCTCATACATCATACCGATCATATCATAAATAATCGAATTACCTATTGTCAATTTGAACATTTCAAATCAACACCAAGAACTGATCCTCAATTGAATCCATTGAGCTACCAACGGGACCTTATGGACCCCTAGCTCGAAATTCCAACGGTACATGAATAACTTACTAAACTCTTTAGTCACGGGATCCACCATCCGTTAACTGCCGGGCACTCCACTAAAGATCGACAGCTGAACTCTCCTTACCACAAATATATTATGTGTCCATCTGAACCAATCAGTAGTGCAACAACCCTTCACAGATCACACGTAAGTATAGCTCGACCAATAACCGTTATGCCCCTGTAGTTACATCTAACCTTTTATGTACCACTGATCCCTCTAATGAACATAAATCATAGTCTTACTATGACTAAGTTCTCTCTTCCAAAGAGAAGTTGTGCCCACTATGTTCAAGCCTCAGAATTAGCCCTTAAGGGATCAATCTCTCTACTTATCCCTACTTCGGGAAAAGAGTGAATTTCATCTTGTGGATTAAGTTTCCAGCTCCCAGATCAGACAAGTCCTTAATAAAGTAGGCACGTTGAGTTGGTAATCTGGCCACTATCGCCCATACTAATCAAAGGGCCGCCCTTAAATGCAGAAGCTCCCAAAACACTCAGGATTGAGGTCGTGTCACCTATGGTTGTTTAGGTGAGATGTAAGTTTCTAGTATGAACGACGTTATATATAGAGTCTAATCATCTCGTGGTTCGGTCTTATATAAACTCTTTGTATAGGACACCCCCGCTTGAATGTCTCTACATGAATGGTCATGATCTACCATCTGTAGTAGTTTACAACACTTGCAAATCTCTACAAAGCGGGTCGTATCTGTAGTGTCACCAAGATCAGGTATCCCACCTTAGTCCTTATACTATAGACCTATTTAGGTTATCACTTAAGGCATGATCCACTAGTATATCACATATACATACTTAAGTTCACATAAGATAATCAAGGAGCTTTGTTTATTGGATATGAGTAAATTCCAAAATGAAATAACATTTATTTTATTCATCAAACAATGTGTAACATTACAAACAACGAGACTCCGGGAGAATTAGGACACCAATCCTAACACATTTGTCAAGGGTTATCGTAGTCATGATTGGTTATATCCGATGGACACAGAAATATATCTGTGGTAAGAAGAGTTCAGCTGTCGGTCTTTAGTAGAATGCCCGACAGTTAACAGATGGTGGATCTCGTGGCTAAAGAGTTTAATAAGCTATTCACGTACCATTGGAGCTTTAAGCCATACGTCCATAAGGTCCCCTTTAGTAGCTCAATGGGCTGTCTCTTATACACATCTAGATGTGTATAAGAGACAGTCCTAACACATTTGTCAAGGGTTATCGTAGTCATGATTGGTTATATCCGATGGACACAGAAATATATCTGTGGTAAGAAGAGTTCAGCTGTCGGTCTTTAGTAGAATGCCCGACAGTTAACAGATGGTGGATCTCGTGGCTAAAGAGTTTAATAAGCTATTCACGTACCTGTCTCTTATACACATCTAGATGTGTATAAGAGACAGACTTAAGGCCCGAGCTTTACTAAACGATCGTATAGACGATCGCCTAGCTTTTCCTATACAATCATGTACCTCGCCTAAACGATCAAGCATCTTTACTATACAATAGTTGTTGCCTTTTCCCACTTGCTTGATCGTTGTACACAATACCTTTTCCTCCTTCCCTCTACCAAATCCATACAGAGCTCACTCTTTGGATTCTCACTCCGAGAATACTAAGGGCTCCAAGTGGTGGTGTCGTTCCCTTTTTCTGCTGTGCATGTGAAGCCATTAATGGTAGACGACCGAGGTGTTGCTGAACGATAGCCTGCTGTTCGAGTGAGAACGTAAGGAGCCCGTTCGTGGAAAGAGCGAGATTTGTTCTGAAGAAAGTCTTCAATTGGTAAGTCCTCGTTCTCTTGTTAATTTATCTTAAAACATGTTGGTAATTTAGTTGTTTGATGCATATCTATGTGTGTGAATGTATATGTAGAAATTCTATAACAATGAATTGGAAAGACATGTTTTCGCTCATAGGTACGCTCGTATAAGAGTTCATTCAGTGTCAATCTCTCATAAGCCTCATGAACATTTTGAGTGGCGTTCTGAGTTGGAATAGAAGGACACTCCTCTATAAGGACGAATCTCAAGTCATTGATGATCAAAATAGTACTTATAATGTAATTCTAACTAGCATAGTTTTTGCCAGTCAGTTTATCGATGCTTAATAGAGCTAATGTGGCTGTAGCCATTTAACGTTGCTGAAAAACATGAACAAACTTAATAAGTCTATGCATTATCACCTTTAACACCTGTTCACATGAGATTTTCGGAGAAACGTGTTTCCTGGAGTTGAACATGAGTTGGTGTTGATGTTGATTTGATGCGATGTGGTTGGATCTCTAATACTTGATCTTCTGTTTCTCTCTCAGTTGGATGAATGTGCTTGACTTGAAGAAGAAAAGCAACAAACGTTCTTGAAGTAGAAGCATTGGAAGAGTCTTTGTGTCTTTAAGGGTCTTCTGTCTTCTAGGAGTGCAGCTTCAGGAGTCTTCTGCTTGTTGGTGAATTCTCTCTGGGCTCTCTGAATGTAGAAAATGCTCACCCCCATAACTGAAGAGAACTTCTCTATTTATAGAGTTCTAAAGTGGGCTTTGTGGGTTTGGGCTTGGTTGGTCTATGGGTCTGGCCCTTGGGCCCAATTAGTTGTACTTGGGCTTGGCCCTTGGACCCAATTAGTTGGTTTTGGGCCTGATTTGAAATTTGGATCCAATTCATTTTTTTTTTGTAGTTTGGACTTTAAACCCGAATAATAATATAAAATTGGGCCAATTTAATCTCATTTGATCCAACCGTGTGGCACCATCGAAATTTGTCTTCAATTCAATTCGGGACATATGTCAACTTCTAATTGGACCCAAATTTAATAATTTAGAATTTCGTCATTAATTTAGTAAACGACGTGACAATTTGTAATTGATCAAAAATTCTTCATTCAACAAATGCCCCCTTTCGAGATTTATGCACATATATGGGTGGATGAATCTCGAAAAATATAAAGTTGGAATCAAAATCCAAATACATCTGTTCTTGGATTTGACCTCAATTAACGTGTCAGTCAAACTATTAATTTAGTACATAAGTTTAACTTGAGTTCGGGATCAAATTTGAGATATAGCCGAATTTACAAAAAAAATAAAAAAAATAAAAAAATAAAAAAAAAGGATTCATCCCTAATTTAATGTAATTTGGGGCTAAAAATGCGTTTAACAAAAGGTTCGGTGCTTGGCCAAAAGTTTTAGAAAATGAATGACAAAAAAAATAATTAAAGATAAGACTTGGGTAGTAATTTTTTTTTATTATTTTATTATTTTATTATTATTATTATTATTTTTAACTAATAGAATTTAGATTTAACCAATAAAATCTAAATTTAACCAAATCTAAGATTTCCTGATTGGATTCTGGATTCAGTGGAGTCCCTATAAATAGGGCTTAAAGCCTTCTGCATTTTCATCTCAGGCAGCCAAAGGTAGAAAAAAAACGTCCAGGCTTTTTCCTTTTTTTTATTCAACTGTCGAGCCGCCATGAAAGAGCCGAGCCGAGTCGAGCTACGTGCGGTAGCCCCAATCCTTCATGCAACTGCCGAGCCGAGCCGAGCCATTTTCGACCATCTCGAGTGCCTTCATGCCGCCGCCGCACCGAGTCGAGCCACATTCGGTCTTCTTCTTCACGCCTTCGTCCGATCGACCTAGCCACCGCTTGCTCGTCCAGCCCAGCCACCACGCTCGTCGAAGGCCACTGCTTGCTCATCTGCTCGTTGCCGCAAACGTCGATCGCCGCCGAAGATAAGGGTGCCCTAGGGTTCTGGTGCCCCCCCCCCTTTTAACTCCATTTTTTATTTCTTTTTTTATTTCTTTTTTTTCCCTAAAAAAGATGTCCTCTATTTTAAAAAAAAAAAAAAAGAAAATTTCCGTTTTTTTTTCTTCTTCTTCTTTTTTTGCCAACTCCCCCCCTTACTTTTTAGTTTTTGTGTAAGTTTACTAACCGCTTACTCTTTTGTAGGAGTTAAAATGCAATTCAAGGGGACACAACCGCTTTTTTTTTAGCCAACCCGTCGATAATCTTGAAGGGTGGGTTTATCCTCTTATAAGCTTGGTTTTGTAACAAAATTTTTTGAACATGAATAACGCCCTTTGGTATTCTACGCGTACTTTTACGTGAGCTAATACATCCATTTCTATGTGAACCGATTCTTGGTATGGGTTTTGCCATATTTTATCATCTCATAAATCTAAGTCAGAGATATATGGATATATCCATTTCATGTCACAATGGATCCTTTAATTTGATTTTAATGTGTATATTGTGGGTGGCCTTTAGAGGTCCTTTTTTTTTATAAAGATTATCCTTGTCTCCCTAAACCCTAAACCCTATAAGCTTGGTTTTGTAACAAATTTTTTTCTCTACCTTTTTTTGTTGCAGAAATGTCCGGCCGCGTGACCGAATCTTTGGTGCACATAAGGATGACCTTGGTATGGTCTATTTATTGTATGCTTGTTCATGCTTCCTGATCGTCATGGGGGACGTGCAAAGGCTTATGACCCCCTCATTTGATCATTGACTACCCTGCAGTGCCGTTCATGCATCCTGATCTTCGTGGGAGGGGCCCCGCCAAGGCTTACAGCTCTCTCATGCTATCTGATGATATGCAGAAATGCATGTCATCTTAGGCCTTTTACTTAGAATTATAAAGGCTGTTAGGCAGAATATGCGTCGATCATGATAGGAATTCACAAGAATATGAGTTTGCATCGATCAACATGTCGAATCTCAGTTAACCTGTTATTTTGCGTTAATTATGCATTCAATGTTTTATCTTTGTAGCTAATGCAGGAAATGAATGCAAATGCGAAAACCGGACCACCGCATATGGAGAAACACTCTATCGCAAAGGAAAACACATTGATCAACGCATGGATGTTGCGGTAATCACTCGTATGTGTTGACATTTTACCTACTACGCCGTTAGTGGCAGAGGTTCAGAAAGGAAGACCGCACTAAATGTCAGACTCAGAGCAGTCCAATTAATGTTGTAAAGCTAACAAAGATAAAACATTGAATGCATAATTAACGCAAAATAACAGGTTAACTGAGATTCGACATGTTGATCGATGCAAACTCATATTCTTGTGAATTCCTATCATGATCGACGCATATTCTGCCTAACAGCCTTTATAATTCTAAGTAAAAGGCCTAAGATGACATGCATTTCTGCATATCATCAGATAGCATGAGAGAGCTGTAAGCCTTGGCGGGGCCCTCCCACGAAGATCAGGATGCATGAACGGCACTGCAGGGTAGTCAATGATCAAATGAGGGGGTCATAAGCCTTTGCACGTCCCCCATGACGATCAGGAAGCATGAACAAGCATACAATAAATAGACCATACCAAGGTCATCCTTATGTGCACCAAAGATTCGGTCACGCGGCCGGACATTTCTGCAAACAAAAAAGGTAGAGAAAAAAATTTGTTACAAAACCAAGCTTATAGGGTTTAGGGTTTAGGAGACAAGGATAATCTTTATAAAAAAAAAAGGACCTCTAAAGGCCACCCACAAATATACACATTAAAATCAAATTAAAGGACCATTGTGACATGAAATGGATATATCCATATATCTCTGACTTAGATTTATGAGATGATAAAATATGGCAAAACCCATACCAAGAATCGGTTCACATAGAAATGGATGTATTAGCTCACGTAAAAGTACGCGTAGAATACCAAAGGGCGTTATTCATGTTCAAAAAATTTTTGTTACAAAACCAAGCTTATAAGAGGATAAACCCACCCTTCAAGATTATCGACGGGTTGGCTAAAAAAAAAGCGGTTGTGTCCCTTGAATTGCATTTTAACTCCTACAAAAGAGTAAGCGTTAGTAAACTTACACAAAAACTAAAAAGTAAGGGGGGAGTTGGCAAAAAAAAGAAGAAGAAGAAAAAAAAACGAAATTTTTCTTTTTTTTTTTTTTTAAATAGAGGACATCTTTTTTAGGGAAAAAAAAAGAAATAAAAAAAGAAATAAAAAATGGAGTTAAAAGGGGGGGGCACCAGAACCCTAGGA
>NC_052354.1:42237891-42291699 GCF_009727055.1 Benincasa hispida | reverse complement strand
AATGCAAGAAATGAACGCAAATGCGAAAACTAGACGACCGCATGCGGAGAAACACTCCATCACAAAGGTAAACACGTCGATCAACGCATGGATGTTGCGGTAATCACTCGTATGCGTCCATCTTATAAGAGTTGCACTCGTCAGGCGATTGCAGTCATCATGTAGAGTTACGGTATTAAGCGAATGCGGCCATTGAATGATTGTGGCTATGCGACTACGCAAATTAATGGGATCAATGCAAGGTAGGTGGAATAACGCATCAACGCATCTACCTTGAGAAAATCCAAAGTTGATGTTGACATTTTACCTACTACGCCGTTAGTGGCAGAGGTTCAGAAAGGAAGACCGCACTAAATGTCAGACTCAGAGCAGTCCAATTAATGTTGTAGCTGATCCAAGCTCTATAAATAGAAGCTGATGAGCTGAAATTCATTTTATCCAAGATTTTTGCCTGAGGTTCTCCTGGGGCGAATCCTTGTGATCCAACAACATGCGTGAGAAGACCCTGAAAGTTCTTCACCTACTTCATCCATTCCGAGTGACGAACCTGCCTTCGACCGGAGTTAGATCTCGAGAGAGTCAACTCCTCCACCCATCCAGGCACCACCGACAGCCTTGACGCGCATTCGCTGGAAGCAAAGTTTTGTTTCTAGCCGGACATTTCTTTTTCCTTTATTTTTCTATATTGTATTGTATGACATTTTGAATTAAAAAATTAATACAATGTGTTTTCAATGCATTTCTCTGCTTAGCATCTTTACTTTCATTGCAACACTTAGTGAGATTTCTTGGGTATTGCATACTTAGTCATGTGGATTAAAAATATGAACCATGTAACAACCTACCGAGAGGTATGCGTTGTGTGAGTGTGTGAGTAACCTTATTTGCTTAGTGTAAAGCTGCGGCAATGTCTGTCTGTAGGCTATCGCAATGTTTGTCTATAAGTAAAGTCAACAACAACCAATTACCCGGAGGGTAAGTGGTTGGTCGCATTAAGCAATGTTTGCATTGTTCACTAGGGATAGTAACAACCTTGCGTCAATTAAGTTCATGCGGTTACCTTGTCCTATGAGCGCATCATTCATCATTTAGGCATACTTGAGAGAGTAGTCTAAAACCCAAATCTAAGACTCGAGAGAACGGATTGGAACGCATAGACAAGAATGGGGATCTTAGAGATAAACTCTGTTTGCTTTACACAGCGTATGCATCCTACAGAATGGATTTGCATGCATCCAGGAAGTAGGGTAATGGGGTTATGCGGCAGCACGCTCATGCAACGAGAGCTAGTGAGTGGGTTATGGAGGTCTAGGCAGGCATAGGCTTCTCGGCAATATCGCAGATACACCGCATACGTCCTAAAGTTAAGTTCACGTGTGTGTAGCATGATTGTATGGATTGCGTTGACTAAGGTTGCCCTTGCGATCACTCCTAAGTTTTGCGATGAAAACATCTCCGCATTTTATCTACTTTTTCATACATTTATTTCATGTCAAGGTTTGTCGCATCTCTACCATTCATGCATATTCTCATTGCGTTGTCTGATAGATAGGAGTAGGAGTAGGATTAACTTAGCAACATACCCTTTATTCTTGTATTCAACCACCGCATGCATGTCACCGCAAACATATAGTTACAAGTCTCTGTGTTCGACCTCGGATTACCCGAGAAACTTGCGTTCATGTTATACTTCGCATGAACGCAAGAAAACTTGTGGCAGAACACATGGTCATCACATACATTCGTTAACGCAATTTTTATTCCAACACATGACCATCGATGCATGACTATCAACGCATATCTTAGAAACATGCATCGCATAATGCGTCCACGGGATTTTAGTTGTCGAGTAAAAATTGTCTTCCAATGTCCCGTCACCAAGTTTTTAGGAGGGGTCCCGCTAAGGCTTACAGCTCTCCCATACTATCACCCTAGGGAGGATCCCAAAAAGGTCTACTTGTAGCACCGTTCATATATCCTGATCATCGTGGGAAGGGCCCCGCCAAGGCTTACAGCTCTCCCATGCTATCACTCTAGGGAGGATCCCGATAAAGTCTATCTTGTAGTACTATTTGTGCATCCTGATCATCATGGGAGGGGTCCTCGCCAAGGCTTACAGCTCTCCCATGTTATCACCTTACGGAGGATCCCGAAAAGGTCTACCTTGTAGCACTGTACGGATATCCTGATCGTCGTGGGAGGGGCCTCGCTATGCTATCACCCTAGGGAGGATCCCGATAAGGTCTGTCCTGTGGCACCTTCGTGCATCTTAATCGTCATAGGAGGGGCCCTGCCAAGGCTTACAGCTCTCTCATACTATCACCCTAGGGAGGATCTCGAAAAGGTCTACATTGTAGCACTGTTCGCATATCTTGATCGTCGTGGGAGAGGCCCCGCCAAGGCTTATAGCTCTCCTATGCTATCACCCTAGGGAGGATCCTGAAAAGGTCTGTCTTGTGGCACCGTTCGTGCATCCTGATCGTCATGGGAGCATCCTGATCGCCTTAGGGATAATTTGATTTTTTTTTTCTTTATTTTTTTAACCCTATGAAGCTTATTCCCCTATAACTCTTGTTCTTTTTCTTTTTTTTTTTTTTTTTTGCAGAACAATGATTTACTTCACCGAGCACGTCTTATCTGATGAGAGGCACCTCGTGATTCTTAAAAACCGAAGTTAGCTCATGAAGGAAGGTCTCAACCTTTCTGTGGTAAAATCATTAGACGGTTCTTTCGCTGATCGCTGGCTAAGTTTAAATGATAACATGATCCTTTCTAAATTATCGACGGACGTACCCTTGACCTGAAGAGAGTGTACATGGATTCTGCGGTCTTCTATTCATGAGAAACCCCTAACCCAGATCGAGTGCTAACTCTCGGACGTCGCATAATTGAGGGTCAGGTTCGTTGAACCGTTGTGACAAAAGTCCTTGGAGAATTCGGCTTCGTTGACTGTTACTGGGAGTGGCTTGAGGTTGTAGTAAGTCGAAACGAGTGATTCCTTCGTGACATTAATTTGCTTGGCGCAGTGATGGCCTCTCTGTACACATATGATCGCAATGGTGTCATAGTTCGAGCTTTCTGTGAAGCTTGATGCCCTTCAACCAAACTCTTCATACTGCGACGAGCAAAGCGTCAATTTCCTTATGGGACCTCTGGTTGTTTAGGGGCCTTCCGATCAAATGAAGCATTTACGAAGAAGTGATTCCATCTCTCAAAGAGCTAACTGGTCACCGTGACAGAAAAAAGTACTTGTCGAAAAAGTGCGAACACCTTTAGCGTATTTTTTTTTATAGTGTGCTCGTAGAGAGAAAATCACATGACTCCCACGAAGCAGATTCCTCAGTGTCTATCAGCTCATGGATCTCTTTTTGGTTCTTGGGGGCTCGCAAATATGACAAGCTCGTTACACGAAAGCAAAAGAAAGCCTCTCGGTCCTAGTCCACGCAAAATCCTTATGGTACGCAGATTGCGTTTCGAGATTGGTCGACAGGGAGAACATGCTATTCGCGGAGCTAGAGGTAGGAGATGAGTTGAAGGACAAAACCTATATGGCCTCCTTTCTATCCTGCTGGTTATGTCTTTTTGTATTTCCCCGAAGGGAGGTTATCTTTGCCCTGGGGTCTTTAGAATGGCAACTGTTTATAGTCTCATTGTTCCGGTCCTGGCCAACATCTATCATGGCCTAGGGTTGATAGCAAAGGCTTCGAACCCCATCTGGCGTATGGACTTTCACTTCCTCATGCATTATGTCCATGGATGGTTGGCCCATTACTTCGACACACATTACCCTGTTCCTGCATATGTTCGAGGTCCTAAGATGGCCCACTTTTCTGGTGAAGGTGGCTCGATTTACTTCGACGAGTACGAGGCATGGGAATTGATCCTTAGCAGCGCAAGTATTCAGTGGCATGAAAGCATTCACAATAGAGACCTACCTTTCCCAGAGTTCAGTTATTTTTCCATCATGCGATCAGGTTACTTATTCTCCCAGTGTAGGGACTGTCTCTTATACACATCTAGATGTGTATAAGAGACAGCCTCCCACCCCTACACCAAAGAATGTTTTACATTACTGAAGAGTATGTATGAGACGCAAGCCCTTGTCTCAGGTATTCCTGTCGGCCCGTACATTGGATCTGCACACCATGTTACCCCGCAGTTCAAGGACTGGTGGTTAACGAAGCATGTGAACTACTTCGAAGAGAATCTTCATTTGTTAGTGACTAGTGTTATCCTCCCCCAAGGGAAGCAGCTTCGCCTGACTGAGGGGGCGGCAACGATTGCATAAAAAGACGCTTCCAAACCGATGGAAGAGGATAGTCGAAGTAGTACCGACGACCATTATTGGAAGCGATGCTCCAAAAAACATAGGGCATCAGATGCCAATTTTCCTTAGCGTGCTCAAAATGATCCGGTGGCTCCTAACGCTCTCAACTCATTGGTACATCATTTTTTTTTTGTACGATTTACTTTTAGTCTCATTTTTTTATTTTTTTTTTACAATTTACATTTAGTCTCCTTTTTGGTGAGCTCTTTTGTCGTTGACTCAATCGTTGAGAGAGTTGATACCTATAAAGCGCTGCCAGTGGATCCCGTGCTAAGGCCCTGTCAAGCACGTGCTATCCCTGGAGACATCCCTCATACCAAGGAGGCGGTGGTTGTCGAGAACATCGAAATGTCAGATTTAGTAGCTAAGGAAACTAGTTGCCCCTTGGCGTTTGCGGCAGGAAGGGTTCTCCAACCCGTAGAAGCATCGAGGGTCTTGGCGAGTCTAAGCGACAATGAGCTCTAAAGGTGAGCAAATAGGGCACCATCTCTGACCATTCCCAAGATTTCTGAATTTTGTGTTATCACTGTGGTTTCCGACGTTCGACGCCACGCAGCCTCGACCATATGGGAGACTATGCACAAGAAGATCATGCATACTCCTTTTGAGAGAGTTCTTAGTCTGGAGAAAGAAACGCATGAGATATTTCTGACATTTGTGGTGCCAACCTCCCTCCTCTCAAAACACTTGTAGATGAGTACTTCCGAAACGTGGAGAAGTATGATCAGTTCCAGTTATCCTATTCCTCTCAGTTGGCTCAGACAAGTAAGAATCAACGTTTGGAGGAGGCCAAGTCTGATCTGGAGAAGATATTGTACGATGAGAGTAGTGCTTTTGTTAAACGAAAGGCG
This sequence comes from Benincasa hispida, assembly GCF_009727055.1. Lineage (NCBI taxonomy): Eukaryota > Viridiplantae > Streptophyta > Magnoliopsida > Cucurbitales > Cucurbitaceae > Benincasa > Benincasa hispida. The sequence continues at coordinate 42,286,521 of NC_052354.1, read as the reverse complement.
TTCCTTAAACGTGACTCTTGGGCGTTACAAGAAGAAGAGAAATTGTTAGCCAAGTTGGAGGCCATAAGGGCCGAACGGGCTGAAATATCGTGGCTGATTTTCAGAGTGAAGGCCTTTTGACTCGGTATAAGCTTGAGGCCTTGGAGATGCGAGAGGTGATAAATGAGATCGAGACTAACCCACATTTCTAACAATGACGTCAAAGCTTTGGATGCTCTACGTCATGTGTTAGAAGCCATGCAACTAGAGCTGGGGAGCTACAACTAGGTACCCTGACTTAACATTGTTTATCTTATTGGACTAGGCATACCTCAGTTGCAGTGGCCTTGGAGGGTTTTTTTTAAACTACTGGAGTCGACTATTGTAGCACTGAAGTCTCTTATATGAAAGTTTTTTTTGGTATTTTTCCTCAGTGATGCTTTCTGCCGTTTTGTCGCCTCCTTTAAAATTCTACTTCTCCTATTTGCTTATCTCTCATTGGACTCATGTACATGCACACACACACACACACACACACATATATTTTATCATATGATTGAACTTAAATTCTTTTAAGCTGCCTACGTACCCTTTGTAATGATAGGGATCAAGTCATACCGTAGTTAAAAAAGAATGCTTTTTTTTTATGTGCGACTGAACTTAAATTTCTTTAAGTTGCCTACGTACCCTTTATAATGACAGGGACCAAGTCGCCACGTAGTTCGTACAAAGTGTTTTTTTTTAAAAAAAAAATTGTTAAGCGTAAAACCTCTTGAGAAACTTGACGTTGATTGGGCAACTATCTTGTACGCTTCGTTTGTATAGACTTCTTTGACGACGTAGGGCACATCCCATTTAGGTGTAAACTTATTCCCCGTATGTCTTGTCGTGATAATTGGTCTTCTTATGGTGAGCACTAGATCACCGACTTGAAAGGACCGAGGCTTTACATGCTTATCGAAGGCTTTAGACATTCGCGCCTAGTAACATTCCAATGCTTGTTGAGCTTCTAATCGTTTTTCATTAAGTGCTTCCAACTCTTGGAGCCGCAGTTTGGCGTTGTTCTCTGTAGTCAGCTCTTCTTGCACCGCCATTCTTAACGATGGAATTTCTCTTTCCAAAGGAATGACAACTTCTACCCCATAAACGAGAGAGTACGGGGTGACTCTTATAGAGGTACAGTGAGTGGTGCGATAAGCCCACAACGCTTCACCAATCTTCTCCTGCCAATCTCTCTTCGACTTGGAAATAATTTTCTTCAGCAGGTTGCACAATGTCTTGTTAAATGCCTTAGCCAACCCATTTGCAGCGGCGTTATATATGGACGACTTATACTACTTGAATTTGATTTTTTCACACAACCTGTCCATCAAACTGTTCGAGAATTGTCTCCTATTATCCGTCACGATCCGTGGGGAATACCGTACCGATAAATGATATAAGTGTGGATAAAATCCACCACGTTTTCTTTCTTAGCTTCCCTTAGAGCGACAACCTCAGCCCATCTTGAGAAGTAGTCAGTGGCTGCGAGGATGTAGGTATGCCCTGCTAACGACTTAGGTGTTACGGGCCGACCAGATCAAGCCCCCATGCTTCAAAGGCCATGAGGCTATGGTCGGATGTAGAGGCTCGGGCGGTGGATGAATGAAATTCGCATGATATTAACAGGCGTCACACTTCTTTGCATAATCCATTGAGTTCTGGATCATTCCCGACCAATAGTAACCCATTCTTTTCAGCTGGAATTATAGCTTTGGTCCAGCTTTATGTGCGCCGCATACACCTAAGTGTGCTTCCTCCAAAGCCTTCGCTGACTTTCCTTTACTGAGGCATCGAAGAAAAAGTCCTTCAAGGGATCGACGGTATAGGATCTCTTTATAGTAAATGAAATGTGTGGCACTCCTTCAAACCTCGGTTTTACAGTGGGGGTCATCTGGGAGCCTTCCATGCTCAAGGTAATGTATGATGGGCTGCCGCTAGTCTTCTTCGTCGTGTAGGTAAACTGATATCGCATTCGTTTACCCATATGCAGTCCCAACCAGAGGTACAACCCATCTCCATCAAAGCGATATATTAAGAGGCATATTATCCATGTCCGTTAAGGCAGTGGCTAGGTTTTCCAAGGCATCCGCTTTCTTGTTCTCTTTCCTCGGGACATGTTTCAACATCTCGCTTTCGAACTTTTCCATCAACTGGCGAGCATAAGTGAAGTGGGGTTTCAAGTCGTCATGGTTCACCTCGTATTGGCATAAGAGTTGATTGATTATCAGCTTTGAGTCACCGAAGATCTCTATACAAGCTACTCCAATCTCTAAGGCCATTTGGAGACCAATTATCAAGGCTTGATATTCAGCGACGTTGCTTGAGCATAACTCGACGAGTGCGAAGCTATAAGGCAACATGTGTTTTTTTGGCGAAATGAGGACGATACCTGCCCCCGCACCACTTTTCCGTGTCGCACCGTCAAAGAACATGACCCACAACCATAAGGTTTTTGTAAAGAGAACTTCGTCATCGGGCAAGTCTTAACATAACTCCCAATCCGGTGGAACTAGGTGATCTGCCAGGAAGTCGGCCAATACCTGCCCTTTGCGGTACACAAACAATGTCGTATTGTTCAAGCATGATTACCCACTTGGCTAAACGTCTCGAGATGATCGACCTGGATAGGACGTACTTGATGGGATCGGCTTTCACAATTAAGTGGACCATGAAGGCATGCATGTAGTGCCTCAACTAATCTATGGCGAAGAAGTGCGCAAGGCACGTATTCTCTATAGGGGAATAATTGATCTCGGCCCATTCAGGGTTCTACTCAAGTAATAGAGAGCGTGTTCTTTTCCCTTTTCTCTTTCTTGCGCCAATAGTGTACCTAGTGATCTCTCTTACGCTGCAATGTATAGTATCAACGGCTTGCCCACTACTGGGGCTCCTAAGACAGGAAGGCTGATTAGGTACCTCTTTATGCTATTGAAAGCATTCTGGCAGACCTCATCCCATTCAAATTTCTCTCTCTTTCTCATCAGTCTTTGAAAGTGTTGACATCGCCCTACCAGGTTAGAAATAAACCTCTGGATGTAGGTCAGACGTCCCTGTAAACTTCTTAACTCATGTAAATTCCTTGGTCTTGGCATCTTCTGAATGGCATCGATCTTGGATTGGTCTATCTTTATCCCTCGATGTCTCACAACAAAGCCCTGAAACTTTCCTAAAGTTACGCCGAACTCGCATTTGAGGGGATTCATCTTTAACTGGTACTTTCGTAGGCGATCGAACACGGTTCTCAGATCCTTCAAATGGTTCTGTCGTCGCTTGGTCTTTACCACAAGGTCATCCACATAGCAGTCCACGTGTTTGTGCAACATATCATCAAACACCTTCTACATGGCACGTTGTAAGTAGCGCCGATGTTCTTCAACCAGAAGGGCATTACCTTGTAACAATATATCGCTTTTGGGGTACAAAATGTCGTCATTTCCTTGTATGCGAGGGCCATTCGTATCTGGTTATACCCGGAAGATCTGTCCATGAAGGATAAGGCCTCATGTCCCGTTGTCGCATCGACCATGATCTTTGTGATGGGCAATGGAAAATCGTCTTTTGGGCATGCGCTATTTAGGTCGCGAAAGTCTACGCAGACACGAAGTTGTCCATTCTTTTTTCTAACCAGGACAATGTTGGCTATCCATATTGGATATTTAACATCGCGAATGAACCCAGCCTCAATCAGCTTATTGTCCTCAACCTCAATCTGGGGGATAAATTTTGGCCGAAATCGTCGTTGAGCCTGCTTAACAGGTCGACGGCTCTGTTTGATCGCGAGATGGTGGACTGCTACTTTTGGATATAGTCTCGACATATCTTTGTATGACCAGGCAAAAACATCCATGTATTCAGTTAGCAAACTCATGTATTCGTCCTCTTCCCTTTCCGAGAGGGACACACTGATGAAAATCGGGTGCGGTTCTTCTACAATGCCTAGATTTACCTCTTTTAGCTCGTCCACCATGGATTGACCACCGTCCTCTAGACCTTGCAGAATGTCCTCCACTTTCTCTACGGTCATACCTTCTTCGGATTCTTCGGTGATGGTGATGTGGTGGCACGATGTTTTGCCTTCCTCCTGTTCTAAATTTCTATTCCGAGGATTTGTGAAAACAACGTCGCGCCTCTTTACTTTGAGTGAGCCCTCACTTGTGTTTAGAGTAACGAAGGTATTTCTCTTCATGCATGATGAGACAGTACTATGGATTTTTCCATCACTTCTTGCCTCTCTTGATGGCTTTTGGTCTGATGACCCTTCATTATTTTTAAGGTTGATTAGTCGCCAGATAAACGCTTGGGGTATCGACCCCCTCTTTCTTATAGTCATTTTGGGGGCGTCAGCGCATGCTTTTCCCCTCCCTTCTGTCTTACTAGAGACATATTGGTCGAAGGGATCTTCAACCCTCTCGTGCTTCAAGCGATAAAAAATGGGAGCGTAGGGTTTTTCTTCGCTCTTTTTTGAAACTGCACCTAATCTCTCAAAGACTGACAATCATACCACCACCGACGATTGACAGATGATTTCCTCATTTTCTTCATTCGGCAGAGTCAACCTTTGGAAGACTGAGCATCGAGTAGCTCTAGGAATAGTATGTAGGCTTCCTCTTTTTGCTTCTGTCATGCTTAACCTCTCGAAGACTAAGGCGCATGCGGCAGACGGCCTAATACAGTCGAAGGCTGAGGCTCTTTTATCTTTGCCCTTCTTTTCTCCTGTATCATCGATTTCTTCTGTAATGATTGTTGTTGGCATCTTTCCCCTTCGCCTTTCTGATTATGCAGACTGGCTCTGACGACTTTATCCGAGTCCTGCCCTCGTCGTGGGTATTGAGTTTCCCTCTTACAAAAGCTTCCGGTCGGTAAGAGTTGGGGTTGCTCATAAATCTTCAAACTCTTGAACTCAGTGTGAGTTGTGAAGTCATAGCTCGCTTTCCCCAACAGCTTGTAAGCCTTGAGATCGAATCCGTCTTCAGTTCGCCTCTTGAGCAGCCTTAACCCCGTCACTTCTGCCTTCTGCTTGTGAACTTCCTGCTTCGTTATCGGCGTGAGAGGTATGACGAAACTCTCATTTAGAATTTCTCTATCGCCGAACTGTAAACCTTTTAAGCATTCTGTAAAAGGTGACTTACCCTTTTTTCGTCTCGACAAAGGGACATAGCACAGAATCGGAGGTTTTTAGGCTTTTTCGCCCCTTATCACATGTGTTTCTCCAACGTCGAGGGATGTCTTACTCTCTTTTGAGCTTGAGGTTTGTACCTTGCTACCCGCCTATTTCTCTGTGTCTATTGGCGACCTCGACCAGGATCCACCTACTTTCTTAGCCAGCAAATTCTCTGCTGGCATAGTCTCACCAAAATTCTCGTTGTTAAGGTAAAACTTTGCTTCTGCGAAGTGAGACTCGACCTCAGAAAATGGATTAGAATCTGCTTTAACCTTCTTAATCCCATCTTGTTAAAACTTGAAACACCGATGTAGTGTCGATGTAATCACACCATTCCCATGAATCCAAGGGCGTTCTAATAGTAGCTTGTAAGTGGTCCTTGAGTCTATCACATGAAACAACACGTCAGACTTCAGATCGTCAATAAGGAGTTCTAAGCGTATCATGCCTATTACCCTTTGGCTACCTTGATTGAAACCCTGAATTACTAATTTACTGTTCGATAGCTCTTCCATGAGTATGTCCAACTGTTTCATAATCGTCTTAGGCATTATATTGACGGTAGATCCGTTGTCGATGAGGATTCGACCTACTTTCTGTTCTCGAATGTATCTAAAGACGTACAAAGGCCTATTATGCAATTTGGATCCCAGTAGCAGATCTTCATCTGAGAAGTCTATGAATGTGCAACACGAGGCATATGTACATGCTACGGAGGTCGATGCATCAGAGGCGTAGGATTCTAACAGTGCCTCAATTAGGGTCGTCTTAGCTTCTCGCAGAAGCGAGAGCAGGTCGTGTATGTTGAATGGTGGCGAACCCTTTGGTTGTCCTGTTGATTTTAATGGGTCTGGAATGGTATCTTCTTCTTCCATGGTACCGACAGCATGACATGCAGTAGTCTCTGGCATCTGTTTTGAACCCCAATTGCAGAAGTTCTTCGGGAGAAAATCTGCTAATGTCACCTGTCGCCTGGGATGAGGAACATCCTCGTCTTTCTCGTCAATAGCTTTGGGCTTTCGGGCCTTCTTTCTACCTTTCCTTTTTTGTATCTTGCTCTCTCTCCCGTAGTTTCTATGAGAGTGTGACTCTTTTTGGGTAAAGTTCAGTCTTTCCTTCTTACAGTGCGCTACAAAGATCTAGCCTTCGTTATCGTCATCGTCAGCATGCTTTCCTCTGTTTTGAGGATCTATGGCTTGAACCTCCTACTGAAATCGCACTACCATAGGTTCAAAGGTCCCACATTGGACCGAGCTGTCCCTTTCTTCATAATATATGATTGGTGCCGCCACACTTGGAGTTACTGTCACTGTAACATGATTCGTTTGGACCACCTCGTCTAGATCCAACTCTATTTTCCTCTCACGGGCCAATTTGAGGATCAATTTCTTCAGTACAAAACACTTTTCGACTGGGTGGCTAAAGAACCTGTGACACTTGCAGTAGTTGGGATTATCCACTTTGCCGGCCTGTTCCGGTCGTTTACATTCTGGTAGCTGGATAAGGTGGTTCTCTAGTAGTTGGTCGAGCATATCCGCAATGTTAGAGTCGGAGAATGGGTAGACTTTTTCTTGTCGCTCTTTCAGGGTTAGGTGACGTCTTTCGCCTCCTTCGTCTTCTATTCTATCTTATTTTCTTTCCCTTTCGAAGAGAACTTCAACAGGGTCGTATTAACAACCATTGATTCCTTTGTGGCACCTTTCACATTTTTCTCGATGCCCTTCACCTTCTTCTTGTCTTTCTTCGGTTCGTGGCTCAGAAAGTCCCTCGTTCCCCTATTGGCGATACTTAGTTCCATGTCATGAGCGCGGGTCGCCAATTCTTCACAGGTACGAGGCTTTATTCCCTGTAGGATATATAGAAGTTCCTAATGCATACTCTGCGTGCACATTTCTGCAGCAAATATTCAGCGAGTCGATCTTTGCAATCCAGACTCAGAGCTCTCCATCGGTTGATTTAGTCGACGATAGGCTCTCTTTTCCGTTATTTGTTGTTTGTCAGCTCTATCATGCTGACGGTGCACCTAGTGCTGTAGAAGCGATTCAAGAATTCTCTTTAAAGTTGTTCCCTGCTGTCAATCACCTTGGGCTCTAGGTCTGTGTACTAGTCAAAAGCGTTTCCTTATAGGGTTCTGACGAACTGCTTGACTAGTAGATCTCCCCTTGTTCCCGCATTCTCGCATGTTTCTACGAAGTGAGCGACATGTTGCTTTGGGTTGCCCTTTTTGTCAAATTGTTGGAACTTTGGGGGTTGATACCCTGCAGGTATTTTCAGATTGTCGATCCTTTGGGTGTATGGCTTGGAATACGTGAAGGAAGTTTGAGCCGGCCATCCATATTGAGCTCTTATGGAGGTCATGATCATGTCTTAAAGTTGTTGGACCGACAAAAAGGCCACCGAGGCTGACTGTTGCAGTTGGTTTTCTTGCAGCACGGTCTTCCCCTTGTCAGTTGCTTTCACCGTGGGTGCTTGGCTTGATTCAGTAGCCTCTCGAGATTGCGTTTTTTCTCTCAGGGCAGCGATCTCATGGTCTCGCTCCTCGACGGCTTTCGTCAGAAAGTTAATCTTCCTTTCCATTTCTGCCATGGCCGCTTCCGTCGTCACTCTGCCATCATGATAGAAATCACATTTAGCGGTGAATCTCTTTTCGGCTTGCTGGAGGCGGGAGTAGAGTTGTCAAACAAGGGGTTTTCCTTGATGACTACCCGCTTTGTGGAGATTCCATCATTTGCCTCAAGATGTTGTGGGCGATGAGGGAGCTCTGCTTTTGCTCCTGCGTGAGTTCTCTTGAGTGACTGTGGGTGATAGGTCCCATGTACGAGCTGTTTGTAGAGGAAGCCTTGGATTCCATCTTCTTAGGTGCCATTTGCCTTATTTGGATACTGAGAGATAGATGAGAGGTTGAGAGGTCCCACTAGGCATGCCAATTTGTTCACACGATGTTTCCGGATAAATGTGTTTCGTGGAGTTGAACTTGAATTGGTGTTGATGTTGATTTGATACGATGTGGTTCGATCTCTAATACTTGATCCTATGATTCTCTCTTAGTTGGGTGAATGTGCTTGACTTTAAGAAGAAAAGCACCGAACGTTCTTAAAGTAGACGTCTTGGAAGATTCTTTGTGTCTTCAAGGGCCTTCTATCTTCTAGGAGTGCAGCTTTAGGAGTCTTGGGAGTCTGCCTTCTAGGAGTGTAGCTTCATAAGTCTTAGGAGTCTTCTGCTTGTTGATGAATTCTCTCTAGGCTCTTTGAATGTATAAGTGCTCACCCCCACAAATGAAGAGAACTTCTCTATTTATAGAGTTCTTAAGTGGGCTTCGTGGACTTGGGCCTTGTTGGTCCATGGGCCTGGTCCTTGGGCCTAATTAGTTGGACTTGGGCTTGGTTGGTCCATAGGCCTGGCCCTTGGGCCCAGTTAGTTGGACTTGAGCTTGGTTGATCCACGGGCCTGGTCCTTGGGCCCAATTAGTTGGTTTTGGGCTTGATTTGAAATTTGGATCCAATCTTTTTTTTTTGTTTTTTGTTTTTTGTTTTTGTTTTTGTTTTTTTTTGTATTTTGGACTTTAAACACAAATAATAATATCAAATTGGGCCAATTTAATCTCATCTGATCCAACCGCATGGCGTCATCGAAATTTGTCTTCAATTCAATTCGAGATATATGTCAACTTCTAATTGGACCCAAATTTAATGATTTAGAATTTCGTCACTAATCTAGTAAATGACGTGGAAACTTGTGATTGATCCAAAATTCTTCATTCAACAACACCAATTTTAGTTTTAACAAAATAATTTCCATGTACCCTATGTGAAAAGACATCTATTTCGCAATGATGCTCAAGCGAGGTAGGACAAAAGTCACCGGTGGGGTGATCAAGTGTCCCTTCACTGGGATGAGACATTTTCAACCATTAAACAGAAACAACTCTTGTAATTGACACTAACAGTCACCATTTTTCTGTCTAGAACTGTTAACCTTTAACAATTCTGCATAAGTGTAACTCCCATAAGGTCCTCTTGGCAACTCAATGGGTTCAAGTCGAGAATCAGATTTTGGGTTAGTTTGAAGTGTTCAAATTAACAAAAGAAAATTAAATTATATGTGATATAATTGGTGTGATATATTAGATACATTATTTGGAGGAATTAATGTAAATATGGTTTACATTAAGTACTATAAAATAGAAAAAGAACTATGGTTTATATGTTTCATATGATGAAATATTATAACTATAAGTTATAAATATAATATGATAAGTTGGTTATCATATTTATTTATAATATATTAATTATATGATAATTAATTCTTTTTCTCTAATAACCGATTGAGTGAGAGGTTATTGGAAGTTTTATGGTAACCGTGAGATAAAAGGAAAATTGTTTTCCAAAATTAGTGGTTGAATTTCATTCAGGAAAAACACACAGAAATAGGCTATCGAGTAAAAATTGTCTTTACTAAGTGATAGTTGTTGAGAGCTTAAATGATCGTTTAGAGTTGACTTTATGATAATTACTCACTGATTGTTGCTACATGATCGAGTAGTAAAGTCTATACAATAGGCTTCATTTACTAAATGATCGAGTACATCATCTATGTGATAGATAGTGTTCATATCTCCCACTTAAACGATCGTCTACTCGATCGCATACCTCTTGATTCCTCAAACCAATATCATACAAAGCCCACAACTTCTGGATTCTCACATCGAGAATACCAAAGTAACACTTTCGGTTGTGTTCTTACTTAGTTTATGAATCGAGTTGGACTCAATTAGGTTCGAGGAGCATCAAGTTTTTCATGCTATTGGTGGTCCGTTCGTTGCGTTCGAGTGTTGTTGTTGAACGCATTGGAGACTGGTCGAGGGATTATTGAAGAATGGTTCTTCAATGGTACGTATACTCTATCCCTTGAATCTTTTGTAGCATGCTGTAATTTCCGTATATGTATAACCTGTTAGTTTTCGTTTAAGACTGTAATTTTTTGTGTTCAATCTGAATGGGATTTGGAATAATCCACTTCCGCTGCTCATAGAGATCTCTGTTTGTGATTTCCTTCACTAGACTTAAGTTTTTTTTAACTGGAATATACCTAAGTAAAGGTATACTCAAATCGTCTAGAACACTTCGGTGGGAGATTAATGATATATATGATATATTGTTTTTTAGCTCTCACGTCCTTAAATGTGAAACATTATGAGATTTATACTCACCTTCGTGTCGCTTTTATCGTGACTGCTTAATTTCAAAGTGTTTGCATGGGTCAATAGGAAAATGAATAGGAGAAGTTGTTCATAGTAAATGGGAGAAGGAAGTGTGTCAACACATTCTATGGTCTCCTCCATTAGGTTACACTGAGATTCCCATGTTCCACTTGTGTGTCATTTTAGCGCGACCACCCATTCAAAGGATTGTGACTTAGGGATCGGAACACCGCAAACTCCATAAATGGATAGGGTCTCTTAGTTTCATCTTCAATATTGTCTGCTCCTGGGTAGCTTATTGATACCATTCTCTGAGATCTGGAAATTGAGGGTTACACTTATAAGAGTTACTAAGTGTTATTAAGTTCTTGACCAAAAAGCGATAACTAAATATTGTAGGAATATGAGTTCTTCTATAGTATTTAGTCAAAAATGTCTTGGTTCAGTGAGAGAGTAATTGACTATTTTGATTGATGTTCTAAATCTACTGTATCCGTGGTTTATAGTTTTGTTATCACAAATTATTTATCTAATAACATAAGAAGTATTTTATTTAACGATTAAGTTGCATTAGTTTAATCCAATAAATTAAGATCCAAGGTTATTTTATGAAACTTAAACATGTTTTTGTAGATATTTATTCTCTCATTGTAACTCCGTTAATTGAAGAGATTAATATTTCAAAGGATGATCATATGTAACTCGATCTCAATTATGAGTGAGTTATGAAATCTTGCCTGTGAGAGCTAGTCCTTTGATTTGTATGGGTGAGAGTGGCCCGAGCCATCGACTCGATAAGTCTACCATTTTAGGGACTTGATCGAATAGAGAGTTGGACACGTAATTTCACAATATGAAATTCACTCCTTCCTGTATAGGGTAAGTAGATGAGTAGTTATCTTGAGTGATGACTCCGGGACTTGAACAATGGGCCCCACCCTCTCATTGGTCTTAGAGCCAAAGAACCCCTAGAGCTGATTCACTCAGTCCTTTGTGGGTCTCTAAATGTTAGAGTAAGAGGAGGGTATGGATATTTCTTCAGTTTTATAGATGATTATTCCAGGTATGGGCATGTTTACCTAATACGCCAAAAGTCTGAAACTTTTGAAAAGTTCAAAGAGTATAAGGTTGAGGTTGAAAACCAATTAGGTAAAAAGATTAAAACACTTCGATCGGATCGAGGTGGTGAGTATTTGGACATACAATTCTAGAACTATTTGATAAAACGTGGAATTCAGTCTCAATTCATAGCCCCTTGCACATCTCAGCAGAATGGTGTGCTAGAGAGGATAAACAAAACCTTGTTGGACATGGTTCGTTCCATGATGAGTTACGCTCAATTACCAAATTCTTTTTGGAGACACGCAGTTAGGACTGCGGTGTATATTTTGAACATAGTTTCCTCGAAAAGCGTTTCTAAAATGCCTTATAAGCTCTGGATGAGACGCAAAGGAAATTTACATCACTTCAGGATTTGGGGTTGTCTAGCACATGTTTTGGTGCAAAATCCTAAAAAGTTGGAACACTGTTCAAAATTATGTTTATTTATAGGCTACCCAAAAGAAACAAAAGGCAGTCTTTTGTATGATCCTCAGGAAGATAAAGTGTTTGTATCGAAAAATGCAACCTTCCTGGAGGAAGATTATATAAAGAACCATCAACCTCGCAGTAAGCTAGTAATAGAAGAAATGTCCAGAGAAACGACAAATGTATCAACAAGAGTTGTTGATCGAGCAGGTCCTGCAACAAGAGTTGTGATAGAGTAGGTCCGTCAACAAGAGTTGTTGATGAAACTGATACTTCACATCCTTCTCAAGAGTTTAGAATGCCTCGTCGTAGTGGGAGGGTTGTGCAACAGTCTGACCGATACATGGGTTTAACTGAAACTCAAGTCATCATACCAGATGATGGTTTAAAGGATCCATTGTCTTTTAATCAAGCAATAAATGATGTGGACAAAGACCAATGGATTAAAACCATGGACCTTGAAATGGAATCTATGTATTTCAATTCTATCTGGGATCTTGTAGATAAACTGGAAGAGGTAAAACCCATAAACTACAAATGGATCTACAAGAGAAAACGAGACCAAGCTGGTAAGGTACAGACCTACAAAGCTAGACTAATGGCAAAAGGGTTTATCCAAAGAGAGGGGTGAAGAAACCTTCTCTCCAGTTGCCATGATAAAGTCTATTAGAATACTCTTATCTATAGCCACATTTTATGATTATGAAATATGGCAAATGGATGTCAAGACATCTTTTCTGAATGGCTATCTTGAAGAGAGTATCTATATGTCTCAACCAGAAGGGTTTATACAGCATGGTGAAGAGTAAAAAGTTTGCAAGCTTAATCGATCCATTTATGGATTAAAACAAGCTTTTAGATCTTGGAGTATGAGATTTGACGCTGCGATCAAATCTTATGGCTTTGAACAAAATATTGACGAACCCTGTGTCTATGAGAAAATCGTCAACAAAACTGTCGCTTTTCTGGTGTTGTATATTGATGATATTCTACTCATTGGAAATGAGGTAGAATATCTAGCTGACGTTAAGAGATGGTTGGCTTCACAATTCCAAATGAAAGATGTGGGAGAAGCACAGTATGTTATTGGAATCCAAATAGTTCGGAATTGCAAGAACAGAACATTGGCATTATCTCAAGCATCTTATATAGACAAGATGTTGTCTAGGTATAAAATGCAAAATTACAAGAAATGATCTTTACCTTTCAGGCATGAAATTCACTTGTCTAAGAAGCAAAGTACTAAGATACCTCAAGAGGTTGAGGAGATGAATCGAATTCCATAAGCATCTGTTGTTGGGGGTTTAATGTATGCAATGTTGTGTACTTGTCCCAACATATGCTATGCCGTAGGAATTGTCAGCAGATTTCAGTCCAATACTGGTCATGACCATTGGACCACTGTTAAAAACATTCTCAAATATCTTCGGAGAACGATAGATTATATGCTCGTGTATGGTCCTAAGGATCTGATCCTTACTGGATACACTGATTCTGACTTTCAGATTGATATTGATTCGAGGAAATCAAGTTCGGGGTTAGTATTCACTCTGAACGGATGAGCAGTTATGTGGAGGAGCATCAAGTAGAGTTGTATTGCAGACTCCATAATGAAAGCCAAGTATGTAGCTGCAAGAGAAGCAGCAAAAGAAGCAGTATGGCTCAGAAAGTTCCTGACAGATCTGGAAGTAGTTCCTAACATGCACCTGCCTGTCACTCTCAATTGTGACAACAATGGAGTAGTTGCAAATTCAAAGGAACCACGAAGCCATAAAAGGGGAAAGCATATCGAATGAAAGTACCATCTCATCAAGGAGATTGTACATAGAGGAGACGTCATTGTCACTCAGATTGCTTCCCAAGACAACTTAGCTGATCTATTTACGAAGGCCCTCTCGGCTAACGTGTTCGAGGGTCACCTAGTAGGACTAGGTCTACGAGTTTTGTATCACTAGGGCAAATGAGATAATTGATGGGTATTATGATGCCCTAGTTTATTGTATTTGTACATTTTATTCTCTCCATGTAAACTCAATATTGTATATATTTGTATATATTGATCCACTGGAGTTTTAGTCCAAGATGACATGCCCTAGTGTTAGTCGAGTTTCGTCATGTTGATCGACGCAAACTCATTTTCTCATGAATTCCTAGCACAATTGCTGCATATTTTGCTTAACAACCTTCATAATTCTAAGTAAAAGGCCTAAGATGACATGCAGATCACACCCCCAAACTTAAAATCATGCTTATCCTCAAGCATGCGTTATACTCAAGAAATTCTAACTCACCTTCATGCTTTCCTTTGCGATGACCAACTTCTCAGAATATAATTTACACACGCCTCTGACCATCACTGCAATGTTCTCCTCCACTTTGGCTGCTTTTTCAAAAGGATCTTTTCTAAGTTTACATCCGGTAAGCCTTTGCTCAAAAACTTTTTATTCATTCACCCCAATTTTGCGTTTAGCTTTTGAGAATGCGTTCGTAAAAATAATTCAAAACTTTGCGATGACTTATTCAAATGCGGCGTTGAACTTGGTTACGCCCTTCGTTTTGGCTTACCTCCATGTGTGTCATGCGAGCATCCAACTTCGGTTGCATTCCATATTCAACTCAACTCTTGTCTTGCTTGATTGGGCTTGCGCCCAACAGAAGAGTTGTGCTAATGCGCTGATCCTGGCGACTTGCCTTCGTTTTGGCTTGCCCCCACGTATGTCATGCATACATCCAACTTCAAGCAAGTGCCTTTCATAGCTTAACTCTTATCAACATGGGTTTCCCCATTGCGTTGACAGTGGAGTTATTATTCTAAAAAACCCGCTTCACTTTTTTTTTTCAAACGATCACAATGCAATGAACGCAACTCTCCGAGACTGTTGTCACCCCCAAACTTAGAGGTTGGTAGCATTCTCATCGCAAAGCTAAGAACAAATTACATGAATGCAGTAATAAACGTTTAAACAAAGGTTTACACAAAATAAAACTTAAGAGTTCCAAAATTTGAAGAAGCTAATAAAAGTAAAGAACGTCTTGCGTTGATTAGTTAGAAGATGCGGTGAACTATATGTACCATCATAGAAACATCGCAAAACAACGCAATCAGGAACGAAAGAATTTCAAAAGGATAAGGCATACAAGATAATAGGAAAAGATCTTAGGCAGAACAACGCATGCGCTCATGTGTTGGAATTCACGCGATTGAAGCAATGCGTTGAAGGGTGAAAGGAATTCTTCCGTTGAACTACGAACCAAGAAGGCTTATTGTTGCACCTACAAGAGCAAACGCACCACAACCAAGGAAGCAACCATATATCCAAAATAACAATGAGGATAAAAATAACCTATACTAAGAAAGCAAGTTAAAGATAGAGTGGAAGACGTCCCTGGAAAAATAGGAGTGTTATCAATGCAAGGAGTCTTCCATGTAGGAGATGGTTCTCAACTGCTTGGGTCAAGGAGCATGCCCTGACCTTTGGAACTTCCGGCAATTGTTGGGCTCATGTTGGCCACCATGTGCTTAGAATTACCTTAAGCTCTTCTGCGACTGATTGCCCTTCTACTTTGGGGTCAATACTGGCTTTCAGCACATCGTCTACACTTCAATATTGTTTGCAACCTAGTCGCACAAGCTGCAATACTCCCAAGATAAAAAGTTTGCTCGCAGAGACACAAAACTTAACAAATAATTAGCTGCCAAGTCCCTGGCAACGACACCAAAAACTTAGTGCATTATTTTATAATGTGGAATAGTGGATGAAATGCGTTGGTGAAAAATGCATTGAGCACTCAAGTTTCCTCAGCGGAATCCAAGTGTAAACTCCACTGAGTTTCCTAGTAAGTCCAGGGTCGAACTCGGAGACTTGTGAAAATAGGTTGCGTTGGTAATTTTTAGAAAACTTTGTGATAATCGGATAAATCAATAGTTGTTGAGGTTGTTGTTTGCGATAATGAAAAATAAATAAATGCGGCGGATTTGAGAAAAGTTGGATTGCGTGATAGATGCAATGAGTATGCGGATGAACGGGTTGAGAAGGTCTTCAACTAGCATTACTTGGGAATGCGTTAGACTATGCGATCATGCTATAACCATGCACACCAAGTCATTTTCCAATGCAAACGCACTGCTCCTAAATATAGGACGCATGTTTTGAATGCAAAAGTGTCCATAGAGCTTATTCCTAAGTCTCTACTCTTGTCCTATGCGATGATGCAGGATGCATAAAGGTAAGGTGACCGCACACAATCATATCCTATCTCTAGGATGCATGCGATGCGTTGATAGCAAATAGTGCTTATTCCTAAGCTCCTATCTCTTGATTATGTGTTCTAATATGACTCTCCTGAGCCTAGATTCTGACCTGACCTTCCCAAGCCTAGATTCTGTCCTTAGACTACCTTCCCTAGTATCTTTAATGGACGAATGAAGTATACATAATTCAAGATAATCGTATAGAATGAAGACCCTCAGTTGTGGTAGCTAAATACTTCTCAACCCATTCAACAGGTTTAGCTACTCATGTGTAAATAACAGAGAGCGAACAAATATGGAGAAGTAAAATCCATTTGTATAAATGAGTTGAGTACAAAATAACAATGGAAGATAAAGGTAGAGAGCCTGGTAGCAATTCCTTGCTGACCAAGGCTTTTACACTGTAAATATCTATTCGGTTCAAAAGATATTCCTGCTTCCGCAGGCGTCGGCCCTCTCTCTGTCCGTGAAGCTTTCGGTGCTTTCCCAAGCTTACCGAAACGATCTGTCGGCACAACCTCCTTCTCTCGCGTCCGCCTTAAAATGAAAGAAAATCTAAGAACAAGGCTAAACTATCAATAGAACTATGAACTCGTAAGATGATGAACCCCTTTTCTGAAGGATACCTCTGGTATTTATAGAGCTTCGAGGTGAAGACGGCTTCTCTCTTATGATTGCTCAGATGGGATGGCTTTAATTCCCTGACTGATACGCCAAATATTTGTCACCGAAAAGCTGAATGTACTTGTTATCGTTAGCGGCTGTCAGCTTAATTCGGATCATCAACTTTCCGTCCCATCGCGATTAATTATGCCTTTTACCCAGATGCGCCCATCAAGTTGCGACAATCCTTCTTGAGCAAATGTTTACCAACACAATCACCGCAAAGCCTTGCGGTAATGCTGCAGTCGACCAATGATTTCCTATGATCGCAATTTTCGCCTTGCATCAATGCATATTCTGCATAAAAACACAAAAATCAACTGTTTCTATGCGATGAACGCATGCGACCGCAATATTATGAATTTGATGCTTTTTGGACGCAATTTAACATATTTTATCAATGCAAGCCAACATTGTTTAAGAACTTATCACTATGATAATGGCCATTTCTGCCTGTTATTCGTCTTCTCCAAGCACGAGCTGCAACTCATGCAACTCTTCTCTTTGCATGTTGATTTGCAATATAATGAATAGATTGGAGTGAAAATTGGGCATGTAATCAAAAGAGTTTTGAGAGAAAAACTGGTTTGAAGAAAGGTTCTTCAACAAGGTTGCTGCAGTGAGCTTTTCTCCTTCATCTCTTGATTCAAGCCCATTTTGAGTCCCACAACTCAATCTAGAACACCAAGAGAATAGTGGGAAAGATCTTGAGGTGGTCTACAGCAAGATATGGAGAAGATTGCAGCTGGAGAAGGAGCTTTGAAGAAGTTCTACAAGAGGTATGTCTTGAAACCCATTTTTCTACAAAAGCATGCTTTATATTATGCCAAAATTAGTGAATTTGAGTGCAAAAGCATGCTTTATATTATTTCCTTGTGCTTCCGCTGCTGTTGATACAATCCTACAAAACAGACATTTGACTCAACTATAACTACAAACAACTCGTGAAGGATCGCTTATGTGTAATGGTTATATTTGTGGACGCAACATGCCATACAATGCATAAGAGGGTGACTACGGGTCTATAGTGATTTGTCCTATAGTTAATGAACGTTGATTAATTAATTAATTAATCTAGAGCTTATAATCCACAGGTCCCCTTGCTAGCTCATAACGAATTAATGAGGACCAAAAGGTTTTTAGAAGAATAATTTGGAATGTTCAAATTAATCTAAGGAAACACGTGCTAATTGCATATGATATAATCACTATAAGGTACAAAGATACATTATAGTATATAGTTAATTTTGAATAAAGTTCAAAATTAAACTACATAATATGAGAGATTGAACGTATTTGAATATGATTGAAATAATAAATTAACTCGAATGAGATTCATATTAAAACTATAGATTATGAGAGAAATATACATTTGAATACGATTTCAAATGTTTATTTAATTAAATATAAGATTAAAAATTAAATAACTTCCCTATAATACAAGGGAATGGAGAGAGTGACGAGTTATTTTTCCCTCTAGGTTAAATGTAACCCTTCCTAAACACATACCAAAAGTTGTTGAATTGAACCTGACTTGATGGTATAGATATTACACTCTGTTCCTAAGAGCTTGGAGTTCAATCTCCTGCAATTATTGTACTAAAAAAAACTTTTATTTTTTTAAAATAAAAAAAAAAACATATTTGACCATATTTGTTTTATTTATTATTATTATTATTATTTATTTATTTAAAAAAAACATTCCTGAACAATTTTTATTTCTACCTTTGAATTTGCAAAAGTACTCGGTTGTTCTTCCGCGAGACTGGAAGCCGCCATTGTTCATTTCCAGCTCAGCTCTCTTCATCTTCTTCGTTTCAATTCCAACACTTTCTCGTTTCCTTTCCCATTTCACTTCCCTTCCACCGCCAGATCCGCCTGCTATAGATTATTACCTTTTCAATGTCCTGGAAAAGGTGATGATGTTCTATTCATTTCTTAATTTCTTAATTTTTATTTCCAATTATGGCGTTTCATACGAGTTCTCATTCAATTCGTTTCTCGAATTCTAGTAGTTTTTCAGTGCTATTCGAAATGCACTGAGTGTTCAGTAGCCGAAGTCGTTTGACGATTTCTATTTCGCGGTCTGCCTCCAGTTAATTCATTTGGTGGCAGACTAGGGTTTCTGTCAATCTTCTCATTGTTATTGAGATCAGGCTTCTGGAGCAGCAACAGGTAAGCGGAGTGTCTTTTGTTTTTGTTTTCCTGTCTAATGTGCCTTTGTTGTTGATGAATTATCATCCCTTGGTGATCATTTTTCAGGATGGGGGAAGTGGTTCCTATCTACTATAGTATTATTGCGTTTTTTTGCACCGTTGGAGCCATTGCTCTGGCGATCTTTCATATTTACCGGCATCTTTTGAACTATACGGAACCTACTTATCAGAGATACATCGTGCGGATCATCTTTATGGTCCCGGTTAGTTCTTCTTCCCTGCATTTCATACATATTTCAGAACAGATCCTTTTTGTTTTTTGTTTGATTGGGATTTCGTATGGAAGGTTTCTTGTTGACATTTTCATGCTTGAGTATTATGTATCTCCGATTTTGCCTGGCATATGTTCCTTATGTATGTTTCAAGCTTGAATTTCTGATTTCACAACAATTTATAGATGTCTGTGTTCATTTGTTGTATGTTTTTCTTTTTGTTACATTGTGTTGTATATATTATTTCTCAGAGAAGGAAGTTGCAGTTGTTGGAAAATTACAAGAGTCTAACTTCTGACCATAGAGAAAGTTGAGTGTAAGTGTCAAAAGTGGGAGAGGGCAGTTCGTTTATCTTTTCCTCGTGATGTTTTAACCTCAATTCTTGTGTACTTTCCAAATTCCATCAAATTAGCATAAATCTTGGAGAAATTCTAAAATTCAACTGGGAAGGTTTAAATATCGAAAGAGGATACCGTTTAGACCCTAGAGGTAATTTCCCTGAGAAGAACTTTCATGACGCTTTGTTATGAAGAGAAAATATGGATCCATTCTTCTTGGTCGGAGTCCTAACAACATCTATGCTTTTTTTGTTTTGTTTTTTTCAATTTTATTGATGAATGAAATATCCAAAGGATAAACAAAAAAAACCCTATGAAAGGGAATACAAAAGATGTGTCCAATTAGCAACAAGAAAATCTAAGCTATGATCTTTAAGAGATCGATAATCTTTACACCAAAAGAAAGCATAAAAAATAGCGCATTCCAAAATATCCTTTGGAGACTTTGACTTGTTTCTGAAAATCCGGTCATTTCTTTCTTCCCAAATTTTTTATAAAACTCCACAAATGATGCTGGTCCAGATGTTGGCCTTGTCACCCCTGAAAGGGTGATCCACAACATAGAATGATCCAATCCAAGGCTTCCCTAGGGTGGACCATATCCCATCCAAAAGCCTTGTAGATTTCAGCCCAGATTGGTTGAACAAAACGGCAATGCTTTTAAAAAGTAAGAAATGATTTGTTGATTTTAGTATTATATTTATTGCTATATGATAGTAATAAATATAATACTAAAATCAACAAATCATTTCTTACATTTATTATTATTGATAACAACGCCATAGTCATTAAGGAAAAATGTAAGAAATACGATAAAAGTCACACAGAGAACTGTGGCAATTGACAACGATAAGGAGCAACCACAATCCAAAAGTGAGTGGAAATTTCAGAAAGGAGCATCAGAGCAAACATCCTCCTGCATTCTCTCCTTCCCTTGAAATGCCCTCCTCTTCTCAGCCAAATATTCCATGAAACAAGCAGGAGCCTTTCTAATAGATTGGCCTACTTCATTACGCAGTCTAAAAATGGAAAGGAGATATAGAGGGATACCACTGAAAATAGTCGAAATAAGGTTGAATCTTTCCCTTTTTGAGAAGAACTGATTCTGAGCAGAAGGACCATTCTAAATCATTGATCACCATTGGATTTTGGAAGGAACCTGTTTAGGATTATCACCCAAAGGAAAACCGAAGCATGGAGAAGGGAGTTTATTTCTATTTTGTTTTCTTTGGACAACTTGTTTCTTTTCTTCTCTGGCTTTTTCTGTGTTGTTCCATGCACTGGAAGCTTGATTTTTCTTTTTCAACAAGAAAACATTTTCTTCCTTGGTTACTGCAGCCTATTGAACACACAGTATACTGATGACAACTTCTCACCAGGCTCCTTGCTGAGGGACTCCTAAAATTTTTACCTTCCAACTCCTAATGAAAAGTTAAATATAATTAAAATGTGGTTAATAGCTGTGAACTTTAAAGAATTTATCAATGAAGAATGAACAAATGAGTTGGACTTGTTCAGAATGATTAAGGGATGTTAACTCCAAAGTCAGAGAGATGTTTTGTACCTTAGGAAGCTTTGGAGATTTTTTTTCATAGATCCTTTGCCTTCCGTCAAATGCAACCAATCCCAAACTCCATAAAGAACCTCGTTTAGTCCCTATCTGATTTGGAAAAAATAAACCCACAACTAAACAATTTCTCTGCTAGCTCTTAAGTGTATTAATTTGCTGGATACACAACAAATGTAAACTTTGACAACCCTTTTTCCTATAACGTGTTTCAAATGAGAGATAGGTGGTGTGGAAATCATCTGATTGTTTATTTACCATTCATTTACTTATGGTGGCTGGACATGTATACCCCCAGTAAAGATGGACTTTATATAGAAATACCTTCAAAGTCTTTTTTCCCCCTTCTTTGAGAAGACTTCTTGCTGAACGAGGGTGTTGGACCTCATATCTCCTGAAACTTGCCATGGGTGGAAATGTTGTCATCAACCTTTTGTGGAGTATTCTCAAAAGCCATAGTATGTCATTGTTTGTAAAGCGTTGGGGCCGAGTTTCTCTAATTTAACATTTTGGTACCGAACAATTTGGAACCGTGACAGGAATTACATCCGACTAACAACTATTGTTTGAATAATATGTTTATTCATTTATTTATTTTTGTTTTCACACCATCTCTTGGCTCCAAATTCTTTAAGTTTACTGTTGGTGGTATTTTCATTTCCCCCACCTTTTTTTTTTAAAAAAAAAATTTATTATTTATTATGAGAAATGACCAAACTGAATTTCTTTTGATGGGATGAAATTACCATCAGTGTGCCTTATGGTGCTTCTTAATATGTAATTTCTAAGTAAAGCACTTGTTTGTGTTTGTTCTTTCTTTCTTTCTCTTCTTTTGTTTTCTATTTTGGAATACATTATTAGCAAATTCTAAAAGTGCTTCCTTGGATCACAGGTTTATGCGCTGATGTCCTTCTTGTCTCTTGTTTTCCCTTCGAGTTCCATCTATTTTAATTCCATTCGAGAAGTGTAAGTTGTCCCTGCTACATCAAATTGTTTATGAAATTCTGAAGTTTTTGTCTATTTCTATAATGCTGCTTGTTTACTTTTCTCGCATCTTTTATTTTGAGAAGGGTTTAACCATCAAACCATTCAAAGTTGAGAAGCCATTGTTATTACATTGTGTGGTCTACTTGAGGAAGATTGCTATACCAATAAGAGTATAAGCTTCTCTAGTTTTTTCTCCACTATCGAATCATGTGTTGGTTCTTGGTCATTGCATTTTCTGGCAGTGTTGGTTTTCTTTAATTGCCATCTAAAACATGCTTCTCCCGAACACTCCTTTCTCCAAAAAGTTCAGTGTATGGAAATTGTATTGCATGTAATCTAAAATATTAAATAAAAACGAAATGTGATAATTTTAACCGTCATGACTTTATTTAATAATAAAAAGAATGTATCATTGTCCTTTTGGTTATAGTATGGATCAAATATCTAACTATTAACTTTATGATTTCTTTTAGCTATGAAGCTTGGGTCATTTACAATTTTTTGTCATTGTGTCTGGCATGGGTTGGTGGCCCTGGAGCTGTTGTAATAAGTTTAAGTGGTCGTGTATTGAAGCCATCGTGTTTCTTGATGACATGTTGCCTTCCTCCATTACCACTAGATGGGTAAGTTTGCAAAAGTTAAATTTTGTTTTATTTTGAATTGATATAATGTTTCCATTATTAATGACAGCATATAATAGTATAAGTTGAATTATATTAAATTCTTTGAATGTAATAGGTGGGTACTGTGCATGTAGTTATTGTGTGCTTCATTTTCTTTCATGGCATTAATACGTTTTAACAAATGATATCCATGAAGAGAAGGCTACAGAGAGGTGGATGTCTACATATAGTTTTGAACAACGTACTCCACCTTGCTACAAGTATTAGGGTTCTGTGTTAAATGTATTTTCACCAAATCTTAATCTTTTCAACAATTCATCCAATTGGATCTCCATTTGTAACTCGTTTGGAATTGAGTTATCAGTTCTCAATTAGAATTTTGTTTATGGAGCCTGCCCTCTCTTTGTTAGAAATTAAACTTGAAAAGGAAATTTTCAGATGTCTCTCCGGCAAATGCCTCTGGGATCTATCAAAATGTTTTTTTACAACTTATTTTCATTTTAAGAAATGGATACATATATTCAAAAAGGGACAAAAGGACATCCTAAGGGCAAGGGATGGAGATAAACTTTGATATGATGATAAGAGACTAATGCTCAAAGATACAACAATTACTAAGAGGGGAGAGCAACGAAATGAACCAAAAATAAACAACTGATAATAATTTTTTTTGGATAAATGACCAGTACACTTCCATGGAATTAGTGCAAAAATAGTGGGCCTTGAATGAAAACCAAAAGTCTTCTTGAAAAAGGAAACACCTCAAAAACTTTAACCTAATCCTTCACTCCACTGGCATAGTAAAGCAACCTTGAACAAAGATAATTTTGAATAAACGAAGACAATAACAGCTTCAAATTCATACACAGTGTTGAAAACTGAACCAAAATCATTTTTTTAAAAAAGGAAACGACTTTCATCAGAAAAAAAAAAAATATACAAGCATACAAAAAACCCAGCCCACAAAAATGCACCTCCTCCCACAGGAATTGACTCAAGTGTTACAAAATAATGCCTACAGAATAGTTACAAAAGGTCCTTGAAACCGAAGTACACAAAGAAAACTGAACCAACTTGAAACTGGGGCTGCATGGGAATAAAAAGAATAAAAACCATATTCAAATTTAGTGCTGCCATTCAAGAACTTAGTGCGAAAACAGCGGCACTATATTTTGGGCTAATATTATGAATGGGAGGTTATTTATGTGGAGAACATAAAAAGCTATTAGAGGTTGTTTGAGTGTATTCTTTTAAATTTCGTCTGTAATTACTGTTTTGTAACCTCTTAATTCAATTGCTTTTAATTTTGAATACTGTTTGAGAGGGTATCTTGCTTTTTTTTTTTGGGCGGGGGGCCCTCTCTACCCTTTGCCCATAAGTCGCTCTTATGCTTTTTGTGTGGATATGGTTTCCCCTGCTTCGTATCCAAAAAAAGAAGAGTAGCTTTGGTTCGTTGTTTAATTCATTCTTCATTAATTTAGAAATAAAATAAAATTTAGGAATAAACATAACCATTTCCAAAAAAAAGAAAAAAAAAAGAGAGAAGAAATAAACATATCTAACTTTTAAGTGAAGTTTTTCTTGAAAAAAATATCAAGTTAACTCATTTAAATTATGTTTTCCTTAAAAAAAAATTAATGAACGAAGCACCAATGAAAGAGCAAATTGAGAAAAGATGTAGGTGAAATTTCCCATCTCCAGTGATTCTTTGCCTAACAGTCATGGGTTGTCATTTATCAAAATACCTTCTGCTCTCTTGTCTGGTCTCCTCTTCACGCATTCCTGTTTATATATGACATCCATTATTCCTTTCGTTAGCTTGCTCAATGTTTGGACTTGAATAAATATTTCAAGACTAATATAATACCAAATAACATTGAAAAGTTAGTTTAATTGAAGTTCTCATCTTCAATTTATGATTTTGAACATTTCTCTATACTTTCCTCTGTTTCCGCCAAAAGTATTAGCTATTTCTTCCTCAGCGCTAGGTCCATAGCCTCATTGATAAGTTTCTTAGGAGGCTATGGATCTAGATGTCTCAAGCTAGAGGGATCAAAACCTTTAGAACGGACACAATGTGGTCTAAGGAATATGAATCAACACGTTTTGAACTATTTGTGTTGCTTGTTATTCCTTGTTGCCCTTGCTATTCTTCCTTTCATCTAAAGAAGCATCTTTCTCAAGTTGTTCTTTCTCTACTTCATCCTATGAGACAAAATTATGAGCAATATAAAGTCAAGTTTTAACAAGTCAAATAAACTCCTTTTGATGGGTGAAGCATTTCATCATTTTCAATATCTATTAATCTCCTCATGTTTATCGAATGCATTTATTCCATAAGTGAAGTACTTTTTTGCAACCATTGTGGCCTGGTTGGCAGTACTTATTTGAGCTAGTGAAAAAATGAAGGGTCGTAGAGGGTATTATGGGTCCATGATCCATGGTTACCTATCTAGGATTTAAAATCCTGCGAGTTTCTTTGATAATCTATATATGTGTGTGTATATATATTTTCTAATGGGATTTTTGTGGCCTTAGTTTTTTGTATGCGCTTGTATTCTTTCATTTATTCTCAATGAAGTAGACTACTTGTGTATATATATTCTGTGGGTAAGAAATCAACCTTTTGTCAAGAATAATCATATATTTGAAATCCTATACCTTGGGGATTTGCCAAGCAAGCATATTTCAAGGTTGGATCTTATTTTGGATTGGACCTTTGTTTGATATCTTTGCTAATATATGATTAATCAATCAAATCAACACTGTCCAAGTATTATGTATCATCATAGATGTAGAGAGTGAGATGGAGAGTCAATGTGCAAATATTAAATAACTCACCCTTGAATTCAAGACATTCAAAGTTCAGAGAATTGAATTGTTGTAGGAAATAACTATGGGTGCCCACTGAGCAAAGAAAGGTAGAAAAAAGTGAGATGGAGAGATTGTAGGCGAGGGACAAAGAGAGAGTAAGATGGAGAGAGGACAAATAGGGAATCGAATGGAGAGAAAGGCAGGTGGAGAATTGTTAGAGAGTGAGATAAAGAGAGAGATATATATAGAGAGAGAGAGTGAAATGAAGAGAGATGGAGAGGAGGGAGGGTTGGAGGGACTAGAGAAAGAAACAGAGAGCTTACTTGTTGGTTGTTGCATGCTTTGATGAGAGAGAGAGAGAGAGAGAGAGAGAGAGAGAGAATAGCCCTGACATTTCATGAATGGAGTGCCGGTTGAGTAGGTTGGGGAGGGAGGCTAGCCAAAGTGCCATTCGTCTTAAAGGAAGTCGCGTTCATTTCATCAGAAAGTCTATAATTTTGTCAATGTTGTTTTTAGGAGAACTGAATCAAGTTCCATTGTGGGCAGAGCTTTCTTTGTTTTATTATGTTAAGTGCTTTCTGCTCTCCATTTGCAGGCTGTTTTATTTTTTGTAATAATGATCTGTTTCGAGTAGTAAGGAATATATAAGTGAAGCTTCTCCATGTCTGTGATCTTTATTAGAAATTTTATATAAAGCCTAGTCAAGATTACTAATAATTAATATCCTTGCCTAATAATTAATGTTTTTCTATTTCAGCAATATATCTTCTCTTGTTAGGAGGAAAAAAATCATCAATCTGAAACTTCATCAGATAATCTTACGAGTAGCTTTTGATGCAGGCGTTTTATACGGAGGTGCAAGCAAGGCTGTTTGCAATTTGTGATTCTGAAGCCTATATTAGTTGCTGTAACACTTATTTTATATGCAAAGGGCAATTATGAAGATGGAAATTTCAGTCCAAAACAGTCATACCTTTATCTCACCATTATCTATACCATCTCCTACACAATGGCTCTTTATGCTTTGGCATTGTTTTATGTGGCATGCAAAGATTTACTTCAACCATTTAACCCGGTCCCAAAGTTCATCATCATTAAATCTGTTGTCTTCTTGACTTACTGGCAGGTAAATGACTTTTGGGTTCCTTTTCCTTGTACAAGTTGCATCCGTATGGAAATATTTTTAGTACTAAATTATTGTGATTTTTCTACCTACATTCGTTATTTGTCATAAAAGAAGCATTCAAGGACAACGTGGGTCCATGAAATCAAATGATATACCATTTAAGGACATGTCAAATGCTGAAGGGAAGGTGTATGTATCTCGTAGTACTAGAAAACTTTCTATTCCATATTTTGATCTTTCTTTTGTTAATGTGTATTTGGTGTTTATGTTTGTTTTTGGGAAGTATTTAGAGGAAGGTCAAATATAATGATATCGAAATATTACCTACCTAGGATCTAATATCCTATGAGTTTCCTTGACACCCAAATGTTGTAGGGTTATGCAGGTTGTCCCGTGAGATTAATCGAGGTGCACGTAGCTAGCTTGGACACTCATGGATATAATATATATATATATATACACACGTATATACNGACACTCATGGATATAATATATATATATATATACACACGTATATACATATATACATATACATATATGCATATACATATACATACACATATACATACACATATACATATACATATGTACATATATACATATATATGCACACATACACATACACATACATATATACACACATATACACATACACATACATATATACACACATATATACATATATGTATATATGTATATACATATATGTATATATGTATATACATATATGTATATATGTATATACATATATGTATATATGTATATATATATATGTATATATATATACATATATATGCACACATACACATGCACATACATATATACACACATATATACATATATACATATATATATATACATATATATGCACACATACACATNCATATATATGCACACATACACATGCACATACATATATACACACATATATACATATATACATATATATATATACATATATATGCACACATACACATACATATATACACACATATATACATATATACACACATATATACATATATACATATATACATATATACGTATATACATAAAATATTAGCATAATCTTTAATGGGGGAAAATGTGTTTTGAATTTTTTTTTATAAAAAAAATCATAGAACGAATGACGGTTTAGACTTTAGAGCCCTAGTTAGAAGATAAAACGTGATCTTAAGTTGGGCTGCCTTTGTTGATGCTTAATAGGGTCTTTTTATACTTTTTTTCAATATTTTTATGTTCATTTTACTTATTTTTTGTTGTTAGCATTTCATTCCTGGTGTGAATAGTTTTCCTTGAGCATTAGTCTCTTTTTATTTCATCAATGAACAGTCTCGTCTCTTGTTTAAAAAAACGTGATGCTAATTTCTTCAATGAAGGATCTCATTGATACGGTACAAGTATGTAACAACTACATGATATTAGTATAGGAAATTTCTCTTTGAAAGAAACTAAATATCAATACAGGGAAATTATTGTACATGCTCTCCTGGGGTGGCCAGGCACTTGATTATAGCTTTCTTGATTTATGGACAAAAACAAGCTAATCATCCCCCTTTTCCTGTATGTTATCACCAGAATGTTATATACATATGATGTATATACATGCACGTATATATATACACATATACATATGTGTATATATATGCACATATGTATACACGTATATATATACACGTCTATATATATATCTGTATGTATGTTTAGATGTTGTCAGCCTGAAGTATGTAAAATGAACAGAAACTTTTTTCATAAATTTTTCTTGCTTTGTACTTGGTTTAGGGTGTCCTTGTGTTTCTTGCCGCAAAAACTCAATTCATCAAGAGTGCAGAGGAAGCTGCTCAGTTTCAAGATTTCATTATATGCATTGAGATGCTTATAGCTGCTTTGGGTCATCTATATGCATTCCCATACAAGGAATATGCAGGAGCTAACATTGGTGGTTCGCGTGGTCTCACGGGAAGTCTTGCACACGCTGTAAAATTGAATGACTTTTACCACGACACGGTCCACCAGGTGAGCCTTGATTTAGTTTTCCAGCTAGCTTATTTTGGAGATGGTTTTGTATCTCTTTGTTGGATTGTTTATTGACTCAACTACATTTCTTTTGCAGTTTGCACCAACTTATCATGATTATGTTCTTTATAATCATAGCGATGGCGATGAAGGAACGAGGAAGTATCGATCACGCACCTTTGTGCCTACAGGTCCCGAGATGGACACCGTTAGAAGAAACAAACACATGTTTGGAAACAAGCTAGATGACATTCAGCTTTCCACGATCTCGTCTTCAAGTTCAAGTACTCCAAAGAATTCAGAAATCCTCGAACCAGTACATTCTGATGTAATGAAATCTTCTCTTCTTATGGATACCTCAAACTCTTTATCCACACCATACGACATGTCGCTTATTGACTTGGATATTTCGAGTTACCCCTCGAAAGTTGCTGCAGCAGATGAAACAGGTACGAGGTGACGAGAATAGTTGACAGGTAGGAGAGAAAAGAGAAGGAAAAACGATGTTGCGAGAAGAGAATACGCAAAGAAAGAGAGGTACAAATAGAGATTTTAGGGTGTGTGACCTTTCATTTCTCTCACGTGCACATTTGGTATTGCGGCATAACAAAAAAATTGTGTACAATGGCGTGTTTCTCCCTTTCCCAAGTCCTTGGTGCTGTATATACATGATTCTGATTTGTTATCAATTAGGATTTGAGACACAAGCATGCATATAAATTCATTTAAATTATTATACTCTAACTGCTACATTTTTAGGAAATCGATCATAACTCAATTGACATATGAGTGTGTTAATAACCACGTGGTCTATGGTTTGAATTCCCTTACCCTCAATTGTATTAAAAAAAAGAACCGACTGGAATTGTGTGTATGCTCATGTGTTTTTTCCTCTTCCTTTTTGGGTGTGAATGGTGAGTTTCTCTCTCTGAGGATTCATGTTTGTTTGTATGTAATTTTCATTTGTGTATCTGGAAATGATTAGTTTTCTTGGTGTGCTCCTCCTTCATTTTTCCTTTTCTTTTCTATGTATGTGATTCTCCTTTCAATAAATTGAAGGCTTGCATATTGGTTCCATTGTGCATGGTAGATTTTGTCCTATTAATTACACATTAGAAATCACTTTATGGTTGAACTCAATTGGTTTTGGTTAGGGTATTGTATCTTTTATCTGAAGGGTAGAGTTCTCCGCATTAAGTGGAGCTCCAAATAAGTGTCATTTATAATTTTACGATAGTTTATTTGTGTCATAGAAGAAAATTGAAAATAGGAAATGGAAGCAAGAAATCCGATTTTGCCCTTTCCTAAAATTTATAAACGATTTTGGAAATGCTTCACATGAATTGAACGCTAAACATTTGCGAAAATTGAAAACTATGGTCGGTACCATAGTAATTTTGTTCAGTTTTATGTTTGTTTCTTGGCAAATGGTTAGAAATAACCTCGGAGATTCACCTCAATTCGAATAAAAACTTGACTTCCTTTTATTGCAGAGTTAAACTATCATTTTTTTTAACTTTCTGGGTGGAATCTCGGTGAGGGTAAAGATGGACGTAATCTTAAAGGAATCTAAGGTCTTTTAATGGTTGATTTTCATACTTATGATTGATCAAATCTTCATCAATTGAGTTGACTCTCAACGAAAGATTTTCAAATGATCACGAAAATTTACATGATTTGAGAAAATCAAATATTTATGATGAATTAAATTCTACAAAAAATTACATGATCCAGGAAAAAAATACATATAACTTTAGTCTGACAAACTATTTCAACAAGTTCTCCAAAATGCTGAATTGTGAGAGATGAAAACATCTGAGCGTTATTTCTGACAATTTTTCTTGTTTTTTTTTTTTCTTTCAATTTTTATCTATAATTTTCAAATTCTTTAAAGAAATATTTGCATTCTTATTTAAATTAAAAAAAGAAAAAGACCAAAATCAAGGTTTAAAAACTATGCATTTTGTAGTTTTCAAAAAATAAGTCAGTTTTGGTTGTTCTATTCTTTAAAGAAACTTGACTTAATTTTTAAAAATATTGGAATAAAGTAAATAACAAAAAAAAAAAAAAAAACTTATAGATAAAAAAAGAGTATGGTTATCAAACAAAACCTAAAAATCGAAACCAATAATTAAGGAGAGTAAACCACCCCATAAAAGACTAAAACAGACATTTTAGATCATTTGAATACAACTGATCCCATTGCAAAGTTGTTGAAAATTTTTCCTCCACACATTGATTATATTAAAATAAATAAACTAGTGGGAGAGAGGGGTCAAAGGTTAACATCCAGCTGTGTCACAATTCACAATATATTAAACTTTAGGACTACACTTAAAAATTAAAAAATAAATAAAGCTGGTAGATCTCTCCTAATATTTCTTAAATATAAATCTCAGCCGCACAAAATTATTCTCTTGCTTTTCCCAATGATTGACCTATACCTTTTTAACCTAACATGCTCATATCTATCATTGCACATGCCATTCAATATTCTTCCTTTGAATTTCAAGAGTAAAGACACTCCTAGTAGCTACTCCTAATTACACATTTAAATATACAACTCATACTATAGGGGAGCCTCACCCATAACCCTATAAATTTGTGCAAAAACTTAGAGATTCGCAACGGTTCATAAAGCCTACTCCTTTTCTTTTCAGCATAAGAAGTTAGAGAGGTGAGAGGTGAGAGGTTTAAATCCCTGATCTATAACAACGTCGAACAAATGGGTCTTATAGAGATTGTTGGCATTGGAAGACGTCGGTGGGATTACTATGAGAAGCTCGAGGGTAATAGGGTGGTTGCTAAGCGTAGACGTCGATGGATGAAGAAAATATTAAAGAGAGGAATGAAGGGTTTTCGATTGTATCGATTTACAAGGTTGAGGAGTTTTGGTTTGAAGGTATCATTTTTAATGTTGTTGTCTAGAAGAATTAGGGAGATTGTTAATAGAATGAAGGTTGTTGAAGATGTATGTCCTAATATCATCTTCTCCACTCAATGGGGACTTCCTGTTTTATCTTATATATAATTTTTCTTCAAATGTTTGTTGCTTTGACTCATGTTTTTATTAATGGATGGATTATTCATATAACTTTTATGGTTACATATATGTAATGTAGGGCTGTGTACTTCTTTTCCTTCTCTTTGTTCAACAAATTAATTCTTTTATGTTAGCAAATTTTTTTTTGTTAATCATCATCACCAAGTATTAGTTCTTAATCTATCTTCTTGGTGGGAAACTAGGTTAAAAATATATTTTTAGTTTCTATACTTTGAAATTTGCTCTATTTTAGTTTCTGAATTTTTAATTGGTTCTTCTACTTTTAATAAATCTTAAATTTAGTCTCTTAAAAATATTTTTACCGAAATTACAAAAAAAAAAAAAAAAACAATAGGTGAATATTTTTTTCAAAAGTTATACTAAAAATGCTAAAAATAACATTTTTTTTTTAACAAATCAACAATAAACTAGTAGTCGAAACTGAATTTAAGATTTATTGAAAGTTTGGGGATTAAAATTAGACAATTTAAAGTAAAATTACTAAAATTGTGACATTCAAAGTATAGAGACCAAAAATATATTTTAACCTTAAAAATATTATTTTAATCTCTATACTTTGAGATTCAATGTTTCAAGTGTCTAGAGTTTATTATTTATTTATTTTGAAAAATTTAACCAATAAACTAACCATAAATAGACTAATTTTAAGATTTAACATCTAGTTTATAAATTTTAAAATTAAAATGAAGGAACAAAGAGATGTAAGTAATTTATGGTTAAAATACTATAATTATGGAATTTGTTCCATTTTAATTCTTGTCCTTTTAAATGTTTAAATTTAATTTCTATACTTGCGTCAAAGACTCAAATGTTTTGAAATGAATTTATATTTTGTTCAAGATTAATCCGAAAGAAAATAAATTTCAAAATTTGATAGGGAAATTAACCTATTATACTATTTTTTGTTTTTTTTCGAAGTGTTGAGATGAAGAATTGAACCGAAGTTTAGTATTTTTGGCAAGGTATATTGAAAGTTATCAATCAAAGATTTACCAGGTGATTTTCATAATTTTCTGTAAGAATATTTTTGGGAGTATTTTTCTGTAAGAGATTGTTTGTTTGCATTGAATTCTTCAAGTTTTTCTCAATAAGATGTCATCAAACTTATAGTTATACTTCCACATGAATCATAGAATATATGACCATATTGAAAGATTAATTAAGCTTAGCTTTCATTAAATTCTTTTTTAGCTCTAATAGTTTAGAGGATTATTTTCAAAAATAGGAAAATGAACCAAGTTATTACAAACATAGCAAAATGTTACTCTGATAATGAATCTATCAATGTCTATCATTAATAGACAAAGCCACTTTGCTATATTTGAAAATATTTTTAGTAGTTTTACAATTTAAAATAATTACTCTAATTTCAATTCAATCCTTATATACTTCACAAATTATATTAAGCTGAAAAGTTGATCAAGAAGTTTAAAATTAACTCAAACTATAAGACAAATTTAAGGCTTGTTTGGTAGGGAATCTGAAAACAGAGTTATATTTCATATTTTCAGATATGTGTTTGTTAGCAAAATTCAAAAATCGAATTCTAATTTGAATAAGTATTTAAAATGTGATTGATATTATATTTATAAATCATAAAACCTGTTGTAAACCCACTAAATATTAGTTGACAATAAACTATTATTAATTTATTTATGAACATGTTTTGTATAATTATTATTTTGTAACATTATATAATTTATAATATATTACAATGATACATATTTTACTTTTTTTTTAAAAAAATGAATTGAGTTTATAACATGACATACTGTACTTCTAAGTGTTTTTATCTTTATTTAATATAATTCTGCATTTTAAAATTCAAAAAATCATAATCTGGATATAATGAAAATATAAAAATATTATTTTCAAAATTTGCACGATTTGAATCACATAATCCAAAAACAGTTTTCAGAATCAAAATCCGGATTGTCTGCCAAGCATATATTTGCTGAACTCAGTGAATTTGAAAACATAAAATAGAATCTAGATTCTCCATCAAAGATGCCCTCAGTAATTCTACATTTCTCTCTAATTTATTTTTAATTTGATGAAATTTAAAGTAAAATTTTTACAGTTATAAATTTGACTAAGTGGTCAAGACATCTATTCTTTTCTCTTAAGGTTGTTTGTTCAATTTTCTTCATCCACATTCATTGTGCTGAAGAAAGAGGCTGGTTTATATAACTAACAATCTAATCCAAAACGATAACAAATCTTACCCACAATAAAAGGAATTCTGTGAATATGATATCATTCTAAAAGAGAAAATTACAATTTAGCTCTCGAGTTTTAAAAGATTAAATGTATTTGGTCCATGAATTTTCAAAACATATATTTTTAGTTCCTGAATTTTTAAGAATAAGTTATTTGGTCCTTGAGTTTTCAAAATATTCATTTTCAATCCTCGAGTTTGTAAGAATAAATTTTAAAAGTCCGTGAAGTATTTTTTTTAATTATTTTAATTAATTATATGACCTTTTGAATTAGAAAAATAAACTTACAAAATAATTTTAGAGAGGAGATTTTTTTTTTTAAAAAAGTAATTTTTAATTTAAAATAATAAAACATTACTACAGTAACCTTTAATACATATTTTTAAATAAATAATTTATATTTACAAATTACAAACTACGAGATCCATCGAGATTTAGAACCTAAATCCAACAATCTCCCACTTATCCTAAAGCGAGTGAGGTGTACGGTACAAAACATAATATAAAGTAAAGTATACAATACAATAAACTAGGGCATATTTTATATCCCAAAATACTCCCACTTGCCCTAGACAAGATGACATATATCTTGTGGACCCAACCTCTCCAAATGACCCTAAAAAGCTTTAGCCATGAGAGCCTTCGTAAATGGATTAGCAACATTGTGCTCTGAAGCGATCTTTATGAAGACCACATCTCCCCGTTGTACAATCTCTCTTATGAGGTGATACTTGCGCTCGATGTGCTTTCCTCGTTTGTATTTTTGAGGCTCCTTGGAGTTTGTTACAACACCACTATTATCACAATAAAGAGTGATAGACAGTGACATGTTTGGAACAACTTCCAAATCCGTCAAAAACTTCCTAAGCCAGACAACTTCTTTAGTAGCTTCACAAGTAGTTACATACTTTGCCTCCATGATAGAGTCAACAATACAACCTTGCTTGATGCCATACTATAGCTACCCAGTTAAGAGTGAACCATTGATCCTGATGTGGATTTTCTAAAATCTTTATCAGTTTGAAAATCAGAGTCAATGTATCCTGTAAGGATCAAATCCTTAGCACCATACACAAATATATATTTTCTTGTTCTCCTAAGATACTGAAGAATGATTTTAACGGTTGTCCCCTGGATTAGATTGGTATCTACTAACTATTTCCACTATATAGGAAATGTACGGCCTAGTACATAACATGACATACATCAGACTACCCATTATAGATGCATAGGGGATTCGTCTCATCTTCTTAACCTTTTGAGGTATCTTAGGACACTGTTCCTTAGACAAGATAATTCCATACTTGAAAGCTAACAAACCTTTTTTAAAATTTTGCATCGAATACCTAACAAGTATTTTGTCGATATGCGATGCTTGAGACAAGGCTAGTGTTTTGTTCTTATGATCCCTTATAATTTGGATCCCTAGAACAAACTATGCTTCACCCAAATCTTTCATTTGGAAATGAGCAGCTAACCATTTCTTAATATCACATTAAACCTATATTATTCCCAATGAGTAGAATATCATCTACATATAACACTAAGAAAGCTACTGAATTGTTGATAATCTTCTTGTAGACACAAGGTTTATCAACATTCTGATCAAAGCCATAAGGTTTGATTGCAGTATTAAATCTTATATTCCAAGATCAAGATGCTTGTTTCAATCCATAGATGGATCGATTAAGCTTGCAAACCTTTTTCTCTTTACCTTCTTCAATGAATCCTTCTGTTTGTTGCATGTAAATGGTCTCATCAAGATTACTATTCATAATGGCAGTCTTAAGCCTTAACATCCACTTGCCATATTTCATAGTCATAATATGTGAGAATAGACAAAAGAATACGGGTAAACTTTAGCATGACAACATGTGAGAAAGTTTCAACATAACCCTTTGTCATCAGTCTAGCCTTAAAGGTTTGCATCTTTTCATCTAAACTTCTCTTCCTCTAGTAGATCCATTTACAACCTATAGGCTTTATCCTATTAGGCTGATCTATAAGATTCCAGATAAAATTGAGGTACATAGACTCAATTTCCAAATTCATGGCTTTAACCCATTCATCTTTGTCCACATCAACCATTGCCTGCTTGTAGGTCAATGGATCATCAACGTTATCATCTGGTATGACGACTTAAGTTTTTGTTAAATCCAAATAACGAGCAGGTTGGGTTATAACCCTTCGACCACGTCGAGGCTCCCCCAACTCTTGAAAAGGATGTGCGTGACTAGATGGAGCAACATTAGCAATCTTTTTGAAGTGACTCTTGTTGAAGGTTCAGTAGTTTCGTTGGAAACTTCATTCAATACAATTGTACTTCTTGGTTTATGCTCCCTAACGTGGTCTTCTTCCAAAAAAGTTGCATTTGTTGATACAAATACTTTATTTTCTTTCGGATAAAAAAAGAGACCACCTCTTGTTTCTTTGGAGTAGACTACAAACAGGCATAACTTTGAATGTGGTTCCAATTTCTTTAGGTTAGCCACTAGACATGAGCTGGAAAATCCAAAATCCCGAGATGCCGTAAACTACTATATAACCTTTCTATAATTCAAAAAGGTGTTTCAGAAGTTTTTTTATGGAACTTGGTTCAAAAGATAAGTTATGGTCTCTACTACCTAACCCAAATGAGTTAGGTAAAAAAACATAACTCATCATCGACCGAACCATGTCTAACAAGGTTCTAATTCTCCTATCGGATACACCATATTGTTGAGGTGTATCAGATGTTGAGAGTTGAGACGTGATTCTATGTTCTATCAAATGGTCATGGAATCTCACATCCAAATACTCTCCACCTCGATCTGATCAAAGTATTTGTATATTTTTACCCTAAAAATTTTCAACTTCAGCCTTATACTACTTGAACTTTTCAAGTGTATAAGACTTATGTTGCATTAGGTAAACATACTCATATCTAACATAATCATCCGTAAAAGTGATGAAATATTCATATCCTCCTCTTGCCTTAATATTCATCAGACCATAAAGGTCTGAATGTACAAGTTTTGGGATCTTTGGCTCAATAACCTTTTCTAGTATAAGGTCCTTTTGTCATTTTTCCTTCTAGACAAGATTCACATACAGGTAAAAAAATTTTCTTTTAACTCTTTTAGAAGTCCACTCTTGACCAACCTCTCAATCCTATTGAGATTTATGTGTCCCAGTCTTAGATGCCAAAGATGGACATTTTCTTTTAGCTAAACTTTTATCTTTTATTTTGTGTAGTTGCAGTGTTGAACATTTCAACATTATGAAGCATCTGAGTAGCTAAAGGAAGGGAAATCAACCGAGACCCTGATTCCTTCGGAATACAGGTTCTCTTGGAATCTGATTCTGAGAAAGCGGAGGAATCATCCGTGAATCAGCCTCGATCTGGTTTAGTATCAAAGTGATTCTCTGCTAACGACCTTAGCACATATAATTTATTTTCGTTTATTGCTGAACAAATATTAATACCCTTTTTCAAAATAAATGCTTTATCATGAACAAATGATATATTCTACCAGTATTCCAATAACCTAGATACATAAATCAAGTTCCTCTTGAAATGAGGAACAAAATATACATTGTATAACAATATAAATTTAGAATTGAAAAATAACTTTAAGCTCTGGTGAGAATCTAGGAGGTGTGGGCTCTAGAGTGTTTTGGGATTGAGGGAGAAGGAAGGATTCGAGAGAAAAAAACTTGGGAAAGCAAAGAACTAAAAAAAAAACTTATAGAGAGCCACTTTCTTTTCTGTCATTTTTTTTTTCTTTTGCAGGTTTAAGAAGGATAGACCTCTACCACTACTTATGTGAGTGGTGGAGAGAAAGAGATGGGGAGGGAGTTAACTCCCTCCCCTTAATTAATTTAAAATTAAATAATTAAATAATTAATAAATAATTTTAATTCACAATTAAAATTATAACAAATATATATAATAACCAATTTATTATATATTATGCAATCATATGTTTTATCATATATAACATATAACATATAGTTTAAAATTGTATCATATATAATATATAACCTATAGTTTCTTTTCTCTCTCTTATGATATTTAATATAAATCATATTTACATTAAATTTTAGTTATATGAATCTAATTCATATAATTAACATTTGAATCATATTCAAACATTTAATTCCTCTAATAAATTCTATATATTATAATGTATCAAATACATTATAGTAATTATATAATTACATAAACTCAATTTTATCATATATAATTAATTCCCTTAATTAAGTTGAACAATTCAAAATAATCCAAAATTTGATTCTCATAAAATCCGATGAGCTACCGAGGGAACCTCATGGACTTGTAGCCTGAAACTCCAACGGTTCGTGAATAATTAATTAAACTCTTTAATTAAATTATTCATCATCCATTAACTGTCGAGCACTCCACTAAAGACCGAAAACTGCACTCTTCGTACTACAGATATATTTCTGTGTCCATTAGATACAACCAATCCACCGTACGACGACCCTTCACAAATTGCTCGTGAGTACATCTGAGCCAAATTACCGTTTTGCCCATGTAGTTACATCTAACTCCTTAAGTACCACTGATTCCTCTAATGAACAATAAATCATAGTCCCATTATGACTACCCCTCTCGGGCCAAGAGAAGGTGTGGCGCCACTATATTCAAGCCCCAAAATCAGCCCTTAAGGGAGTAATTTATCTACCATTGGGGAATGAATGAATTTCGTCTTGTGCAGCTGTGTTCCCAACTCCCCAATCAGATGAATCCCCAAAATGGTAGACATGTTGAGTCAGAGATCTGGTCACTCTCACCCATACAAATCAAAGATCCGCCTTCATAGACGGGGGTTCACAACTCACTCAGGATTCATATCGTGTTACGTATGGTCATCCTGATGAAATGAAAGTCTCTATTAAGAACGGTGTTATATAATGAGACTACTCATTTCATGGTATGATCTTATACAAACTTCTTTGTATAGAATATCCTCCTCACATGTCTTCACATGAATGATCAATATCAGATCACTTATAGTACTTTACAACAATTATAACATCTACAAAGTGGCCCATACTCGTAGTGTCACCAAGATAAGGTATCCAACCTTATTCATCTACTATAGACCATTTAGGTTATTACTTAAAACAGGATCCATCCGTATGTCTCTGCATACATGTTTAAGTTACGAGACAACCATGGAACTTAGTTTATTGGTTTGTGATTAATGCAACAAAAATTGGAATAAAATATCGTATATTTTATTAAATAAACAATGAGTTTGTACATAACATTTACAAACTATAGGACCCTACGAGATTTAGGACATCAAATCCAACAAATTAATTATGCAAGTATTTTAATTTTAGCTTAATGATACCTCAAGAAACTGATTGTGAGTGGGCTAGGTGTTTCAAATGGGTGAAACCACCCCAATTAGAAAGGAAAAAGTTGGATAATTTCACTCAAAATGGAAATTTTCATTTAAAATTCAATTTTGATTTTAATTCTTATTTTCACTAAAATTAAAAATAAAAATAAAACTGAATTTTGATTTAAAAAAATTTAAAAATGTTTTATTTAAATAATTAATTAAATAATTTTAATTAATTAATTAAATAATAATTTAATATCAAGTATTAAATTAATCAAACATGTAGTTTATACATGAATCCTATTTATGTAGACCAATAGTTAAATCAATATTTGAATATTCTAATCTCTCCGATTTCGTTTAATCTAAACAAAATTAAACGTTTTAATTATATCAAATATAATTAATCAAACCCTAAATTACCCTAATTCCAAATTTGAACATTTCAAATCTACTCAATTCACTAATCCAAGATTATTTTACGAGCTAGTAGAGGGACCTTATGGACCTATAGATCATGAGCTCCAACAATTTGAGATTAATTGGTTAAACTATTTAGACCAAATTAAATAAATATTCGTTAACTACGGAGGCACACTACTATAGCTCGATAGTTGCACTCTTCTCACTGTAGATATATTTTTGTTCACTTTAACCATGATTAGTAAGTTGGCTTATATCAGATAGAAGGGTACGTTCTATTAAAAGGTGATGCTGTTTGGTCTTTTCACAGGTTGTTTGTATTCACAGCTAGGTCAAAATAACCGTTTTACCTCTGTAAATACATTTTGCTCCTTAAGCTTCCATTAATCCTCCATCGAACAATTGATTTATAGTCCAAATTATAAACCATAACCTTCTTAATCATGAGAGGGTGGCGCCCCATTATTCAAGACTAGGAATCAGCACTTAAGAGAATAACCTATCTGCTAACCCTAAGTCAGGTAGAAGTGAATTCCATCTTATAGAATTATGTCCCCAGCTGTCTATCTAGTCTTATTCCCAAAATGAGAGGCTTATTGAGCAGTGTTGTTGGACTACTCTCACCTATGCAGATCAAAGGATAATCTCGAATAAATAGGAGTTCACAGATAGCTCGGAATTAAGATCGAGTTACTCTAGGTCATTGAATTTGAAATAGTCAGTTTTAGCAGTTAACGATTGTTATAAAAAAAAAGGACTATTTTGAGGTCCTGTCTTATGCAAACTCATTGCATAAGATGCCTCCACTCACACGTCTCTGAAGGAAATCAGACATGAGGATTTTTATGAGTAGCGGAAGGATCAATCTAAATTTCATTGGAAATTGAACAAACATAATTACAGTACAAGAAAAGGAAACTAACAGGTCATGCAATAACTAGAAATTACAGCATGCTATCAAGATGAGGTCAAGGGATAGAATATACATACCTTTGAAGATTCATCTTCAATCTCCTTCGATCACTTCAATGTATCCAAGAACAACACCTCAGCCCTCGAACACAATGACCAGTGCAACAACACGATCAACATCAAACACCACACAAACAACAATGAACTCAACGATCACGAACCCAACGAACGGCCTCTAGAACCTCGAATTCAATCGAGTTGAGTGAGGACACCACCACAATGGTTACCTGGTATTCTCGGTGTAAGAATTTGAGAGTTGTGGACTGTGTATGATCTTGGTTAGAGAAAGAGACTGGTGGGACAACAATCGTGTAGACAATTGAGCAAGTAGAAGATGACACAGTCTATCATATAGACGATGTGCTCAATCATGTAGAAGATGGCAGCCTATCATATAGGCAATGCCCTGGTATGTTTAGCTATGACCAGCTGAGTGAACTATCGTATAGTGACACTCCACGATCATTTAGTCTCTCTATGAGCTATCGCTTAGTGAAACTATTTCAATTGATAGCATTACCATGAGTTTCTTTTTGAATAAGGTAACTCTCCTAAAATTTAGGAAAAGCTTTTTCCTTTTATCTCATGGTTACCATAAAACCACCAATAACCTCCCACTCAATTGGTTATTAGAGAAAAAGAGATAATTATCAAATAATTAATATTATTATAAATAAATATGATAACCAA
Source organism: Benincasa hispida (assembly GCF_009727055.1). Classification (NCBI taxonomy): domain Eukaryota; kingdom Viridiplantae; phylum Streptophyta; class Magnoliopsida; order Cucurbitales; family Cucurbitaceae; genus Benincasa; species Benincasa hispida. The sequence goes on along the minus strand of NC_052354.1, from coordinate 42,245,073 downwards.
CTTACCATATTATATTTATAACCTATAGTTTTAATATTTCATCTCATGAAGCATATAAATCATAGTTCTTTTTCTATTTTATGATACTTAATGTAAATCATATTTACATTTATCCTCCACCTGATGTATTTCATACATCACACCGATTATATCACATATAATCGAATTTCCTCTTGTCAATTTGAAAATTTCAAATCATCCCTAAGAACTGATTCTCAATTTGAAACCATTGAGCTACCAAGGGGACCTTATGAACCTGTAGCTTGAAGCTCTAACAGTACGTGAATAGCTGACTAAACTCTTTAGTCACAGGATCCACCATCAGTTAACTGGATCGACAGCTGCACTTTCCTCACTACATATATATTTTGTGTCCATATCAACCAATCAACAGTGCGATTATCCTTCATAGATCACTTGTAAGTACAACTGGACCAATTTACCGTTATGCCTCTATAGTTACATCTAACTCCTTAAGTACCATTGATTTCTCTATTGAACATAAATTATAGTTCTACTATGGCTGAGTCCTCTCTTCCAAAGAGAAGCTATGACCACTATGTTCAAGACTCAGAATCAGCCCTTAAGGGAGTAATCTATCTACTTACCCCTACTTCGGAGAAGGAGTGAATTCCATCTTGTATAACTGAGTTCCCAGCTCCTAAATCAGACAAATCCCCAAAAATATAGACATTTTGAGTTGGCAATCTAGCCATTCTCACCCATACTAATCAAAGAACCGCCTTCAAAGGTAGGAGTTCCCAAAACACTTAGGATTAAGGTCATATCACCTATGGTCGTTTAGGTGAGATGTAAGTCTCAAGAATCAACGACATTATATAAAGAGACGAATCATCTCGTGGTTTGGTCTTATACAAACTCTTTGTATAGGACACTCCCGCTCGCATGCCTCCACATGAATGGTCAGAATCTACCATTTGTAGTAGTTCACAACACTTGTAAATCTCTACAAAGCGGGTCGTATCTGTAGTGTCACCAAGATAAGGTATCCCTTCTATATCCTTATACTATAGACCTTTTAGGTTATCACTTAAGGCATGATCCACTTGTATATCTCATATATATGATTAAGTTTATGTACAATAACTATGGAGCTTTGTTTATTGGATATGAGTAAATGCAAAATAAAACAACTCTTATTTATTTATAACAATGTGTACAAATTTTATAAACTATGAGACTCTGGGAGAATTAGGACACCAATCCCAACAGTCTCCACATAAATGATTTTAGGATCACATCATTTGTATTAGTATACAGAATGAGCCACATCCAATAGTGTTACCATGGATGAGATACCAATTTCATCCATATACTTATAGACCATTTTTGCTATATACTAAAACTTGAACATTTTTTATGTTGCCACATAAAGTTAAAGTATTCATATTATAGTAATGGATTAATTTATTGGATTTTCATAACAGAATGCAATGTCAATAACGACCCGACTTTCTAGAACTTATACTAGGCCGTTACTTCATACATGCATAAACCTCAAAACGATTCTCTATGATATTTTAACTAAATCAAACGAAGTTATTTACATAAATACTTTTGTAACAACCAAATAACTGAAAATCTTTCCAAATAAATTTCATGATATCTGATGAATAAAAAAAAAATTCAACCATGAAACTCTAAATTCTTCCATCAAGAGTGGAATTTCTTTGGTCCCAATAGCATGGTCACAAATTCCTCCTGTCACTCACTGGTACGTCCTTGCTCTTACCTGAAAAACATAATATAAGAAAGGATGAGTATAAAATACTCAGTAAGTAACCCCACTACCGGGGTCAGGCTAAACATGTATGTGCAATAAATGCTACATGAACTGAAACTCTATACTAGTGGGACCTGAAGATTTCTATTAACTGACTCACTCTTTTACCTTTCCTTCTAGGCGTGCGTCACTTTCATGCACAATAGGTCTGATGCATATCTCTTTCATATACATTGAACCCTCTGAGAATGTATCACTTTCATACACCCCAAGTCTTTTCTCTGTGAATGTAAGGATGTGCACCTCTTTCGTACATAGTTATATATACACCTCTTTCGTATACACATAACCTACTAAGTGTGCACCTCTTTCATACACTTCAGGCCTCTTTGGTTACGTCGGGTTGTGCACCTCTTTCGTACACATGATTATGTATACACCTCTTTTGTATACACATAACCGACTGAGTGTGCATCTCTTTCGTATACCTCAGACCTCTTTGGTTATATCAGGTCGTGCACCTCTTTGATACACATGATTATGTATTCACCTCTTTCGTATAGACATAACCAACTAAGGGTGCACCTCTCTCGTACACCTCAGTCCTATTTAGATATGTATCACTTTCATACATATCAACCCTAGCACATCTCTTTCATGCACTAGAGCCTCTGGGCCTGCACCATTTTTGTGCAGTCAAATGTTGTGGAAAGTAAAAGAGATCGCATCAAAATTCATAATTTCATGTAACATCCACATATGTGTGAGTCTTACATAAAATCTTGTAAATATTGTCATGCTAATCAGTTGTGACAAGCATGCATAATCTCATATTAATGAATTGACCCTAATGTATCACTTTCATGCACTAGACTCCTTGAAGACATGTACATAATAAATCATTCATAAGTTCATAATAAATCACATGACTTACATTCATAGTTTCAAAATAAATCACATGAAAAGTTGTACATCAACATCTATCTAGTTTTCGCCTGGTGCTATGACATTCCAACAGTAGTGTCACTTACGTCAGAATTTAGACCCATGCTCAATCGTCCTTTTAATACCTCATAAAATTCTAAATCATGCTTATACATAAAACATGCTTTAAACATAAGTATCACATGCTCATGTAACCTTCCTAATCAAGAATCGTGATATGTACAATCTCATAACCAACAAAATTATTCTTAATTTTATCACTCGACACGAAGACAATTCCAATTGTAAGATTACTTACCTCAAATCAAAATTTCCAAAATCAACCCGAGCAAATAGCCTTCAACAAACCAAATCTTGAATTCAACCCCCAAAAGTCGTCGGAAATGAAACAAATCTACTTTTGTTTTATTAAAAAATAATAATAATAAATAATAATATTAACTTAAAATAAAATAAAATAAAATATAACTTTAGTTTATATTTTATTTTATTCTTCAAAACCCCACATAATTGTAAATACGTATGTAATACATATAAAAATTTTCATTCCCTTTCCCTCTTTTAAAATCAAAACCAAACTCCAAATTTAAAACAATTTTCCCCGAATAACATCTCACTTTTGGCATTAACTTAAATCTAAATTTATAAATCTTTTTAGATACTTGATTTAATAACTTCTCAATAAATCAATTATCTTCTCCTAATTCTTTACTTAATTTTTGGATCCAAATTCCAAAACTAAAGAGGGTAAAATTTTAATAACCACAATTTACCCTTTTCCCTTTCAAATTTCACAAAAACTCAAAATTTTTTATGCAAATAATCGAATTATCCCTTTTAATTAATTTAAAACTCCACTCAAAGAATCCATATAACCAATAAAACTTCTTCAACGGTAACCATTTGATTCCAAATTCCAAAGATTAGAAAAACTAAAACTCAACAATTTGAGATAATTAACTTAAATTTTCCTAAAAACTCGGGATGTTACACTAAAACTTGATCTTTTTTTATGTGGCCGCATAAAGTTAAAGTATTTATATTATAGTCATGAATTCATTTATTGGATTTTTATAACAGAATGCAATATCGATAACAATTTATCGAATAAAATACTCAATAATACTTTAATTGATAAATAAAATATGTTAACTATATTTAGAACTGCGAGTTTAGGACATTCCCAAATTAACTTCACATTAGAATGATACATTATCATTCTTTTGAAGTTGTGCATCGAATATGACAAACATTTTAATATAAGATGCTTGAGACTTACGTTATGCCCCTAATTGGTTAGGTAGTCAAATTTTTATGTTATATTACATCATTCACAATAAGTAATACGTCATTAACATAAAACTTGAGAAATATTCACTTGACAATTAATGACACTTTTGTTTATTAATGTCTGTTCAAAGTCATAGGTTATGATAACTCTTATCAAACCTTATATTTAACTATCTAATTGTCTAATTCGCATTTCTAAATATATACAATTTTACAAACTCTTTGCATTTGATTTTTGAAAGTTGTGAACTCTATTTGTTTGTGTAGATGCATCCTTTAAATTCTTTTCATAAAAAAATCTAAATTCATTTTACATATCTCATATGTAACAATGAACAATGCTTAAATACTTTACTATGGCAACAAGTGAGAAAATTGACCCACAATCTAATTTTTCTCAATAGGTTTCACCATTTTGTCATGAATCTTACTTTAAAGATCTGCATCTTCTTATCTACCACATGGATGTCTCTTTGTAGATCTATTCATATCCTATAGGTTTTACCCTATCAAGAAAGTCTACAAACCTAGACTGAGATGAAGTACATAGACTTTATCTCAAGTTTATGGTTTTTACCAAGCAATCCTTGTCAACATCCCTCGACACAACTTTGAGGAAGATAAGCCTTTAATCTATTAACCAATATGACAACTTTGACTTCCATTAAGTCATTGTAAAGGTTGAGTTATCTCATAACTCTTCCACAATGATAGAGGCTTATCCTATTTGATTAGGGTTCATTTGATATTCAAATTTGATTAAATGGTTAATAACATTTATTTACTATTTAGTGGATTTATTTGGAACCAAATGATCAACACTATTTAACCTTTGTAAAGCTTTGTAGGCTTTTATTCGATATTCCTTATAAAATTAATATTTTTCATATAAATACATTATTTTCTTTAGGATTGTATAAAAGACCTTTTCTCCTCAAAGACAACCTACACCATAGGCAAATCTTTGAACATATATATGTCTCTTAAGTTTGTTTCAGCATGTGCATCTTAACGTACCCATATCCTGAAATGTTGTAAACTAGTTTAATACATTTCCATTATCCAAACTAGTATCGCAAATAGTTTTGGAGGAAAAAAATGTTCACAGTGCAATCTCTATTGCACATAACGAATATGACAATGATGTATAATTTATAAATGATGTAACTAAGTTTAACAAAATACTCATCATTAATGTGACCAAGTCTAACAATGTCATTTTTCTCTTTTTTAAAGAAATTCCACCCAAATTATATCAAATGCTTAAAGTTAAGATATAATCTCATTTCCTAACACTACTACAAAAATAGTGTTTCTTGACGTTTTTTCAATGTTAAATGTCACTGTTCTTGACGTTTTTAAAAACGTCAAGGAATCCACTGTCAACAATGTGGATATTCTCGATTGGGAAAAAACGTCAAGAACAGTAACACTTGACATGTTAGAAATGTCAAGAATATAGGTGTTTTTGACAAGAAAAAAATTTCAAGACATATGTTACTTGATATGTTAAAAATGTCAAGAATATGAATGTTTTTGATATATCAGCAAAGCCAAGAATATGGACGTTTTTTACTAGAATAAAGTGTCAAGTGCAGAAGTTATTGATAGTTTCTACTTGTCAAATATATCTATATCTTGACGCATTTAACTTCGCAAGTTTGTTTGTAATTTTTTTTAAAAAAATCATAATATAGATGTTTACCTATAAAATGCTCCAGTACTTTGGTCCAATAATTACATTTGATATATATAAGACAAACATTCATCAACCAAATAAAAAACACAAACATTTTCAATTTATCAACCAAATTTCCACCAATATATATTTACAATTTTATGTCTACAACATTACTAAACTATGAATAATTCCAAAATTACAATACTATCAACTCTATAAGAATAGATTCAAGATTACAATACTAACAACCTCATATGTTACAACTATTGATCAAGATTACAACCCTAACAACTTCATAATTCAAGAGTTCAAACTTACAAATATACAGAATAACGAAAAAGGAGTTATGATGATTATTATAAAACACAAATCAACATATATCCTATTAAGAAAGAGAGACCACACCCTCCTCCAAGCACAACATTCTTAGATAACTCCAAACTAATCAAAGCCTCTCGAGATGCTATTCTCAACTCCTTGAAATCTACGAACGAAAAGAGAAGAGTATTAAAACTACTGCAATATTTTCCTTTTTCAATACTTCTCCAATTACAAGGGCAAAAAACATAGCAGAAAAAATATTCTACTATATTTTAAATCCACCAATAATTTAACGATTAAGTTTGCATCCCAAATAAATAATATACCTTTGAATAAGGTATAATATGCCTTGATAAACTCCTCGATTTCACCTTTAAACTGGATTGAAGAAAAAATTTTACGTCAACGTTATGTGAGCTAATTGTTTTCCATTTAGTTGATGAACATTCACCACCAGTGGCCAATTGGCGTACTCATCTGAAATAAGTGGGAGAATCAAATAAATACAAGGCACATAGTGGGGCAGGGAACAAAATATTCTTATTCATGAACATCCAAGTAGTATTTTAGAACAATTACAACAGATGACAGTGTTAATTCTTATCAATTAATTCACCTGCATTCCTACTATAGTTTAAATAGTTTACTAAACATCCAAAAAAAAACTTAGCATATCTTCCTGAAGGAAGCCGGTAAAGGTTTCTGTGTGGAAACGTGAGGATGGATCCCAATTTCGTTTTTTATAGAATTTTAATTTACGGAATAGAACAGATATACGTTAAACAATTTAAAATTACAGCATGCTATTAAAAATAAATTAGGGAAGAAAATGATCATTTACTTGAAGAACACCTTCTTCGCATAATTTCCTAAATCCACGATCACGAACACTTCGATCTGAATCTAAAATTCTAAATCCCAAAAGGACGTCACCACTTGAAAACCCTCTGTATTCTCTTGAGATTGAGAATTCAAGCCACAGTTGTGGGCTTTGCTTGAATTTTAGAGAGGGGAGAGAGGAGGAAGAAGAACCATTTTTCTTTCTCTGTATTTTTCTTGGAAAACAAAATAGAGAGATCAAACAACTACCTACAACCCCTTAGTTCCACGTACTGCTTTGAGAGAGATTAGGGGAGGGAGTCCATTAATTAAAATAAAATAAAATAAAATAATTTAATTTAATTAAAAAAATATATAATAA